>NW_005842171.1:806213-819893 GCF_000455745.1 Alligator sinensis
GGCTGAAGCGCTCCCGGGCCGCGGGGGAAAGAGGTGGAAACTCAATGCTAGGTCCCGACTTCCTCCAGTCCCGCCGCTCTGAAGAGCCGGGCCATGGTCCATTCTGCCCGAGCCGGGCTGGGCTGGTGGTGGGAGCCCCTGAGGGCCTCGCACCTCCGTCTCCCCGCGACGTGGGAGCGCCCAGGGCGGGGCTGCGCAGCGGGTCCTGGCCACTTCCCTTGGCGGGGCAGCGCCCGCAGCGCGGGGCACGCCGGCTTAGCTCGTCCCCGGAGCAAACGCACGAGAACAGCACAAGCTGGACGCAGGAAGCGGACCCCGCTGGCCGCCCCAGAGAGGCGACACAGTTTTCATTATTCAAAGGAGCAGCAGCCATTAGATAATTCCGGAGCAGTGTGCGTGTGTAGAAGCAATGTGCTTTCAGAGGATCAGCAACTGGCAAATGTAATGACAATTCCTCCACCCCGCCCCCCCCCCGACCTTAATTCAAATAAAACCCCCGAGACTTTTCACTTACTCATACAAAAAATCACGATGAATTCACTGCTTGAAGAAGATGGCACATAAGGCGTTTTTTAGATGGCCAAAGTTTATTGGATATTTAAAAATTGAAGTGCAAGAGCTGAACCTGTTTCGCTGTCCCTGCTGCCTTTCGGTAAAGCTGAAAGTCTACCATAAACAAAATGAAGTGAGACCATGAGCAATAGAGGTGCTCGGTGATACAAAGCCTCACTTCAATTCAGTTTCTTGCTCATCACAAAAGCTCTCACATATTGCCTGCAATCTTCAGTTTTTTCCTGAAAAGAACAAAAATAAATGAGGGAGAGTGAAAAGACTTTCTGTCCACTAGTGGGTAGTCTCTCCCTACCAATCTAAGATAAGTGAGCCAAGCCAAAGTTTGTAATATAGCTCTTAAGGAGCCCAATCTGTAGTGGGGCCAAACCAGCTTCGGGCAAAAGCCAGCTTTGCAACCCAGAGCAGCACACTGCCCTGGCTGCCAAGGTGAGATGCCCCATGACCACCCAGCAGCAGTGAGGGTACTATTCCATGCCCCCGCTGCTGCTGCATCTCATCTTGGTGGCCACAAGTCCAGCACCTTCAAGTTCTATTTAAGTAACACCTCTTCTGGCTTCACTGAACATTATTAAAAACCAAATAAAAGTGTGCTAGAGTACCAAATACACATTTATTAGCATTCCAAAAAAAAATCAGTGCTCACTCCTATAATCAGAATGCACTTAGCCAGTGATTTCAATGGAAGTTTTGGGTGAAGGGTAGCAAGTTCAAGCCATATATCTAAAAATGCAGCATATTGAATATGATGTTAAGATTTAAATTATATTTGTGCAATTCAATGGGAGTATTCAATTACATGAAAAGCCTAAGTCTGCAGGGTCAGAAATATCATTAACAAAATTAAAACCAATTAATTGACCATAGGTTATGCATATACAATTTTAATTAATTAATTTAATATAATTTAAGTATCAGCTTCCAGCTTGATAGAAGGTTTGTTTAATTAAAGTCTGTAAGATTGGGCCTACTTGATGGGGCTACTCATGGTGGGGTAGCTTCTATAAAATACCACAGTGTTGCGACCTCTAGAGTAAGGTGAATTTAGGGCATCTCCATACCCTAGCCCCCACTGCCTTGTGGGTATTCCTTGGTTGGTGTAACACTTTATGTCCCCAAGCACAGTGGTGGCACCTCTTGTGGACCAAGTAGGTCCTGCTTCGCTCTGGTTCCCTAATATCCCCTCTGGTCTCTCATCTGCCACGCTTTGCTGGAATTATTTAACTTTGGAAAAGGGAGGCTTCCCAGGGCCCAGAGTAACTTCTGCTCCACTGTTGGTCAGTGCACTAGCAACATTAGCCTTATGGGTCAGTTTGATGGCCTCCCTCCTCCCCTTTAGTCATATCCATGTCTCGCAAGTTTTAACAAATTTTGAGCAAAGTGTGAAGGGTGAAAAAGGATCTAAACAGACCCTCAGGTCATTCCAACTAATATGAGTTTGTTGATTAATGGACAAAAAGAAGATTAAATGCTGAGGATAAGCATAATTTTATGGGATGTGTCTCTGTCTGCCATTGAGCAGTCTCAGTCTGCTTCTTGACAGCAGAGGGGAGAAAATCCTTCTTCAGTGTTCTATCATGCAAGCGTTTTGACATGCACAGCAATCCCACAGGTGTGAAGAGTTACCCTTCCCAAATCCTTCCAGTTAGATTTCCTATTTATGGGTGGCTGGTAAACATGATCTTAATATTCTAATCAAAGATCACTGATTGGCTTTATTTACATTTCTTTGTTTCACTGAAGCCTTCAGAGCTGGATTAAACCAGATTGAGGATGCATATCTTTAGCAGTAGTATACTTTCTTATTTTCTTTCTTTTACATCACTGTCTTTCACAGTTTATCTAAACATTCTAACAACAATCCATTCAATATTTCATGCATTTGTTATTGCAGCTTGCTGTATCTGTTTCCGGACAGATTTCAACACAAAGATATTGCCTCCCCTTGAGATGCAAACACAGACTTCTGTTATGCAAAATCAACCTGATACTGTCATCTGTCTGTTTGCTCTGAGTCAGATAGAGACCCACACATGTCAGAATTGCTTCAGTTCTCTGATAGCCACATATGTCACAAATGTCGGTTCTGTGCCAACACAGGTGTTAACCATTAATGTTCAAATGTGCCCTAGGCTCTAGTCCAATACACGGTCCTTCCTGGTCTCTGTGACTTTAGTATCCCAGTGGGCTCACAGCCCCAGTTCAATACAGGGTCCTCTCTGGCCTCTGTGTCTTTAAGAGTCCCAGTGGGATTGCAGCTCCAGTTCAATATGGGGCCCTCTCTGGCCTTTGCCGCTCACGGACTAAACTGTACCTTATGCCCTGCTCCTGGGATCTGGCCTTGCTTTCAAGCCTATTACCCTCTCTGCCTTGTCCCCAGGCTCGCTGGGACCTCTAATCTCCCCCACCAGTCCCATTCCCAAACCACTGGTCCCAACTACAACAAAAAGGTAAGCCTTCTAGCCAGAACCCAGACTAGAAGAGCCTGGGTTACCCAACTCAGTTTGACTGTTGGCAGACCCCTAGCTCCTTACTTGTAAGGGTGGGGTTCACCAGAAGTCTCTCAACCACAGTTACTGCTATACAGAGCTCCACCCCTCATAGCTTGCAGGGCCAGACTTCTTCTTCAGACTCAGCCTGGGTTATATATCCAACAAGCCCAGCTGAATGGTGGTAGCAGTTTCCCTCTTCTTGCCTGAACTCTGTCCTTCAGCTACCAGAACCACAATATGTACTCTGCTGCCTGAGCCACTCTGCTCTATCACCTGACTGCTGAGCCTCTTGTTCTGCACTGGGTGCATAAAGGCCTGCAGCCTATCAGTCCCCTACTGACTGTTGGCACTGGATTTGTGACCCAGGTACTTTGTTCTGGGCAGACCCAAAACCCTCAGACCAATCATGACCTTTCCATTTGATAATAGGCAAATTTTATTGATATACAGTGATATCAGATAAGAATAATGCAACAAATTCTGTATCTACCAGTCTAGAGCTGTCATCAGAGTCCAGGTACATCTGGCCAGGATGTGAGTTTCACTCTGAGGTTCTCTCTTGAATGTCAGATGTCAGCAGCCTGGAGGTTGGAAGCTGAGGCTCTCCCACCCTCCTCCCAATGGGGTGGGTGAGATGGGCTGGTGGTATGCCCTTTGTCCATGGTGGCCTCAGGTTCCCCCCTGGGGACCCTTTGCTGCTCTGAAATCCCTTCTTCTGTATTCTTTTCCCCTCCTAATGACTCTTCATTTCTGGCCATCACTGATTAGTCTCTCAGTGGTCATACTGTCCATGTTCTGCACTGTCAGCATAATCCTTTGTTTTACAAACTCATCATATGCACACATCCTAATTTGGGCTTTACCAGTCTTCTAATTTGGTCTGTTCCCCAAAACTGGAAATCTCAAGGGCTCTGCAGTTAGGCACTGTGACCTGGTATCACCTTATTTCATGTTATGGAATAGTGTGGTACATGTCTTTAATTTCCCAGGCTGTGTGTCTGCTTGCTGCTTGCCTGTCAGCAGAAGACACTTGTCACGGACAGCATTTTTAAAAATCAGTTAACCCTTGCTGTTGCCCTGGGCCATTATTCTAATGCATATCTACTTTACCTATAAGCCAATTCCCAAAAGAAAACCTTTACATACCATTTTCTAGTCATCACTGACTGGTCTCTTCTGGCTTCTGGTAAGCAATTCCCCGTAACTGGGGCTCTCTGCAGTTGTTGACCACTCTTATAGTAACAGGGTGTTTTTACACAAAGGTGCTTGGTTTGTACAATTATATAAAAACAAAGGGGATAGAAGTTACTCTGACAGCTATAGAGCTATCTCCCTGTTGAACATTGTCGGAAAAATTGTCACTCATATCATGCCCCCTAGGTTATAATATCTAGGTGAAAGAATTTAACCTGAAAGTCAATGCAGTTTTTGCTCAGGATGCTCCACCATTGATATGACATTTTCAGTCAAGCAGCTACAAGAAAATTATAGAGAAAAACTAATACCACTGTACATAGCCTTCATCGGTATGATAAAGGTCTTCAATACAGTCAACAGACAGGGCCTTTTTACTGTTTTGAAAAAGCTGGGGTGTTCCCCCAAACTATTGAACACCATTTACTCATTACATCAAGGTATGGAGGCAACTGTAGTGTTAGGGTAGCTTGTCACATTTAGCTTTAATTGCACCTGCTTGAGTGGTGAATTATAGTATTATTTAAACTTTTCTTTTATATTCAGCCTTATTTAACTGTTGCATAAGTTTTTGTATAGCCTTATTATTATGTGAACTTTTTTTTTGCATTTTGTATCTGCACTATCAGCTATAGTCTTGAGCTCAGGGAGCTTATGTTCCAGTGTTATCAACACAGGCATGTATAGTGTGAACCTTCTTACTAGCTCAAATTAACTGAACTTGGCACTAACTGACTAAATCAGAGGAATGATATGATTAGATATGTTAATGAAGGGGTGATAAGAGGGAACCGTTTGAACAGTGCCTAACCTCAGAGCCCTTGGAATTTCCAAATTTGATGGACAGACCAAATTAGGATTCTGGGGCATGCCCAAATTAAGACACCAGTAAAAGACCAAATTAAAATGTGTGCATGTGATGGGTTTGTTGGAACAAAGGAATATGCTGACAGGATAAAAACAAGAACAGTGTGATGATTACAGGGAAATGTACCTGGAAATGAAGAGTCATCAGAGAAGAAAGTTAAAGAAAAAGCATAAAAGGGGGGTAACAAGGAAGTTAGGTGCATGTCATCGTCCAACAACATCTGGACTGAACAACAGCTAAAAGATTACCCACAGATGACAACCCTCTATTTTCCGGAACTGATTGGCCACCTTTTCTGTGAAGTGGAACAACATCTGGGATTAGGTGAGACCATTGGACTAAGTGTTTTTCTCTCTATGTAGAAACTATTAGTACATTTAATGTATTAATAAAGTTAGATTTTAGTTAAGCTGAACAGTGTGAAGTGTATTCTGTGTTCACTTTGGATTGATTATGCTTTAGCAATCCTTTAACACCATGGGTACATAACAGTAGTGGATGAAAACAAAGACTCAGTTGCCTCTGAGATCAACAACAGAGTGAAACAGGAGTGTGTTGTAGCCCCTGGGTCTTTTTATCTACTTTTATTTAGGGCTGTCAAGCGATTAAAAAATCTGATTGCTCTTAGTTGCACGATTAAAAAAATGAGTTGCAATTAATTGCAATCTTAATCACACAGCTAAAAATTCAAAATGATGTGCAGAAAAACTCAAAATTATGCAGGTACATAGTATGGTTGGGGCGGGGGGACAGAATTTGTGAAGGTAGGGGGGCTGTGTGTGTGTGGGGAAGGGGGGTTGGAGCCCGGGAAAGGGGTGGTCCCTGCAGGCCCGGCAGGATTTGGGGTACTGTGGGCCAGGAGTGAGAGACAGCAGCAGGACCGGGTGGGGCTGTGGCTTGGGAGTGAGAAGCAGAAGCAGGGCATGGGCATATCACTGCCCCCTGCCCCAATTATATTACCCACCCCCACAGGTGTCCTCTTTTCTCAAATTGGAACTATGGTATCCCTACAGGAATGCAACCCCATGGCATGTAGAGCAGTTCCCAGCAGGTAAGTCTGTGGAGAAGGGGCAGGGGGAGAGGAAGGGGCAGGGGGCGGATTGAGGCTCCCATGGTGAGGGTGGGGAGGGGAAGTCCATGGCTCTCTGCCACTGTGAGCAGTCCCAGGGGAGGCATGGGGGGCATGTGCCCCCAAGATTTGTGCACAGGGCAGAGACGGGCTATCCACAGTGAGCTGGAGCTCTGTGCCCTGCTGCCTTTGCCTGGGGAGCTGTGTGCTGCCCATGTGCCCCCTGCCTGTCTGACAGCGGGAGGCGCAACGTGGTGTTGTGCAGCTCCAGGGGCAAAGGCAGCAGGGTGCAGAACCCCAGTCCACAGCGGGCAGCCTACCTCCACCCTGCTCACAAATCCAGGGGGCACACAAGCCTCATACCTCCCTTGGGGGTGTGTGCAGCAGCGGGGAGCCGTGCTCTCCCCATGCCACTAGATGAGCCTGTTGCAGCTCCATCCCATGACCTACCCTGCCCCCAAGGCCCCATCCACCTCATCCACCAACCCTTTCCCTCCCTCACCACTGGGGCCGTGATCTGTCCCCCTTCCCCTCCACCCTCCCCTTCCCCTCCACAGACTTACCTGCTAGGTGCTGCTCTACATGCCACCAGTTTGTATTCCTGGCCACATGCATGCTATGGCTGCTTGTGTGTCTGTGGCTCTGTGTGTGTGTATCTGTGCCTGTGTCTGTGCACTTCCCCACCACCCCCCACCCCCACCTTCCTGCTGCAGCAGCCTAGAGCCTGTGTCCGGGCTGCCCTGTGGGCCTCTGCATTGCCACCACTGCCCCACTGGGCAGCCTAGAGGTGGCGGTGACAGCAGCAGAGAGCAGCCCAGGTGTGGGCTCCAAAACCACATGCACAATTAATGCGTTAAAAACATTAACACAAGAACCAATTAATGCATTAATCACACATGTTAATGGTGATTAATTGATGGCCCTACCTTTAGTTCCTGCTTCTTCATGCATTGAAGGACAGCAATGATGGCATGAATCTTTGAACCAGAGTAGATGAAGCCTTGTTGTACACTGCAAGGTTTAGAGTGAAAACCAAAGTGAAAGGACTGGTTCTGAGAGATATCCTATTTGCAGATGATGCGGTCTTGTTGGCCCACAGTGAATCTTTCATGCTAAATTTTCTGAGTCATACAAGATCTTTGAGATCACAATTAGTCTCAAGAAGACTGTGATCATATACTCGGTGTGGAAGAAGCAATGCCTGACATCACTGTGGAAGATAAGTCTCTTGGTGTCATTGACAGTTTTTGCTACGTGGGTTCTATTTCAACTGAAATATTGACCTTCAGACTGAACTGACTAACATAACTGGAAAAGCAGCTAAGAATCTTGAGGTATTTCAGAAATCCACATGGAATAACAGTAAATTATCAGCTAAGATGAAGATGCAAATCTATGAGACTTGTGTACTATCATCCTTGTTTTATAGTTCAGAAACATGGACTATATATGCTAGGCACATCAAGAGACTAAACAGCTTCCACAAGAGATTTCTGCATACAATCCTGAAAATAAAGTGGGAAAACAAAATACCAAACACAGAAGTTCTGGAGCATGCAGGATTGACACAAAAACCATTATCAAGAGGAGAAGGTTGCAATGGATCAGTCGTGTCAACAGGTTTACAATTTTTAGAAAATCTGGTATTTACCGTAAAAAAGGCAACATTTATGATTATTAACTATACTAATATGCTGTGCATCCTGCCATGTACCCCTGCCCTCATTTTGTTTTCCTGGCATGCCAGCACTCTGGCACCTTCCAAGGTAGACATTTTTTGGCACTCCAGCCAAAAAAAACGTTGCCTACCCCTGGTCTAGAGGAAAAACCAGTCAGGGCTCATGGACAGAAGTGATATCTTTTATTGGACCAACAAGTTTTTTTGCACAAAAATGTCTTTAATTGTAAGCTTTTGGGTACAAACACCCTTCATCAGGCATCAGAAAAAAGATCATAAAATTTCTTCTGGGTAGAAATGAAAGTTATATTTCACAGGATTTCACAGAGGAGTCAATAGATGGAAAAACCCACTGGATAGCAGTCTTTAGCTGGTAAGGAGTCTCTCCTCTCTCCTGTGAGGCTGTGATAATGAAAATTACCCTAGACAATAGCAGGAGGAGAACCTCAGGTTTCAGGTGGCCCAAGTTGTTTCCTGCTTGGGAAAATACGAAGATGTCATTTTTTAAATCGGCTAAAATTCAATATCTTCCATGTGTCAGGTATCCAGGTTGTAGCTGTATTGGTATAGAGGAAAAGCAATCAGGGGTCGTGGACAGTGGTGATATCTTTTGTAACAAGAAGTCCCTTCTTGCCTTCACCTCCCATTTTGTGCATTTCTTTTTCCTTCTGAGTATTGGCAGAGACCTAGCACACTCATTGCATGGGTGTGGCAAGGCTCAGAGCAAGCCAGGAAGCTGAAGTAGCTTTCTGTAAGAGAAATCTACAAACTACACCTACATATTGATTTAGCTAAGTGTCACTAAAGAAAACAAAAGAACTAAAATATCTTCTTCAAAGACGGTAAATATATCCTAGTGCTAACCTAACTCACTTACTGTCCCCAGTAGCCTTTGATCCTCACTACCTTACATTGCATTTTTATATATTTCTCGCAGTGCATTTTTATATTTCATCTGTCTCATCTTTGCCATGGCATTTTGTATTTTATATTTTATGCTTTTATAAACCCTGTAGATCACAAAACTCTACAAGCCATTTTAAGCTAATCAAGCCACCTGAAACCTGCAAGGACATAGCCAATCAATCAATCAATCAATCAAGTCAAGGGTCAACTCCCAAAACTATGCCATTGGGCAAAACTCCCAGTGACTGTAACTAATAGCTGTCATGCACTACTCAAGACCCATGTGGGACAGCGACCTCCAGATTGGATAGCCAAGATGATGCTGGGGGAATCACAGAAGTCTGCCAGAAAGGGATAAAAGGCAGTGAAGCGTGACCCTCAGTGGTGCCTCCTCATCCAGCAGCTAACCTACTGAGACAAAGGGACAATCAGGCGACCCCCTTCTGGAGAAGACATCACCCTGGAGGAAGCTGACCATTGACAGCAGACTCCAGGGCCCCAGAGAGGTATAAACCAACATTGGTACTACACTACTATTGCAGCAATTGTGTATGTGTGTGTCAGTGTGGGTTAAGGTGGCCAGTACCCCTCATAACTCAAGGTTTGCATTTATGATTTTAGTGATTACTTCACATCCCGTACAATAAATTAGAATTCATTATGATCCTGTGAATTGGTCCTTTGTAGCCAACACTTTTATTAGATCAACATGATTTCTGCAAAAAAAATCTTTAATTTCAAGCTTTCGGACACAAACATCTTTCATCAGGCATCAGAGAAAAGATTGTGAAAGTTCTCCTGGTTAGAAATGGAAGTTCATACTTCATTGGATTTCATAGAGGAGTCAACAGATGGAAAAACCCTGTGGGCAGCAGTTCTTGGCTGGCAAGAAGTTTCAGCTCTCCTGTGAGGCTGTAATGATGTAAATGACCTTAGACAAAGGCAAGAGCAGGATCTCAGGTTTCAGGCAGTCCAAGTTGTTTCCTGCTTGGGAAAATATGAAGATTTCATTTTAAAAATTGGCTAAAATTCAATATCTTCCATGTGTCAGGTATCCAGGTTGTAGCCATATTGGTCTAGAGGAAAAAGCAATCAGAGCTCATTGACAGAGGTGATATATTTTATTCGACCAACAAGATTTTTGGCGGCAGGAATATTATTCAACAATAAAGTATCAGTGAAAGGGAAAGTCCACAAGACATGTACATCCAGTGCTATTGTATGGAGTGGAGACATAGTCTTTGAAGAAAACTCAAGAAAGGAGACTGAACGTGACAGAGATGAGAGTGCTCCAGTGGATGTGTGGAGTGCTGAAGATGGATAAAGCGGGGAATATTTACATTGGAGGATTGGTGAAGGTAGTGGAGGCATCTAAGAAAGTAGAAGAGATAAGGCTGGCATGGTATAAGCATGTTCAAGGGAGTCTGGAAGAATATGTGGGAAAAGATATTACCAGAATAGCACTACCAGGGAGAAGGGGAAGAGAAAGACTGAAGATGAGATGGAGAGGGACATGAGAAAGGAGTTGGAAGAAGATATGTATGATTGAAGCCAGTGGAGAGCCAGGATCTGCAGCAGCAACCCTGTATAGATGGGACAAGCAAGGAAAGTAGTAATAATATACAGTGCCTTCTGATACTTCAGAGTATGTATATACAATTAAGGATTTATTTTTTTAGTTATTACAATCATTGTTACATTTTAACTTCTTTGTATTTGCCACTTTTGCGGTGTGTGAATCAGTCTAACTATAATAAAAATAAATAAACTTAGAGTCACTGAGACACTCCTCCAGGCTTTAACAAAAGAAAAGAAAAAACCCATGTAGTTTTAAAGTGCGCCTTTATTCCTGAAAGGAGACATAGGACAGATATAAAAGCATAGCACTGACCAAGGCCACTTAGGCCATACAGAGATAAGTGCAATTCAGTATGCTAACTACTTCCTTCACTGGTCAGCTGAGATGCAGCTAAAAGGAGAAGCTGAAAAAAGGTGGTTTTATATTTGCATATGCAGATTGTGATGAACGGGAAATAGTATAGTACAGTGTTCTGCACTTTCCCCAACACATCAGCTGCAGCCTCATCATCTCTTCAGGCAGTCTTTTCATTCATGTGTGCTGTTGGCTATTACAAGCACTTTTTATAACTAGATATTAGAATATAAATTAATTTGACAAATATTTTTCATATTTAAACATTTTGGGATCTTGATACATCTATGACTTTGTTTAAATGTTATCCTAGGGAAGGGAAATTACCCCCCTCCGATAAGGAAAAAGCTGTATTGGATAGTGTCATTTGTTTACAGGGTGTTATAGAATCAAAGAAACTGGCATGTAAATGGAAATCCTGTAACTCAGAGGCATAACTGGCTAGCATGGCACCCTGCATAATACTGTGCCCCACCACACCCTGCACCTTCCTTGCTCTGGCTCCAGAGAGAGCAGAGAACTGGTGGCCATGTGTGGTGCAGGAGCAGTTAGAGGTTTGCTACTGATATGTATATAGAACAGCCAAAGAATTTGGTTTTCAGCAGCAAAAAGGGAAGTGACATCTCCACATATACACAGCAGCAAACCTTTCTACTACACACAGCCACAGCTTCATTGCCGTCACAGCTGCCACTGCTGGAGCTGGAGCAGGAGTAGGGTAGGTTCAGGATGTATATGGGAAACAGGGGAGGGGTGAGGTGACCCCCTGCAGTTCTAGTCTGGTGCCTCCCCTTAGGCAGCGCCGGGGCTTGTAGCCCACTCACTCACCCACCCATCCGTATGCTACTGCTTAACTTCACTTAAGATTTTAATTTGCTATTTCTATATTCAGACAGAAAAAATAAAATATGCAGTAGACATTTCATATTTATAAAAGCAGGCTTTTGGGCAAGAGGATAATTTGTTAAAATAACAAACTTTCTCAGTTCACAACTTATTTTAACTGGTTTTCCCAATTGCTTAATTTTCCAATATAAACAGATGAAATTGAGTAGGATTTACCTGTATAACGTATATACATTGGACCCTTTTTACCATGTGTATGCTCCCTTCATTTTCCTGTTAGCTGTTCAGTCACTAAATCAGTGGTTCTCTCTCTGTTTGGGTTGAGGCACCATTCATTGGAGTTGAGACATCCCTCAACAATTACTGAACTGAGTGGCACCCAATTTCAGAAGCTAATGAGATCTGATAGCTAGCTAATTTGATAGATTCCAGTGCTTCCTTGCAGAGGGGTCTGGCAATGGGGATGGGGTCATCCAGGCAGGGACAAACTGAGCTTGGACTTATCTCCTCTAACCTCAAGGCACCCTTCAAAAGATATGGCAGTACCCCAGGGTGTCCTGGCACCCTGGCTGAGAATCAGTGCACTAGATGTGCAATTTCACTACAACAGAACATATGGGGAAAAGAGCAAGATTCCAGGGCACACCTCAGGATAAAGGTTGTCAGGATATCAGTAAAACCAGTTCACTTCAGAGCAAAAAGGTGAAATTCTCCATTACAAACCCTAGTAAGGGATCTTGGCGCAGATGAACTATACAACTGGAGGGAAAATCAGGTGCCTTAAGCACAGAAAAAAAAATTAAATAGAGACTCAACAAGACCAGTCTCAACACCAAGTGGTTGAAACACGTAAAATACTTTACACAAACCACTGCTTCCATGGGGGGAATAAAAGCAAGAGGATACCTATTTTAAGTGTAATAAGTGTTTAAATTAACACCTGTATTGTGAAAATGTATAAACATTGTCTATGTTTCATTGTTTCATATAAAACATGTTTCATTATTTATTTCATATAACAATTAGACTTAATATTTGTGGAAGACAGATATAATTAAACCCTCAAAACTATAATACTCTATGCCCAAGTCAAGTCATTTTCTTATTGAGATTTAACACAGAACACTGAAGAGCCTGCACTTGAAGGAGTGTAATTTTGCCAACATTCATTACCATTTGCTAATATGTAAAAGGAGCATCATTTTCTAATGGGGGAATCTTTAATATCATGGAAAAAGTATCTATGAAATATCAAGAAAAAAGTTAGACACAACAGTCAGTGCATGCAAAATACTTAAAATAGTATGAAATACTGTAACAAGATTAAATAATAGGATCAAAATCTACATTTTTTAAGTTTAAATTTAAGTGCAAAGTGGCCTCTAGAATTCCAAATATTCCAGTGCAGTTTTGGAAGCCCAGAACAGTGTTGTGCTAATGCACAAGAACAGAATACTAGTGCAGATTACAAAAGCAGTTAACATTCTGTCTAGTTTTTTTTACTCAAACCATAGGTGCTGAATACATGGAGGCCTGAGGGCCCTCAGGAAGAGGGCTGTCAGGTCCCAAGCCAGAGGAAAATTATGTAATATTTCTCCTTTAAAGAAGAAAAACATGGGAAGCCACAGGCTTCTCCTTGCAGGATGGCAGAGTTCCAGCCTGCAAGGGGCTGCTTGAGGCTGTGGAGAGTGGGGTGGGCGATCAGAGGCAGTGGGCACCATGTGCATGTGTGCGCGCACATGCATGTGGCAGCCAAGCAATGGTGGTGAGCAACTCTCTCCAGATAAGTCTATGGGAGTGGGGGGGAAGAGAGACCACAGGTGATGCATCTGCTGGGGGAGACCCATTGGGGGGCAGGGGAGCACAGGCAATGTGGCAGAGAGGGGTGGGGAGCCAAGGTTACACAATGGGGTGGCGGGGGGGTACAGGTGACCGAGATTCACAAGAGATGCATCAGGTGGGCTGGTGAGCACAGGCAATGCAGTGGAGAGGGTTGGGAAAGCACCCTGTGATTTATGTGCCCACAGTGGGATGTGCGATGCAGGGCTACAGCCAGGCCAGACCAGCTCCGGGTGGGAGCCACATCAACAGTCCAGCAGGCAAGACCCAGCACGGGGAGGCGCG
>NW_005842171.1:819924-830346 GCF_000455745.1 Alligator sinensis
GCCAAGGTGAGGCATGGCAGTGGCATGGAGTTGTGCCCCTCCATTGCCAGGTGGGCAGGGGGTGCCTCACCTTGTTAGCCATAGCAGTGCGGTGCTCCCTCCTACACTGAAGCCCACCCACTGGGCCATGGAGCTGGCTCCTGCCTGGAGCTGGTCCGGCACTGCTGCAGCCCCGCACCCCACTGTGGAAACCGAAATCTATGCGGACACATTCCCCTCCTATCCCACCTGTGCCTCCTCTGCCCACTGCCTGTGCCCCCTCTGCCCCTCCCATACATCACCTGTGCCCACACCTCCCCTTCCCCACATATCCACCCTGTTCCCCACACACTGGGGGGTGGGGGGGGGGTGAGTGGGGACACATGTCCATCACCTTAGTCCCCCCACCCAGCAAAAATAAAAGTCCTAAACTGAATAAAATGCAAAAATTGAACAGACTAGGAGAAACCTATGCAACTTAGAATTCTGTAATGAATATTCCTGCCTCATTAACAAGTAAGGAAGTATGATTATCTTATTTAGACTAAAAACATCTATATAAAATCTCTTGCCATAATAAACAATAGCTAAACCACCAGCAATGGTAACTGACCCATTACAAGAAATACTGCTTTACCAGTAAGTTTACACTACCAGCCAGGAACAAGTAATCAAATGGAGATAGTTTACCTCAGCCAATTAAGTAAAAATATTAGGAAAACCTCTCACACTTTTACTTAGAAATATATCACTCTTTTCCACCCTTGACAGCATCTTTTTACATTTTCTTATTTACACCACCACAGATAAATCAATGAACCATGTGGCATAGATAATCTTCTACCAGAGGTGAAAACTGATTCTCTTCCAAACCACAAATGCAGCCAGACAGGAATATCTGAGCCAAAGTAAATGAACATTCAAGAGTTGATATTCAGAATCTTGTCATCAAATCAATATTAAGTTTAAATAACCAATTTATACTATTACTTTTTAATACCCATGAATCTTGTTACATTCTGTAACAGGCCCAGAGCAGCAAGACCTATTTAATTTCTTTTGGTTTTGAAGGTTTATTGAATTTCAGGCTTCAAAACTGCTGTTATTGATGGCTGTCAATTTCTATTTCTATTCTGAAATAAAATCTCCTGAGCTTTTGTAACCCTATTTCAATTTAAGATTTATGTCTACTGATAAGAGCGCATGTCTTTCAGTAATGATTTGTGTACACCACATGCTGTATTGCTTGTATTCTGTGCAAGCAATCAACCAAATATTAGTAGGATTTGTTGGTGTGAGGAATGTGGGTCTTTTTTAAGTGCACAAAATGATGCTATCCTTTAAGCAACAAGTATCAAGCAAAGAACAGGAAATTTACTGAGGTTCTTCAGCTTCCCAGGCAAGTGTCCCAGCCACCCAGCTACTGGGTCATAAGAGAGGAAGGCCCTCTTTTTCTATTCCTGTGTCTAAGTCTGTAAAGAGGCCCCTACCCCATTACTACGAAGAGGGAGCAAACTCTGGGGCCTGCCAGCCAGACAAGCTCCCAGGTGTAGACTTAAGGGTGGAAAAGGCTCAAACACCACAGAGCTAGCAGTGACAACAACATCAGGTGTCAGGGGCTTGCATAGAAACACCACAGGTCCCAGCAGCAAACAGCCCTGAGACTGCTCTACCAGGCCAAATCAGAAACCACCTGTGGCAGCTCTGGGAGGCAGGTGACCAGCAGGGGGCAGAGCCAAGGACCCATATAAACACAGGCCCTGAGCCAAAGCAAGGCAGTCTAGCCCTGGGAGCTGCAGAGGGAAGAGCTCCTGATGTAGAACCTACAGAGGTGAGCCTAGCTGACAGTACAGCTACCTGGAGAACAGCTGGCAAGGGGCTGCTTGCTTACAGGGGAATAAAGCCCATTGGTTAGACTCAGGTTTGAACCCAGTTGAGCTGATTTGTGTTATAGCCCATGGGCTTATCTTTTGGTTAGAGTTTGTACCAGTGGCTTGGATTTGGGGCTGAAGTGCTTTGGAAGTCCCATTAGTGTCCTAGGAGCACATACTCACCTTCATTGGTGATGCATAGGGGGTGCTCATGCACCCCCTGAGATTGGCGGTGCACCCCATGAGATTGGCCACTGCTGACACTGCCAGTGGCACCTGTGGGCAGTGGGCGCCAATTGCCAGTTGCCGCTTGCTGCTGACACGACTGCAGCTGCCTGCAGTCTGCTGTCTGGGACCTGGGGTGCCAGGTAGCTTTATCCTTGCTCAGCTCAGCTAGGAGTGGCCAGAGGCTCCTTGAAAGGAAGGACTCCCTTTTACAACAGAGAAACCTTACAGACTCAGGAGTAACTATTTACAGAATTTAACTATACATGGGGAATAATGATAATATGCAAACAAATATTAAATGATAATCAAAAGTTTGAAATACTGTTTCCAATAAAACAAGGGTGAGTTTATACAAAAATAGCAGTTAATAACTATTTACACTTAAGAGATGATCAACTTGATGGATACAAAAGCTAATAACTGATATACTATGCTAAATATTCATTATGTCAGTCCCCTAATTAATTATTCACAACTAATAAACATTTATCCAACTTATGCCCAATGGATGGAGGAAGGGGCAGTCCCTCACTCCTCTCATCAGTCATGGCACACTTTGAGGGCTCCAGCTGTCAGGCTATCCCATGTAGGCCCAGGCGTCTTGCAGTCTGCAGAGGTTGTTCTCCCTCCAGACCCCTGCAAAACACAGATTCTTCTCCACACAGCCCCATACATACTTCTCTGTTTGTGTACTGCCTCTCCAAGTTCATAGAGCTATTTACACAATTAAGCACACAGAGAAAGAGCTTGTTGCTGCAGGCAGGCCAGGCAGCACCTCTAGTCTCACTTCTTCTTTAGCCATTTAGGCACACTGAGGCTTCTCCTCAGGTTGTGCCTCCTTGGCTCTTAGACCACACAGGCATCCTGGGAACTTTCCTTTGCTGGTGTCTCTTTCCACCAAGCTGACACACTTCTGCCACAGTCCTTTCCCCAACCACTTTTTTACTGACCCCCAAGTTTCCAAACCCAGTGGGGAATCAGTGTCCTGATCTCTCAGGGCTCCCTGTCCTCATCCAAAGGAATTTGTGAAGCTGGCTCATGAACTCCAAGGTCTCATTCTAGGGGGTCTGCTCTCTCCTGCTTGATCCTCAGGTGCTCAAAAGGCTTCCTGCCTGCTCATGAAGGTTTCAGCATGCACCCACAGGGTTGGACCACACTGCAGGCTCTTCTCAACCCTTTTCCCTCAGCGTGTCTCTCTTTCTACCACCCCTGGGGTAGGGCGACACCTGGGTTTGAGGGGAGATGCCCAGCCACTCCCTGGGATGGAATTTTCCTAGGCTCCCTAACATAGGTGAAAACATGTTTGGGGGGGTCTGAGCATGTATATGCATATATGCCCCTCCCCAGCCGGTAAGTCTGTTGGGGAGGGGGTGGGGGAAGGGAAAGGGCTGGTGGGGGGAAGATCAAGGCCTCAGTGGTGAGGGAGGGAGTGGGGCAGAGGAAGGGGCTGAGGTGAATGGGACCCTGGCTGGGCCGGGTGGTGGGACAACTTGAGCCCAGGTGGGGCACAGGGGGGGGGGACTCCTGCCACTGTGTGCAACCCAGCAGATGCTTATGGGGCATGTGCCCCCTGATCTGTGTGCAGGGTGGAGCTGGATGCTGCTGTGTGCTGGGCTTTGTGTGCTGCTGCCAGTGCAGCTGCCTCAAGAGCTAAACACCACCATGTGCATCCCACCACTCAGTGGACAGGGGGTGCAGCACAGCCCAGCGGCAGCAGGCATGTGGTGTTGTGCCACTCCCAGGGCAGCTGCAGTGTGCAGTGGCAGCTACCTCTATCTTGTGCATAGATCAAGGTGGGCAACATGTCCCCTGGGCCTCAGCTGGGGTGTGCAGAGTGGTGGGAGCTCCCCCATGCCCCTTAACAAGCTGCCTGAGCTCCAATTGTCCCATCACCTGGCCCAGCCAGGGCCTCATTTGCCCCAGCCCCTGCCCTTGCCTCTGCCCCGCTCCCTCCCTCACCATGGGGGCCTTCACAGAATAGATTGATACTTGCCTGCTGTGCTGGGCAGCCAGTGATCCCCACACTGGGCTGTGATCCTGGTTGCATGCATGCCACCCCTCACTCCTGCTGCAGCCACCTGGAGCCTGTGGCTGGGCTGCACTGTGGCCCTACGCACTGCCCTGTGTTTGGGCGGGTGGGGGGGGGTGATCCCAGTTAGCCCTGGCCTTGCCACCTATGCTCCCTAACTGATTTTTGAATCTTGAATACCCCTGCTGGGGACAATACTAGACGACAAGTATGGCATCCCGATTGGGACAAAACTGATGGTAGTTCTTGGTAAGGTGTCGCTGCTGGGACAATCTCCTTCAAGCATCCAGGCAGCCCGAGGTAGGACACTCTGAAGGTAAGTACACATTAAACTGCCTGTTACATGTCTCTAGAAGAAGTGCATGTACATGTTTAGCCTAAATGTGGCCTGAGCAGAGTCTGTTGTGCATGCATAATCTCTGTATGGACAGTCATCTACACATTTAGGCTTATGCAGCCTGGAATACAATTCCAATCTGTGCACAAGTGGCATTTTTGACACCTAGGCACATTAAGAAACCCAACAAATGCTATGTAGCTGACTAAAATTGGACACCAACATGACTGGGGGGAATAGAATGCCACCCCTTGCACTTTAATCTGGCTATTTTCACTAACATTAAAGTCACTTAAAATACTGGTTTGAAATGGAAACATACCCATGTATTGAGGATCTGCCTATTGAAAATAGAGGATCACAAACTTGTTTCATGAAAATACCTCAAAAACTGAATTCTATTTTTAGAAGCACCAAGCCAACTGGAAGAATTCTGGGCAAATTGTAACTTTCGTGCCCATATGTTGTGCCTACTATGACTAAACCTCAGCCAGAATTTGTGAATATATTAAAGAAACAATTACAATAAATGGTAATTTTAAAGATTTTTCTCTTCCTATTCGACAGTAGATTACATGATATATATAGCCTTGTGGCAGGACTGGGGTTAAGTGGCATGGCGGTGCCCTCCTTTAACCCCGTAACCCCTGCCTTTTCTTGACATGTGGGCCCCTCCCTTTGCTTTCCTGCCATATCTTGATGTTATTTGGGAAAACTGTTGGGAGGCTGCCCATGGCCCGCTAGTATCCCATCTATTCTCAGGTTATTTCCTAATGATGTCTCCAGGCACCAGATACCTTAAGGGCTGTGCCCACAGCCTCCAACCTCCCCTCCAGCCACACCCATGCCTCACAGGTGTTACCACAATGGAGCTCTTTGCACTACTTACTATTTGGCCTCCCAGACTTCAGAGTCCTTGTAGGAGGCTCAACCTTCCCAGCTTTGTCCCCTTTTATCTAGCTGGATTCCCTTGCCTTAGTCTCATTGTCAAGTGACCTTGGCTTCTGAGCCCAGCCCCTGTTGGCCTTCTCCACATCAGGCCACCTCTTCTCTCCCTCTAATAAAGGATTGGCCCTCACGGCTTATAACCTACTAAAGTCTGCCCTCCCTGGACTGCAGACTCTGCCTCTACTCCCAGCAGGGCCTTCTGGCACGCCTCTCTGGCATTCTGTGACCTCCTTCCTCCATTGATAGCTGCTTCTGCTCCACAAGTTAGTTTAAACAAAAAGAAAGGCTATCTCCTTAACCAAACCCTCCCTACTCTGGGGGGGGACAACTGTCTCAAAGGAAGAAGGTACACTGTTTCTTTAACACAACCCCATTCCTTCTCATGATAAACTACCATAAAGAGCAGTCAAGCAACAGTCTTAACTCAAGCATCCCCGGTCTGGGTAAGCATACACAAAGAAAGGGCAGACTATTGTTCTTACTGCAAAGCTTCCTGTCCCTGGGTACAAAATAGAGCCTTCTCCCCTCCCGAGCTCCCACCATGCTGCTTAGAGTGTTCCGGTTCTGGTACAGCTGCCCAGCTGGTTCTCCCTCTGGAGTGCCTGGCTTCCATGGCCAGCCCCCTAATTTTTCTCCCCGGGGTACTGCTTTATCAGTGCTGGGTAAATTGCAGGATCATGCAAGTCTGTAGCCTGCAGCCCTTTTTGATGCCTGTTTGTTTATGCCACCAGGTTGTTGGCAGTGTGGCTGTGTCCCTTTGCAGTAACAGGGATCCCTGGCTCCCAGTTACAAGCTTGATCAGTGGAAGAAGACATTTAGAACTTAGAAGGTGCTTCACATAGAACGCATCAACAACCTGTACGTCCACATGGTTCTATAATAAACCTTTAAAAAAATCAACATACTTGAGGTAGTCAGATATCAAACGTTAGGCTTTAAGCTAATTATTAGTGCACAGTCAATTAGCAGTCATTTTCCTCCCATCTATATTACAGAATCATAGAAATGTAGGACTGGA
Source organism: Alligator sinensis (assembly GCF_000455745.1). Classification (NCBI taxonomy): domain Eukaryota; kingdom Metazoa; phylum Chordata; order Crocodylia; family Alligatoridae; genus Alligator; species Alligator sinensis. The sequence goes on from NW_005842171.1 coordinate 826,335, forward strand.
AGCGACCTCCCAGAGGTTATATAGCTCAACCCCATGCTTGAGACAGGATCATCCCTGTCTAAACCACCCCATACAAAACCTTGTCTAGCCTATTACTAAAAATACACAAGTCAATCCTATCACACAACTACAAGGCATAGCACCCGAACCTATCACAGGCAAAGCAGGGGGATGAGGGTGGTGTCCTGGTGAGGCAAGGGTTATTAACATACACTCGAAAGATCCAAGGAAGAGGACCACGCCCATTGCAGAGGAAAGCAAAAACCTCTGCGGTTTGTACCAATCTGACAATAGGGTAAAATTCTTTCCTGACCCCAAATCTGACCATCAGTCTGACCCTGAGCATAGGGGCAAGATCCTTTAGCCACGAGCCTCCAGGTTTTAGCCCCAGTCAAAATCCCCAGCCTTGGCTGCAGCCAGCATCTACTGCTTCTAAAGAAGGTGACTCTCCCCGCCTCCCGACATGTGTAGCAAAGGGAGAAAATCCTTCCTGGCCTGAGGTGGCAACCAGCAAAGCTCAGAAGCTTGAGAAATATCCATAGCATAGGATGGGCATAGCTTGTCTTAGATAATTTCTAATCAACGCTTATCCGAACTCTCAAACACCTCCAAAAATGGAGATGCTGCAACTTACCTAGGCAGTTACTATTCTAACAATGAAGATGTTTTTTCTGTTCATCCACTCTAAACCTACTTTGCTTCTTAAGGATCCTTTCTGCAAGCTGAGTGTGCCTAGCTCCTTCAACCTTTTCTCATATAGCTTGCCTTCCAAGCCTTTTTATTATTTTTGTTGCTCACCTCTGGATCCTTTTGAACTTCTCTATGTCCTTTTTAAAATGTTGAGCCCAAAACTGCACACAATACTCTAGATGAGGTCTAACTAATGCGGAGTGAAGAGGCATTATTTCATTGGGGCTTGCACCTAATGTTTCTATTGATGCAAATGAAAACTGCATTTAATGCATTGATTGATAGAGCCCAAAACTACATTTGCCTTCTGTGCAACTACATCAGACAACAGAATTATAGCATCTGTGATTCATCAAGACTCCTAGATCCTTCTCTGTAGTGCTGCCTGTGGCAGAAATGCCACCGTCTGTGCCCCTCTCCAGAGATCTGTCTCTGCCAGCGTGAGAGGCTGGGGCTGAATTCGTCAGGGCGGGGATCTCCCTCCCTGTCTACATGACAAAAGCCTGGTGCCTGGGAGGCGGATGCTCTGGTCACCTGGGGAGGGGGGAGGTTAAAGCCCCGGTCACTGGCCCAGGTAGCCAGTGATGCTTTTTTAGATTGGTTGGCTTGTGGCCAGTACTGGCAGCTTCGATTGGACTGGGCTGCTGAGGTCAGAGAGGTTATTTAAAGGCCCGGTCCAGGAAGAAGGCAGCCATTAGCCATGCGGTCATCCAGGTGAATCTGAAACTGGCTCTCTCCTCATAACCGCATGCTCCAAGAGTGACCTGCCTCCAGAGGAAACTCCAACCACCTCTGGATGATGCGTGTGAGTAAGCTACTCAAGATCTGACTAGATATTTAGCTTACAGTAACTCAGATGCGAGATCAAAAGGCTACCATCAGCCACACTGGTTTACTCTATGGAATCCCTCTGATATTCCTCTGATATTTCCATGATATTGCTCTACCTTTTACCCTGTTTTCACCCTACCCCCTGTAATCAATAAAGCTCTCCTTGTGACCGGTGTGGGAGACTTATTGAGGGGTGGGTCTAAATTATGCCTAGGAGGCCCCTTAGGTCTGTGGACTAAGGGAGGCTTTCCTATTAAGCCCCAAGTCAGGGAAAGTGCCCCAAGTGCCTGTATTAGGTCTAGTACCCATTGGACGATCAGGCCTGTGTTTTCCAAGGTGCGCAGAGCCAGAATTGAGTCCAGAGCCTTGGATGGTGGCAGCGGGAACCCCAGGTTAGCGGGTGTGCTCCAGGGAAGGGGTCGGCCAGACGTGAGGCACCCCAGGGAGGCACTCGGAGCCTGGCAGGGGGTTGAGCACAGGGAGGGGGGCGGCTCAACGCAGGAGCGCCCCCTACTGGCTCGCTACACTGCCATCCCGTCATTTGTTACCCATTTCATATATGTGCTTTTGATTATTCTTCCCAAGGATTAGCACCTTGTATTTGTCAGCATTAAATTTCATCCTGTTAGCTCCAGCCAAGCTTTCCAATCTGTAAAGATCTTTCTGTATTGTGCTTCTGTCTTCTAGTGTCTTTGGAATTGTTTCCAGTTTTGTGTCATCTGCTAATTATGCTCAAGAAGCTCTCTATTCCGGCATCTAAATTGCTAATAAATAGAACAACACTGGGATCAGGACAGATTCCTTTGGAACTCCATATAATCCATTTCAGAATGTCAGGAGATTTTCATTTATAATTACCCTTTGCTTGTGGCTGTTGAGCCAGTTGTCTATCCACCTTGTAGTAGTTTTGTCTCACCCATATATCTCTAATTTGTTTATAAGAAGGTTAGGTGGGACTTTGTCAAAAGCCTTACTGAAGTCCAGATATACTATATCCAGTGCCTTCCCTTCATCTGCCCAATTAGGTATCTTGTTGAAAAAGGAGATCAAGCTTATTTGAGATAATTTTTTTTATAGTAAATTCATGTTGGCTGCTCATAATAAGTGTTTCCATCTCCAAGTCCTTGCAAATGGACTTCCTTATGAAATGGTCCAGTAACTTCCTGGGTATCATAGCCAAAATGACTAAAGAATCATTCTTTGTTTTGTTTTATTGTAAGTCATTCATTAGTGATCACTTCTGGCAGAATACTGAACCAAATGCACCAACAATTTGATCCATTTGGGTTAAGCCAACATTCCTAAATCAAGCTTTTTCATCTTCCAAATTAACTTACTTTCTGACCAAAGACTTACCATCTTTTTTACTCTATTAAAAAGTGTATGATGTTAGATGTGTTAGGATATCCACATGTGGTTCAACTTCTCACTGCAGCACCCAGATAGCAAAATAAATCAATAAACAAAATGCTGATGCTCTGCCACAATCCGCTACCTGAACACTCCTGCCCAGGGTATGAGGGCAGCAGATCACAGCTCTATCCCAGCTCTGGACCACACTGTTACTGCTGCAAGATCCCAGCCCTGGAACAGCTCCCTGCCTAGCCATGCACCCTGACAGCTCTGCTGGGGCTGGTCTTCATGGAAACCCTGGCCCTGTGTTGTCACAGCACTGCCACTAGTGGGGTTTCCATGGAAACCAGCTGCAGTGGTGCAGGCAGGGCCTGCTGGTAAATGGAGTCTGCCGCAGGCCCAATCCAGCCCACAGGACAGATTTTGCTTACCCCTGGGGTAGACGCACAGCAGTGATGGAGCAGTGTGCATTTTTCACATAGATAAGGAAAGTTCCCAGGACAGTCTTTCCAGAAAGCTCTTAGAAGGCAATTTCTAAATATTTCAGTTTAAATGTTCTTTTGGTTTTAAATTTCCTGGGAACAGTTTCTTGAATATAGGTCAGTTCAGCAGCACCTTTTCACATGTGCATTTGTGCTTCCTCTGTGCCAGGGTGTAATAGGGTCCAACTCCAGGGGTGTCTGTGATGCCCCTGGAGCCCCCTCAGCCCTTATCAGCTTCATTTTCTTCAGGCAATCTCCCTTTCCCCTTGCCTGCCATATCTTGATGTATTTATCTTTTAGAAAAAAAAGGAGGCTCTCCAAGCCTGATCTCATACTCATGAGCTCAGGCATGTCTACTGGCAACCTTAAGGACTAATTGCATGGGCTCCATCCTCTCCAATACCCATACTCATGCCTTGCAGTTGTTACTCATTCCACTTTCTCTGCTGTTTCTAACACCCCTCTTAAGCTATGGGGTCCCTGGCCCCACTGATACATGCCCCTCTTGGGCTATGGGCTCCCAGCCCCAGTCCTTACCCTTCCTGAGCTATGGACTCCTTGGCCCCCTCAGTCTCTGGCTTTGACCCCTGGTCTTTGGCCCCTCTCTCTGGGCCCAGCCCCACTCCTAAACCCATGGGTGACTGGTGCCACCTTAA
>NW_005842171.1:830389-832421 GCF_000455745.1 Alligator sinensis
GTGGCCATTTTTTGGGCCCGCTTCTGAAAGTGGCGGCAGCTGCTCCCCAACTTGTGCTCGCAGATGGGGCACCAGCGCTCCCGCCTGCCCCCCCACCCATTGCCTAAGTGGCGAGCGCAGCCCGTCAGGGGGGGCACCGGTGCTCTCACGGGGTGCACCCCCATGCACCCCCTACATGTCGCCACTGCCTAAACCAGTTGAGACTCATGGGCTCCCCTAGCCCCTCCAGTCTCTGGTTTTGGCCCTCCTCAGCCTTTGACCCCCATCTCAGTCTTGGCTCCACTCCTAGGCTGTCTGGCCCTGCTTACATTCACTCCACCTGGGCTCAAGCTCTCTACCTCAGGGCCCCAGGCCCCCTATCCCATGTTCCCAGGCCTCTCTACTCCCAGGTCTGTTGGGACCTCCTCCTTCCCTTCCTCTTCCTCAAGCTTCCAGAGTTGCTTACCCCAGCTCAGATAGAAACCAGGAGCCCTGGTGCCCAGGAGTTCCACTGTCAGATCTAGATTGCCTGACCAGATCAGGCCCTGGGGTTAAATGCTTCAAGCCCCGCCCCCTTCTGGTCAGGTGGCTCTCTAATTGGCCCCTGCCACACCTTCAGGCTGCTTCTCATGCAGTCTGCCTTCTCTTAAATTAGCAGGGGCACCAATCCACCTGCTATACAAAGTCCTGTGTGTTAGATCAGGGGTGGCTTAGCTTGTTGCTTTGAGGAGAGGATGGAGTTACAGAACTGAAGCTGGGAAGGCAGGTTCCTGGCAGGGGTCCCCTGGAAGCTGGCAGCAGAGCCAAGATGGAAGAATGTCATGTATACATCCTTCAGTATGTCAGTGGTCTCCAGTGCTCTAACCATGTGTCAGGATGCAAGTGGTTGGGGCTTGATCCTAGATTGCAGCTTAGGCAATAGGGAGCAGACAAGGTTCAGACTAGAGTTATAAGTCAGGGGATCAGGAGCAGGCAGGTCAGGAGGTCAAGATAGTTACACAACCAAGATGTGGACAGTCACTGTGGTAAATCCATGAGCAAGGGGAGTCAGGAGCAGGAACCAGGGATACAGACTGGTATCACTGCCCAGGGGGTCCAGAGCAGGCAGCTGTAGCATAAGGGATGGGGACACGGGCAATTTCCAAACTAAAGTCAAAAGCCCACCGTCAAAGGACAGGAATCTGGACTTGAGAAGCAACAAGATGGTCAGAAGCTGGAAAATCTGAAACCAAGGATAAAGTCAGGAGGAACTACAAAAAAGTTGCAGTGCCATCTGGTGAACAAAGAGACTCATTACACGTTTTTGAGTACCTTTGTAGCACACCAATGCAACAAATCCGTGGATGCGATACTTTAATTTGCAGTGAGTCAAACTAAACTACATCTGAGGAATTTTAGTTTAATGCACCAGAAAGACTGGCCCAGGAATCCTGCTTGGGCAAACAGTCAAGCCGTTCCAGTGCAAGAAAGGGCAAAAAATGTGATGTGTACAAATGTCCAGAGATTTCACTCCAAATACTCTCCGTACTGTATTTAGTTCCAGATTCATATAGGGCTTCAATTAAGCATGTTTTTTTTATGGGAACCAAAAATTAGCACACCTTTGATAGTTTCAAGTTCCATTTAAGAATTTCACTGTGGTGATTTTTAAAATAGGCCATTATGCCATAAAAAAATCACTATCTTAGGTTGTAGATTAGCAAATTCACTTCTAAAATTTAAATGTGAATGTACATTTACATTAAATAAACAAGTGAAGATAATATGGTGTGGATTCCATTTTCAATGTTTGTAAGGGGCTTATATGCATAAAACTGACTGATAAAGCCAGTGATTCTGTTATGGTGCAGACAGATTTAACAATTGGAATGTTTCCAAGTTAAACGTTACTAGAAATACTTCAAAAAGGAAAATGTTTCAGCAAGGGGCTACTCGGGTTATTCCTGTCTCTTACATTTAAAAAATCTGTAGCTACTTCTGGCATCAGCCAGGGGGCACTAAAGCAGGCGTCTGCTACCTGTAGCTCCACTCTCAGCACCCCCCACCCAATCCC
>NW_005842171.1:832431-846499 GCF_000455745.1 Alligator sinensis
TCTCTTCAAGGAGAGGCATAGAAGAGATTAGTCATAGAAAAGTAGGCTAGAAGGGACCCATAGGTCATCTAGTCCTACTTCCTTCCTGAGGCAGGATCATCCCTATCCAAACCATTCCATACAAATCCATTGTCTAACCTCTTAGGAAAAATACATAATCAACTCTGACAAGTCATAACACCCAAACCTACCAAAGGGAAAGCAGGGGGATGAGGGAAGACAACATCCTGCTACTGTAAAGGTTGTTAATATATAGGCTTAAGAGATCCCAGGAAGAGGGATCCCCTGCTACAGAGGAAGGAGCTCCTTCCCTCCACAGCCCAGACTAATCTGACCATGGGGTAAAATTCCTTCCTGACCCCAATATTGTAATCAGTCTGATCCTGAGTGGAGTGGCAAGGCCCTCTAGCCAGAAACCGCCAGCTTTAAGTCCCAGCAGAAGCATTGACACCCCCGTCAAAATCCACAGCTTTGGCTGTAGCCAACACCCAATACCTCTGAGGAAGGCTTAAAAAAACTCTTACGCATATAGCAGCAGCCAGTGGGGAGGAGGAAGGGAATTCCTTCCCAGCCCCATTCAGCAACAAGCAAAGCCCTGAAGTATTGGAAACATCCATAGTAGAACGCAGGCATAGCTATGACTAGATTATCCCTGACACAAGTGACTGTCCAGCCTCTTCTTCATAGTTTCATAGTAGCTAGGGTCAGGAGGAACCTGAACAGATCATCTAGCCTGACCCCCTGCCACAGGCAGGAATGAATGCTGGGTTCACAAGACCCCAGACAGGTGATCATTCAACCTATTCTTGAATTTGCCCAAGGTAGGGGCGAGGACCACTTCCCTGGGAAGTTGGTTCCAGATTTTGGCCACCCTAACTGTAAAATATTGCCTTCTGATCTCTAACCTTAACCTATTCTCCATCAGCTTATTACCATTGTTCCTTGTCACCCCAGGTGGTGCTGGGGAGAAAAGGCCTCTGCCTACTTGCTGTTGATCTGCCCTGATGAGCTTGTAGGCAGCCACCAGGTCCCCCCTCAGCCTCCTCTTGCTGAGGCTGAACAGGTTCAGGTCCTTCAGTCTCTCCTTGTAGGGCCTGTCCTGCTGCCCTCTCACCAAGCAGGGTCCTCTGAACCCTCTCCAGGCTGGCCACATCCTTGTAGGCAACTGTTGAGCCAGTTATCTATCTACCTTACAACAGTTTTGTTTAGCCCACATTTCTCCAATTTATAAGAAGGTTATGTGGGACCTTGTTAAAAGCCTTACTGATTTTGGCTGGAGAGCCTGGCTCTGGAATTGATGGGGGGCCCCAGGTTCTGGTGGAGGAGGGGTACTTAAGCCTAGCCCCAGTTCTTGCTCTAGCCACAACCTGGCTCCTGTATGCTGTCCCTGTGCACACATAACCAAAAGTGAAATCCCATAGTATTTCATGTAAAGAGGTACAATTTGAGTGTTTCAGCCAGTTCTAGAACACTTAAAAGGTCATGTATATTTGTAGAGCTGGCATTTTGAAATGTTTCCAAGGCCTTTGAAATGTTTTAATTGTTGTGTCTGTTCACACCCTTTGATTGCAGGTGAGTTTAGAATTCAAAAATGGACAGCTTAGAATTCAAAAATGGACAGTTTAGAATTCAAAAATGGACAGCTTGAAACCCTAAGAAAGAAGAAAGAGGCTTATAAACAATGGAAGCTTGGGGCAGACCCCAAGGAGGACTATTCTATGATGGTCCACATTTGCAGGGAACAGATAAGAAAGGCTAAAGTACTGTGCACCCACTTGGTCTTGTATAGGTGCTCTCTAGTGGTCTTCAAGCACACACCTGGTTTTGGCCAAGGGCTATGTCCCTGGGACCTGTGTGTTAGGTTGTGTTCAACCCTGAGGGAGGCCCCTACACTCACCTGCCATGACTTGGTCTTCTTTTCCTCAGTGGTAGGGCTCCTCCTCACGGATTCTCACGGACTGGGTGCTGCCCTTTGTAGGCATTCTTGGAGCTCCATCTCCCCTACACCCCAGCTATGCGTCAGCCCTCAGGTCGCTGGCCTGTCCCCTTCTGGTGTTCTCATTCACCCCCTTCTCTCCTTGCCCATCCCTTGATTACTTTTCACCCCCAGATGACAGCGAGGTGTGGGACCGTCCTCATCTCTGTGTCCATTCTCACTCTGAGGCTTCTGCTTTGCTGCCTCAGTCTTCCCTCTTGACCCGGGGTCACTTGGAGGTTCCTTCCCCAACTCAGGCTCCGTGCACCCTCCAAAATAAAATAAAATAAAGAGGAAGAAGTGAATAATCAAGGTACGGGCCTCTACCCACCCCACTCATGGGCCTGGCGTCTGTGGTCCTTGAGATCTCCCAATGCCGTCCCCCCTGGCTGCCCTGCCAAGCTGGGTATGCAATTCTTCTAAGGTAGTTGAGACCCCTCCTGTGGGTCTCCATCTGGCCCCTTTTGGAGCTGCCAGACCCATCAAGTTTCAGCCCAGAGAGCAGCTTCACCCTCTGGTTCTGTTGCTGCTCCCCCCTCCATTTCCCTGCTGCCGGCTTTTAAATCTGCTGGGTGGCAGTTTTTGGTGATGTCATCCACCGGTGCCATTCCCAGCTGGCAATAAAAGTAGCTGATGAATTATGCTGGCAGCCCTTCTCAGCATGGCTCTGTTTTTCCTGTGGGTGGTAAGTACATCTTCTTTTCAGGGCTTTCTATTTCTTTCTCTGGGCGGGTCAACACAGCCTCAGGTCCCACCATGGGAGGCTGCTCCCATGCCTCTGCTTTTGCCCCCCTGGGACACAATGACCAAACTTAGATTAGCAATGGGAGTTGAGGACAACAAGAAGACCTTCTTTAGGTACATAGGGAACAGGAGGAAAACAAATGGGAGTGTGGGGCTATTGCTCAACAACTCATGAGAGCTGGTTTCTGGCTCCCAGGAGAAAGACGAACTCCTGAACGACTATTTTGCCTCAGTCTCTCACCAGACCAAGGGGAAAACCATGCCAGGTAGAGTACAGGATGAGCATGATAGGAATAATTGCCTTCCTACTATTGCCATACAATTGGTCTATGACCAATTGAAAAAACTAGACATATACAAGTCACTGGGACCGGATGACCTTCATCTGAGAGTGCTGAAGGAGCTGGCTGGAGTCATTGCAGAACCCCTTGCAAAATTGTTCCACAAGTCATGACACTCTGGAGAAGTCCCTGAGGACTGGAAGAGGGCCAAAGTTGTGCCCATCTACAAGAAGGGCAAGAGGTAGGACCCGGGTAACTATAGGCCAATCAGCCTAATTTCCATCTTAGGAAAAATCCTAGAAAAGTTCATCAAGGAGTCTATCTGTGATAAGCTTGCAGAAGGTAAGATTCTAAATGACAGCCAGCATGGCTTCATTGCAGGCAGGTCTTGCCTTACCAGCCTCATCTCCTTCTATGACCACGCAACTCACCACCTGGACATGATGGAGCAGGTTGAAATTGTATGCCTAGACTTCCAAAACCCTTTGATCTAGTATCCCATGATGTCCTCATGATAAAATTGGAGGATTGTGGGCTTAACTCTGAGACTGTCAGGTGAGTGAGAAACTGGCTGAGAGATAGGACCCAGAGAGTCATAGGGAATGGATCTGTGTATCATCCTGGTGAGAAGTGGGCAGTGGTGTCCTACAGGGGTCAGTTCTTCATCCAGTACTTTTCAACATCTTTATTAACAATGTGAATGTGGGGGTGAAGAGCTCACTGGCCAAGTTCACGGATGACACCAAGTTATGAGGAAGTGTGGTCACACTTAAAGATAGGCTAGAGATACAGGTGGACCTAGACAGGCTAGCAAGTTGGGCAGATCAGAATCTGATGAAGTTCAATGTTGAGAAATGTAAAGTGCTCCACCTCGGGACGAGCAACCCCCAACACACCTACAGGCTTGGTGATACCAAACTGACTAGCACCATGAATAAAAGGGATGTGGGGGTTATAATAGACCACAGTATGAATATGAGCTGGCAGTGTGATGCTGTAGCCAGTAGGGCAAATAATACTCTGGCATGCATCAATCGATGCATCTCCGGCAAAGCCAAGGAGGTGATTCTTCCACTCTACTCAGCACTGGTGAGACTGCAGCTGGAGAACTGCGTCCAGTTCTGGGCACCACACTTTAACAAGGATGTGGACAAGCTCAAGAGAGTCCAGAGAAGAGCCACCTGTATGATCAGCATCTTTAAAGGCAAGCCATATGAGGAAAGGCTGAGGGATCTGGGACTCTTCAGCCAGAGGAAAGGAAGGCTGAGGGGGGACCTGGTAGCAGCTTACTGCTAGGCAGGCTGGCATGTTGGGCAGAATGGAACCAGATGAGGTTCGATGTAGAGAAATACAAAGTGCTGCATCTGGGAAGGAAGAACCCCCAGCACACCTACAGGTTGGGCATCGCTAACCTGACCAGCACTACAAATGAAAGGGATTTGGGGGTAACAATAGACCCCAGCATGAATATGAGCCGGCAATGCAACATAGTAGCTGCTAGGGCCAATAAAACTCTGGCATGAATCAATTGATGTATCTCCAGTAAATCCAAAGAAGTGATTCTCCCGCTTTACTCAACATTGGCGTGGCCACAGCTGGAGTATTGCACCCAGTTCTGGGCACCACACTTCAACAAGGATGTGCTAAAGCTCCAGAGAGTCCAGAGAAGGGCCACCCATATGATCAGAGTCTTACACAGCAAGCTATATGAGGAAAGGCTGAGAGATCTGGGACTCTTCAGCCTGAAGAAAAGAAGGCTGAGTGGGGACCTGGTAGCAGCTTACTACTGCACTAGGAGAGTACATCAAGGGCTCAGTGAGCAACTATTCACCAGGGCACCCAAGGGGAAAACTAGGAGTAATGGCCACAAACTCCTGGAAGACTGATTCAGGCTCAACATTAGGAAAAGCTTCTTCACAGTCAAGGTGTCCAGACTATGGAATAATTGCCCTCCAGAGGTAGTGCAATCACCTACCCTGGAAATCTTCAAGAGGAGACTAGACAGTCACCTTGCTGGGGTCACCTGATCCCCAGTAATCTTTCCTGCTTGGTGCAGGGGGCTGGACCTGAAGATCTTCCAAGGTCCCTTCCAGCCTTACAATCTATGAATCTATGAATTACATGGGAAAAGGGGGTTACCTCTTGGACCAGGCAAATGTAGGATGGAACCTCTGCAGCTTTGTGAGTGAGGGAAGATCTTGTAAACTGTGTGTGTGGTCCTGCATGTAAGCACCACCAGGCATCCTAGTCCCAAATCAGGTTAGCAGCAGTAAGGTGAATGGTCAGCACCCCAAAATTTTAGTAAGTGAAGGCAGAAAAAAGATGTATGATGAGTGAATGGATGGGAAAGGTGTTGGGGCTGCACAGACTCCCTGGGGCTCTAACTCTACCCTACCATATTGTGAAGGAGCCCCACCCCCACCCTTACCCTTAAACCTGTTCCAAGGGGCTGCAGAGCTCTTCCAATCCCCCAATCCCAACTGGAGTCTGGGGTCTTAGCAGGGTTCAGATGGTGCCTAAGGACCCCACTGAGCCCCAGGACCAGGAGGAGGATATCCAAGAACTGGCAGTCTCCATGGAGCCTGCAGACCTCTCGGTCCCAGTGGTCCCCAGGGGTTCCTGGTCAGAGCCTCCTTCCTGGTCAAGTACAGGGCCCACGTGGCCAGGGCCAGAAGGAGGTTGACCAAGAGGTCCCGGGATTTGGTGGGGTCATGGACGGAGTGACCAAAACAAAAAGGTGAGGGGTGAAATTTAACCAGAACCTCAGGAGGAGGTTCTGGAGTTGGAGGTAGGAGGTGGAGGGGCTGCAGCCTGGTGTACTTGAGAGTCATGTGCACCAGGGTTTCCCTCTGCCCGCAGAAGGGGCAGGAAACTGGGGTGTCCGTGAAGCTTGCTACATACATGAACGTGGTGACAGCTCCATGGAGGAGCCACCAGCTGAGGTCACCAGTGGCTCATGAGATGAGGGTGGAGTGCAGACTCAGCCACTTGGGTGCCCCAGCCACATCCTCGCTGAGCAGGTCCCGACACTTGGTGTCTGGGTGGGACACAAGGGCGGCATGCTGGATTGTGCAGTGCATGAGTGTGTAGAGGTGATGGTGACGGATGATAGAAAAGTGGATTGGTTTGGTGTCCTCCAGCTAGCTCAAGTGGTGGAGTGGGGAGCATCGTGAGGCCGGGCAAGGCACTGGCCACCCCACAACAAACTCTGGTGGGCTGGAGGACATGAGGGCGGGGACCACCACACAGGAACTGGTCAACAAAGGCAAGGGCGTTGGGAGGTAAGGCAGATTTCACCTCCTGGACTAGATGGCAGGTCGCATGTGTCATGGGTAGACCCATGCCCCGGGCCAGCACAGTGGGCTCCACCCACTCCTGCTTATTTTAGTCCAGGAGGTCTCCAATACAGGTGACACCAGCCAGGATCAACCTCTGTCACAACCGGGGCACCTCTGCTGTCGGCACCTCCAGCTGGGGGTTCCAGAGGAGGGGCTTGATAAGCAGGTCAGCACCCTGGGTGGTTGTTGTGGGGGACCTGGAGGTGGAGACCAGCTTCCAGGCCTGGAGGAGGTCCTGGTAGAACTCTGGCAGTCCTCACAGGTCTTGCAGGGAGAAGCCCTGCAGCCTGAGGAGCTGGCAGTCATATTGGAGCCCCCAGAAGTGGTGGAGGAAGGCACGCCCCAAGTGGCCCCATGCCATGTGGCTACTGACACCATATAGCAGTCAGTGCAGGACTTGAAGGCAGAAAGCCAGGACTGGACTGCACAGGCAAAGCAGGCCCTGGCCACCCTCCTGCAAAGTGAAGCTCAGGACCTTTTCAGTGACCCAGTGCCATCATGGCCAGAAAAACTCCGGTGCCCATTTCTGGAGCACCACCAGGACCTCAGAGAGCACAGGCAGGGTGTGTAAGCAGTGCCAGAGCATGGAGAAGACCAGCTGGTTCAGCACCAGCACTCTCCCACGTAGGGAGAGACATCTCAGGAGTTCTGCCCATGCCCAGAGCTGCTCCACCACCCTTGCCTCCAGTTGGTGCCGTTTCTCCTTTGGGGAGGGTTCTGTGGGGGTAGACCCCCAAATAGAGCAGTGAGCCCATGCTCCAGCAGATGCTGTAGAGTGTGGGTGGGAGTGAGCCCACCTGTCACCTGTCACCCATCGCCAGACAAAAGCTGTTGACCCAGTTGACCCAGGCAGAGGTGGCTGCCAAGTACAATGCCTGGCTGGCCTCCACCTGTGCCAGGTCGCCTGAGTCCTGGACCATGAGAAGTACATCATCAGCATATGCTGACAGGACCAGACACACTGCCAGCTCCTGAAGTATCAACCCTGCCACCCACCTCCACAGGAGAATGAGGAAGGGCTCCAGGGCCAAGGCATACAGCTGGCCTGACAGCGGACAGCCTTGACACACCCCTCTCCTGAATGGGATGGACTCCGTCATGGTCCAGTTGAGCTTGACCAAACATTCTGCAGAGGTGTACAGCACCTGGAGAGCCTGCAGAAAGTGGGGTCTGAACCAAAAGGCCTGCAACGTGCCTGTGAGGTATCTGTGATCCACTGTCAAATGCCTTCCCCTGGTTCAGGGATAGGAGGATAAAAGACAGGCCTTCCCAGCACGCTAGCTCCAGGAGGTCCTGAACCAGGTACAGGTTGTTGAAGATGGAACATCCAGTCACTGTGTACGTCTGGTCGGGATGGATCTCATCCATTAGCATCGACTGCAGGTGCAGTGAGATGGCCTGCACTGCCAACTTGTAGGCCATGCAGAGGAGGAACATAGGACACCAGTTCCTCAGGTCATGGGGATCCCCTTTCTTTGGCAGGAGGGTCAGCATGGCTCTCCAGCATGACAAGGGGAGTTCCCCACTTCCCTTGGATTCAGCCCAGACCACAGCAAAGTCAGGGTTGAGGATGTCCCAGAAGGCCCGATAGAACTCCACAGTCAGCCTGTTGATGCCCGGAGTCTTGTTCCCAGGCATCAGGTGAAGGGAGGCCAAAAACTCATCCAGAGCGAAAGGAGCCTCCAGTCAGTCCCGATCATCCTCACTGATCTGTGGGAGTCCCTCCCACAAGATCTGACAGGCTTCAGCATTGAACGGATCCACGGAGAAGAGCTCTTCATAGAAGGCCTGCACGCACTGGTTCATATCACCTGGATCCGTGAGGGGGGTGCCAACACCCGCCAGAAGGCAGGTGATATACTTTTGCCCCCCCACCTCCTCTCTAGGGCACAGAGGAAGCAGAAGCTGTGGTCCATCTCCCAAAGGAGCTGGACGTGCTAGCAAACAAACACACCGCTGGCGTGGTGTTTGTCCAGAGCATGAAGCTCTTCCCACCTCTCCTGACACTCTCTGCAGAGGGACGGGTTGGTTGGGTTGGTGGCCAGGCACCTCTCCAGCTCTAGAACTTCCCACTTGAGCTGCTCCCAGACCGCCTCCTTCTGCATGGTGTAACCCCGAATGTAGCTGCGGCAAAAAAGCCAGATGCACATCTTCCACACATACCACTATCTCTGAGCCTGGGGGGTCTGTATGGGTTCCCTGACAAGATTGGACTGTTGTTCTGGGGACCCCACCCTGACCCCCTCTGGTGTGGGCTCATTGGGCAGGCTAGTACTGGGGTTTGACTGGGAGCAGGGAGGAGGAGACCCATCAGGCACTGGGGCGGTACTAGTGCTTGCCTCACGGTCCTTGGAAAGGGGACTTCTCCCCTTAGAACTCACCAGTGCACCCAGTGGCTTCCATCCCCATGGAACTGAGCCCAGTGGGGGGAAGCAGAGCTCCACCTCTCTCCACTGGGCTCAGCTCCCATCGGCAGTGGCAGTCTCCCACCCACACCCCCGGGAGGGCTCTGCCAGACTCCTCTGGGGGTGCGGGCGAAACTCGAAACAGAGTTGAAACAGCAAAACTGTTTTGATTAAATTAAATGGAACAATGCTTTTGAAACAAAACTAAACTTGAACTGAAACACTATTCTGTCAAAACAAAAGTCCAAGTGAAACGGTGCTGTTTCGCGCGGCCCTAGTAAGCAGTGTATCACAAAGCTATAGACCTTTGTTATTGTGATTACTTCAAGGCTTTTTCAAAGAGCTGAAGCTGTTGATGAGAGGCAGAGAGTACTTTGTAGGCTCTTAGAGGGGGAGATTGTAAAGAAAGGATATTCCTGGTAGAAAACGAGCCCAAAATGTTGATGCTTATCTTAAACTACCCAAAGTTGTGGATGTTTATTTGATTCAAATTTCTGCATTGATTCAAATGGTTTCTGCATCAGAGTACTGAAATATAAAAGTATTTCACAAAACAGGTTTCTTTTGCTATTTTCACTCTTCTCTCATTCTCAAGAACTGAATGGCAAAGGGTAACAGAGGAACAGTGACCAAAGACAGTATTTCTGATACTCCAAAGTAAAATATTATGTCTCCATTTTGTGCCTTACATTCCTTGAAAGAAAGGTCAGCCTTCAACTCCAGATACTGAGTATTCAATATTGGTGGGGGAAAACATTTAAGAAAAAAAATTAAAGGCCAGAGCTGTCGCCTAGAAACAACAGGTATAAAATTTCTTGTTTTCTTGTTGTTCCCCTAATTCCCCTATGGAGCTCCAAAGAATGCTAATTTGCTGCCTTTCTAGTACTGCAGAGTCCTACCATCTATCATTCTGTCTATTAGTAAAATATAAAACTTTCAGAAATAATTTTTATTTTCCCTTCCCATCATTCCTCATCTGAGTATCCAGCTACAGCCCTAATTGATGAGTGCTCAATGTATCCCAAATTCACCATATGCAAAAATAAATCTTCTAGCATCTTTTCAGCTTGCTGCCCTCTCCAATATAAGGCCAGACCTGGTGATTCACTGATATTTTCAGCAACTTCCATACCAAAGAAATCATATCACCTTAAATTAAAAAAATAGCCCCACTTTTTCAAAAGCTGGGGCACACTCTTTTCTTCAGGGGCTCTTTTAAGGCTTCCCAGCCCTATCTAGCATTGGGAGAGGGTCAGTAGCTAAGTAGGGGAGAAAGAATAATTTGATCATGCCAGTGGGGTACAGCTTTTCCCTTTTTCAGAGCTGTGTGTGCAAGTATATGTGTCCAGCCAGTCAGAGACACCCTCTCACATCTGGATTAGAAGCTGCAGTGAGTTAGCAGAGAAGCCTCCCATAGTTACCTGAGTCTTTAGGGTTGAGGGGTTAAAGGAATGACCCTCCCTCAGGATGATCAGCAAGGTCCTGATGGAGATTTCCTCAAATCCCAAGACTGCAGCACAGGACAACAGTGGGCAGCCAGCACCAAGGCTTTAGAGCAGAAGGACAAGTAAGTTTTTCCCTGTAACCAGGGATGTGAGAGTGAGCTCCTGGTGAACAGACTCCTTGCACTCTGCAAGACAAGGCAGCCCAGACTTGGCCTTAGCAGTAGCAGGAGCCAGAGGTAGGTGAGTGGCTCCTACAGGCAAGATGCCTGGTTGAGTTCTCTACCAGAGACTATCATCCCAGAGAAGGCCCAAGTACTGCCAACACCTACAAAGGCACTGGCAAGGATGAATAATCCCTGAGGAGAGTAGGCTGGTTTACTCAGCTGTCCCCATTATGAAACAGCTGTGAGGAGTAGGAAGGGGGTTGAGCAGAGACTTCCCCAGGCCCTAATGCCAGATATTAAAGTATAAGCAAGCAATCCAGAAAAAAACCCACCTGGATTTGCACTCTGGTCAGACAGGTACAGAGCTCCATAATTGCATACCGTGGGCCAGTGTTAGTCATGAAATTGTACTCAGGCTCTGTGAGGAGCCAAAAGAGGGAAATAGGTAACAGCAAGAAGAAGACAGCAAGCTAGAGGGTGGGTGGGTTACTGGGGGTGTAAAGAGATGTTGCCAAATGATGCAGATCAGTTGTGCTGGGATGTCTTCTGGCATAGTTGATCCAGTTCACTGGGCAAAATAAATGTTGCCTACTGTCCTGCAGGGTCAGGTCCCTGCCACTTCCATGAGCATCCAGGGCCCAATCCTGTGGGGAAACACTGGGATGTGTCTACACATGGAGGAAACCCAGGCTTGCCTTCTTGCAGAGGCATTCCCAAGGATTCCCCAAGTCCCACACTGACCCCTGCTGCCATACTGGGTCCCTCACCATGCCGCTGTGATGGAAAGTCAGAAGGCTCTAAGCCAGGGGCAGGCAAAATGTAGCCTGGGGGCCAGATGCAGCCCACCAGGACATTCTATCTGGCCTGTGGGGACCCTAAAAAAATTTAGAAAATTAATATTAATCTGCCCTGGGTTTCCTGCCATGCGGCCCTTGATGGCTTGCCAAAACTCGGTAAGTGGCCCTCTGCCTAAAATAATTGCCCGCCCCTGCTCTAAGCTCATTCCTCTAGATGGGGGTAGGAGTGCCTTGACACTGGGCCTATTGACTGAGTGGCTTAATCATTAGGCTAAACTCTTTGACACTATTATATGTCCAAATAATGAAAACTATTTGGCATTTTAAAGGGCTCAACTTTACTAACAGGACTCAAAGAGCTTTCAAGCAGATCCAGGATCTTCCCACTGACCTGAAAAGCTTCAGTAAAGAGTCTGACAGATGGGAGAGGAACAGTATTATCCACTAAAGCTGTGTTGCAGGGTGGCTAAAACTATACTGAAGCTGGTGCATTCAGGTGTCACCTTTCATTTAAAATAGCTGTAGAATCATAGAAAATTAGGGTTGGAGGGCACTTCAGGAGGTCATCTAGTCCAAAACCCTGCTCAAAGCAGAACCTTTCCCAAGTAGATCAACCCAGCCAGGGCTTTGTCAAGCTGGGCCTTAAAAATCTCCAAGGATGGAGATTCCACCTCCTGTCTAGATAACCTGTTCCAGTGCTTCACCACTCTCCTAGTAAGAAAGTTTTTCCTAATGTTTAATTTAAACCTCCTTTGCTGCAACTTGAGACTATTGCTCCTTATTCTTTCATCTATCACTACTGAGAACAGTCTAGCTACATCCTCTTTGGAACCACCCTTCAAGTAGTTAAAGGCTGCTATCAAGTCCCCTTTCAATCTTCTCTTCTGCAAACTAAATAAACCCGGTTCCCTTAGTCTCTCCTCATAAATTACATGCCCCAGTTCCCAAACCATTTTTGTTGCACTCCAATGGACTCTCTCCAACTTGTCCACATCCTTTCTATAGTGGAGGGCCCAAAATTGGACGCAGTGCTCTAGATGTAGCCTCACCAGTGCAGAATAGACGGGAATAATTACTTCCCTCAATCTGCAGGCAATGTTCTTACTAATGCAGCCCAGTATGCTGTTAGCCTTCTTGGCAACAAGGGCACACTGCTGACTCATATCCATTTTATTGTCCCCTGTAGCCCTCAGGTCCTTTTCTGCAGAGCTGCTGCCCAGTCAGTCTGCCCCCAGTCTGTACTGGTGCATGGAGTTGTTCCATCCTAAGTGCAGGACTTTGCATTTGTCCTTGTTGAACCTCGTGTACGTCCACACATGCAAGCACATGCACTTAGAGCAACTCAAATAGAAGTGGTTCAAATTTGAGCCAGGGCTTTTTGCCTCAGTGCACATGCTCAGACGTGCACTTTGTTGTGGAGCAAATTGTGCCACCTGGGGCAAAAGAACCCTGCCTGGCTGCTCCCATATCTGCAGCCAGGGGAGCTAGAGCCCTGGGCCCGTAACCTGTGCTGTCCCCAGCAGTATAAAAAGCTGCCCTGTCCTGGTCCCATCCATACAAAAGCTGCTCTGGCAAGTAGCTAGGGGCTACTTGCTCTCAGGAGCTTCTGGGGCCCAGCTAATTGGTACCTGGGGACACTACCCCTTGTGACAGCTGGACTGCTG
This sequence comes from Alligator sinensis, assembly GCF_000455745.1. Classification (NCBI taxonomy): domain Eukaryota; kingdom Metazoa; phylum Chordata; order Crocodylia; family Alligatoridae; genus Alligator; species Alligator sinensis. Next base: position 845,245 of record NW_005842171.1, read on the forward strand.
AAGCAGTCCTGAGAGTTCCCTGCACCCTTTACTCACTGCAGCAGCCTGGCAGTGGGGTCTGCTGCCTGGCAGTGACCTGATGCACACCTGCCAGACCAGGATGAGGCATTTTCCCCTCTGGGCTAGCTGCCAGTGGGCTGTGGCTGCAGAGATGGCCTTTGTGTGACACTACTGCCATGTGTGCCCCCTGCCCAGCCATCTGGGCAGCTAACACCCAGATGTTTTGGGTGTGGTGGCCTGCTTTGAACTGTTAAAGCATGTCCTCCTGACAGGAGGGCAGCCCTGACAGGAGGTCAGCCACAGCCAGCTGCGTCCAAGGTGCCAGCTCTGAGCAGGCAGGGTCCTGCCAATGGCCTCTCTAGCAGGAATTCTGGTGTTCCCTACTGGAAAACTGAAAAATCCCTGATAAAGAAAACCCAAAGTCCCTCTGTAAAATATCCCAAAATCCATGTTCCTCCACAATTAAAACAAAAGACCACCATAAAGAGAGAGAAAGAGAGTGAGACAGAGAGACGATGATCAGTTGGGCAATGTTTTATTGAGATATCTACAGTGCTAAAGCAATTTGGAAGACTACCAATGTCTGTATCAAAATAATAAAGTGAACTCTAAATACATGTTTCATGAATTCATGAATACATTAATATATATTTTGCTGCCCCCCAAAGGGGCTACAGCTCCCCCCCACAGGGCTACAGCCCCCCCAACAGGGGCCATGGACCCCCCACAGGGGTTACAGACTCCCAACAGGGGCTACAGCCCCTGCAGAGACCACATGCCCCGCCTCACCCCTGCTTCCTCCCCCAGCCCCCTGGATTGCTGCCCCACCTGGTCCAATCCCCCACCAGCTCCTGCAGCCCCCCTGATGGCTACCTGATCCAGCCCCACCTCCCACTCCCCCAGATCTCCCAATTGCTGCCTGCCAGGCCCCATCCCCCACTTGCACCCCCAGCCCCTGATGGCTGCCCCGCAACCCGCCCCCAGGACTTAAAGAAAAAAAAGCCTCTAGTTACTGAGCAGCGGCTGTATGGGCTCTGGGGCCTCCTGGCAGAGCCCCTCCCAGGCAGCACAGGGAAGCAGGGGGCAGTGGGGCCTGGGCTGGGGCCACTGGGGCTGTCATCCTGTCCTACAGTGTGCGGGTGGGGCCCCAGTGATCTTGATGGCAGTACACACTGCCAGTAAGTGCTGGGGTTTTTTTTGTTTTGTCTTGGTTTTTTCTCAATGCTGGGTTCGGGGATGCTCAGGGGGCAGGCAG
>NW_005842171.1:846743-848570 GCF_000455745.1 Alligator sinensis
GGGCTGAGACCAGGCAGGGAAGTGATTGGGGGGCTGGGGGAGCAGGCAGGGCCAGCAGGGGTCTCCCTGACATACAGCAAGTTTCTCTTTCCACAAAGTTCAGCGAAGTCAGGTGTCCCCGATCAGCGCTGTCTGAGAAGTACCAGGAAGAACCCTGGAATTCAGTTTCTGGGCTCCTTGAGGTCCACGGGCCCACTGATCGAGGCAACAGCTAACTAGTCCTTTTCACAGAGCTGTATCTTCCTTCTGAATGGTTTCCAGATAGTTCAGCTAATTTATAGCTTCTGAATGGTTCTGATAATGTATAACCACTCAGATTCCTTTTACTTCAACTGTCCTTAGACTGACCAATAGCAGTACAAGCCTTGCATTCCTTTGATAAGGTAATTTTAACTGCGCCACAGGGCCTTACTACTTCTAGGCTTTGCTAAATTTACTAGGCCTTACCTTATACAAGGCCTCACTACATTTTAAACTTTAATTAGGCTTTTAGCAACAACATATAGCTTAATATCTAAACAAATACATAAAAACACTTAGTCTAATCTTCATAGAGCCTTCAGCAAGTACTTTTATCACACAGACATAATTTTAGCTGTCACATACACATGCACACTTACTGTGTAATATCCAAAATTACTGTGCAGTACAGGTGCACTCTACATGTGCATGCCTGTACGGCACAGAAAATATGGTGATATATGCCAACCTGAGAGTAAATTTGATACCTGCATCATGCAGGTATCAAATTTATGCCCAATTAGTTACTGAGCAGTATCACACCTCCAGACACATTACTGTGCAGTAACCCAGGGGGCATACCTGCTGGGCTTGCTCAGCCACCAGGAGGCTGGCCTGACTCCATCCCCAGGGCTCCCGGTTGGATGCTTCTCCTGGCTTCATTTTGGGATTTAAATTAATCCCAAGGGCTGGTAGCCATGTGGCTGGAGCTCCCTCCAGTGGCCAAAGGGGTGCATGGTGGGCTGTTCTGACCAGGGACTAAATTTAGTCCCAGGTTGCCTGCATGTGTAGATGCCGGCCTATTCCTGCTTACTGTGTAGTAACTTACTGTGCAGTAAATTTAAGATGGCATAAATGCACATGTACACATGCCCATTGAGCCCAACAACCCAGCCAAAGGTCTATTCACCTTACAGTCCATTCATCTAGCCTAAACTTCCTCAGCTTGCTTGCAAGAATGCTGTGGAAGACAGTATCAAAAGCCTTGCTAAAGTCAAGGTACATCATGTCCACTGCTTTCCCTGCATTCACAGAGCCAGTTATTTCATCATAGAAGGCAATCAGATTGGTCAGGCATAGATTTCATAGACATCAGGGCTGGAAGGGACCTCAGAAGATCATCGAGTCCAGCCCCCCGCCCAAAGGGCAAGAAGTCAGCTGGGGTCATAGGATCCCAGCAAGATAAGCATCCAGTTTCATCTTGAAGGTGTTCAATGAAGGCGCTTGAACCACCTCCGGTGGCAGGCTGTTCCAGACCTTGGGGGCTCGGACAGTAAAGAAATTCTTCCTTATGTCCAGCCTGAAATGATCTTGAAGTAGTTTGTGACCATTTGACCTCGTCATCCCTTGGGGCGCTCTGGTGAACAAACATTCCCCCAGATACTGGTGGTCACCCCTGATAAACTTGTAGGTGGCCATCAGATCACCCCTGAGCCTGCGCTTTTCCAGGCTAAAGAGCCCCAGGGCTCTCAGCCTGTCATCGTAGGGTCTGCTTCCCTGACCTCTGATCATGCGCGTGGCTCTTCTCTGGACTCTCTCAAGCTTCTCCACATCCTTTTTGAATTGTGGAGCCCAAAACTGGAAGCA
>NW_005842171.1:849422-853694 GCF_000455745.1 Alligator sinensis
GTGCTAGAGGCTGGGCTATGATGCTCGCCAGCTCCTTGAGTACCCTGGGGTGAAGATTGTCAGGGCCGGCTGACTTGAAGGTATCCAGCTTCTCAAGATGTTCCTTCACAAAGTCAGCATTAATGGAGGGCAGGGAATCACCCTCACCCAGACTTCCCGGCCCTGTAGCGGGCATGGGCGTCCCATGGGACTGATTTGCCCTTGTTGAATCCATGGTGACTGTTCCTAATCACCTTCTCCTCCTCCAAGTGCTCAGAAATGTATTTTTTGAGGACCTGCTCCATGATTTTTCCAGGGACTGAGGTGAGGCTGCCCAGTCTGTACTTCCCCAGATCCTCCTTCTTCCCTTTCTTCAATATGGGAACTATATTTGCCCTTTTCCAGACATCTGAGACCTCCGCTGATCACCATGAGTTTTCAAAGATAATAGCCAGAGGCTCTGCTATTACATCAGCCAACTCCCTCAGCACACTTAGATGAATTGCATCTGGTCCCATGGAGTTGTACACAAGCCAGCCATTCCCAGGTGGTCCCAGGCAGTGGGAAGGTGGTTGGGATGGTGCAGGGGTGCTGGAGGTTACCCACCTCTCCTGCAGCAGGGGGAGCGAGCTGCCAGTGGAATGATTGGTCCCTGAGCTGCGGGGGACCCTGGTGCTTCCCTCCACAGTGGTAGCACCTCCCTGGCAGCACCCATCCACTGGCACCCAGCCCTGGAAGTCCTGGGGGGTGCTGTATCCCCAAAGGTAAGCACTGGGCCCCATACAGCTTAGGGTCTGTGTGACCCGGTGATAGCCGGTGCAGGCAGACTTGACTGAAGAAAAAAAAAAGTGGCAAGGAGCCTGATCTTCTCTTTTTTTTTTCCTCCTGGAGCCTTCCTGTCTGTCTGAGCTGCACAGGGGCCCATTGCTTCCCTCTGCAGCTGCGGGGGGCCTGGTGCTTCTCTTCATGTCTGTGGCAACCCCCAGGACCATTCAAACTGGGTGTCAGATGGAAGATGCCACCTAGGGGGTGCCACCACCACGGAGGGAAGCACAGGGGTCCCCCACAGCTCAGGGACCGCCTGGCCCACTGGCAGACCACCCTCCTCCTCTCCCCCTGTGCAGGAGAGGCAGGTAATCTCTAAGGATCAGGCCCCCTAACACTTGTGTACATGACATGGGGATTTTAGTTCACTTTAGTTTTCTCTAAAACCCACCTTTTCAATTTAGGGAAAACTAAACTGAACTAACCCCCGGTGGCATATACAAGCACCCTAAGTTGACAAATAGAAAAAATCCTGTTTCTTCTGAGTTGACAGTATTTTTAGAATTGTTTCCTATCTTTGGTGATCATCTCAATGATCTCTTTAAATAAAAACTGTCTCAAAGAGAAAAAAATGACTTGGTATAAAGAAAGAATTACAAACAATTTATTTTTTGAAGTCAAACAAAGCCAAGTAATTTCTGTGCATTCATTAACAGGTACACAGAACCATAAAAAGTAATACTATGTCATTACAGTTACTTTTCAATAGCTGAAATACTGTAATACCCCTAATTAATAAGCTTCAACCCCTCCCCCCCCCCCCCAAAAAAAAAAACAAAACCAAAAACAAACCAGAGATAAAAGTTTCAGGAGGAACTGTGTTAAATGGAGGGGAAACCCAGATCCTGGTTTACATCTGATTTAATACCATACACTGTAAAACAATCAAGTAATTGACAAAATATAAAATAATCTCACGGACACTAAATTGCATGCATGGAGATAATTTTCACAATGAGTGCCCAAGCTGTCAAAGCAAAGTTCAAAAGAAATATGTTGGGCTGACAAATTGAATTCCAAGCTGTATGGCTGATATATAAAATACACTGACAGAGCACTTGTGCCAACTAAGAATAGGTTACCTTAAGCATAAGGGAAATGTAAGGATAATAAACCATGTAAACATAGCATCAAATCAATGTTAACAGCCACTAGGTAGTATTTAAATTATTTTCATTTCTCTTTTTTTTCATTTTTACACTTGGTCAGCTTGGTTAATAACATTTCCATTATGAGTGAGTGGCAAATGCATGTTTCTATGCTACATCAATTATTATGGCTATATTATGACTTATTCAGATTCAACTGATCCCAGAAGACTGAACTAATGATGCCCTGGAAACAATTAATTTTGATTGATCTAACCCACTCCAGTACTGCTTGTTAAATGTTCATAGGCATTTGAATGGTTCTATTATATGTAGGAGATCATTGTATACAGTAGGCCTGTGCAAAGAGGAAAGTATTCAATTTGGATTTTGATTCAGCTGATTTGGAAGACAGTGATTCGATTCAGAGATTCAGATCACTGTCCTGAATTGATTCAGCTGAATCAGCTTCAGAAGATTCAGTGATTCAGACTGGCTGGGGAAAGGCAGGCACAGCCAGGCTGCTACAGATTCTCCTGTGGCTCCTTTGACTGCCTGCCTCTCACCAGAAGGGGGGAGCTACAGGAGAAGCCCCCATGGCTGCCCTGCCCAGCCCACCCCCCTCCTAGCCCCAGCATGGTCCCAGCACTTAAAAAAAAAAAAAAAACCCCACACTCACCAGCTGCAGAAGTGGCAATTGGGGCCCCTGGGCACTTATGGCAGAGCCCCCGTATGCAGCACAGGGCAGTGAGGGGCAGAGGGAATCGCCCCTCCTCGTACTTGGCACCCACACAGCAGCTGTCGCATCTTGCAGGTGCAGAGCAGCTTGACAGGGTGCCACGTGCATTCTGGGAGCTGGGGCCACTGAGGCCGAGTGCTGCCAGGCTCCAGCTGACAGGTGGAACCGTCCCAGCTCCCAGACAGTGTGCGGTGCCCTGTTGAGCTGCCTATGCCGTACCTTCCACACTACTTTTCCCTCGCGTAATGACAACGGGACAGTCGGACAAGGTTTTAGTCGCATTATGACCTTGCAGCAGGTGATGCATGTGTCAAGTATTTTTTGTGCTTCTTTTTTAGTTACATGAATGCTCCAAGACGCAGCCAGGCAGGTGGTTCCATCATGCCCGGGGTGCCCATGTTGTTGATATAACCATTCTGCAGCTCATTCCCCAGGTGTACAGTTTGGGGAGGAATCAGGCAATGATGGACTAACTGCTTCATTTTGTTCTTTAACATACAAGGTTTTAGTGCTCTCTTCCCTTTTTAACTGATCAACTCGCCTATTCCACTTTGCCTCCGGGCCTTCTTCTGCCTTATTCCCATGTGCTGCACTCACATATCGGATGTGTAGAGGAAGCTCATCTTGGGCTAACTTCCATAAGGTCTCCCATTCTTCATGGCTCCAAATGTCTTGTCCTCGTCTTTTAAAGTTTTCCTTGTTCCATAGGGGTAGCCATTTAGTACATCCTTCTACCACCATCCAGGAGTCGCTATAAATATAAATGGGCTTTACAGGATGTGGACCTTCTACTAACTCCCACACAGCCGCGCTGAGCACTGCTTTGAGCTCGGCATACTGCATGCTTTTTCCGAGGCCTTGTAATACTACTTGCTTGTGTGGAAGAAATCAAACTTCGCGTTGTGGTTGTATTAGAATTGGCAGAGCCATCTAGGCTTATTTAAAGCTATACAAGTGATCACAGGGAGAGTTCTCAAAGGAACTCTGACCTCTACAAATTTACAAGCGTATTTATACTTTAGACAGTGAGAAAAGATGCAGGGTTCAGACAAAGCAACCTTGAGAGAAACTGAAAGATGTTGATCATTCGTTTGTCACATGTAAGCAGTTTACTTATTTAGAAAAAAACACTATGTTTTGGGAACAGTTATCAGCTTCTGGTTCGGCGGAAAAGAGGAGGTTAACATCTGCACACAGACAAAACAAGGCATGAAGGTTTTTCCTTATCATAGAACATTTTAAAACACATAGCATCAGCATCTTTTTCTCTTCTCTTTCTCTCTCTTCTTAGTCAAGTAAGAGGCCTGGTTAAACTTATTTCCACATTCCCCCCTTTTGGGCCTTTTTGGCCTAACATATTAGATATTTATGGCCATGAGCCTTTTAACTTCTAATTTTTCTTTCTTTTTACTTTTTCACTATTTTAACATGCATATCACAAAAGTCGTCCAATTAAGGGACAAAGCAATCATGGGCACCCCTGTCATTGTACTAGGAGGCAAGTGGGAACATATCCAACATTTAGAAACATTTAAAACCTTTGCATATTGATAAGGCAGTTGAAGAAAAGCATTTTGGTGAGCATGCCAGTGTGGGAGTGATCTTTTTGACCTGTTTTGAAGTCTAGTCTGATTTACAAAG
>NW_005842171.1:856169-858634 GCF_000455745.1 Alligator sinensis
TGACTAGGGGGGGTTAGGCGTTTATCCACTGGTGGCAGTAGCCAGCCATGGCTAGGAAAGTACGCATTTGGGACACAGTAGTTGGTTTAGGGATTTTAAGAATAGCTTCTATCCTGGAAGAAGAAAGCAATCGTTCTCCAGCGGAAATATCATGACCCAAATAGTGGACACGAGGGAGACAAAGTTGTAGCTTTTCTTTAGATGCCTTATGGCCTTTTAGGGCAAGAGAGGTGAGAAGAGTTAAAGAATCAGCTTAAGGGAGGTAGCTGCTAAGAGCAGATCATCAACATACTGCACAAGCACAGAATTTTCTTTAAATATTATGTCTTCTAAATCCTTCTTCAGAATTTGAGAAAAAAGAGAAGGGGATTCAGTATAGCCTTGGGGCAATCAAGTTCAGGTATACTGAAGTCTGATAGGTAAATGCAAAGAGAAACCGGCTATCAGGGTGTACAGGGATAAAGAAAAATGCAGAACACAAGTCAACAACAGTAAAATAACAGGCATTAGGAGGAATACAGGACAAGATAGTGGCTGGATTTGGTACAACAGGAAAAGTAGGTAAAACTGCAGAATTTACTGCACGGAGGTCTTGTACAAAACGATAAGTATTTTTCCCAGGTTTCTTTACAGGAAGAATAGGTGTATTACAAGGGCTCTTAGTTGGGACAATGATACCTTGCTTCAAAAGAGCTATTATAACAGGACGTATCTCTTCTTCAGCTTCTGGGTGTAAAGAGTATTGAGCAACTTTAGGTAAAGGCTTAGCTGGGTTTAATCTAATTTTTCCAGGCTGGGCAATATGAATTTGCCCTACTTCATTAGCATGTTGGGACCAGAGAAACGGAGGGACAGCCTTTATGATTTCCTCATGTAACACAGAAAGATTAGGGGACTCAGGCTCAGGAGGTGAGCTAGCTAGGGTAGCAAGTACAGCTATTTCATTAACACAGGGAACATCTAAATAAACACCATTAGGAGAACAATAAATAGTACAGCCGAGGTTACAAAGCAAATCTCTGCCTAACAAATTAACAGGAGAACAAGGACTAAGGAGAAAAGCATGTTGATCAGAAACAGGACCGAGAGAAACATGTAAGGGTTGGGAAACAGGATGAGGAACTATCTGATTAGAAATTCCTACAGAGTTTACAACAACAGAGGAGAGGGGGGCTGTAGAAAATTCTTCAGCTTGGGGAGTAGAACGACTTGTGCTGGTATCTACTAAACATTTTGTAGGAGTACCACTTATTAAACAGGAAACAAAGGGATCGTCTTGATTAAGTGAGAGAAGCAGGGCTGTGATGATGTTATCATTCCTCAGGCTGTTCTAACAGGAGGCTTCTTGATTCAGGACAGAAAATTGAGTAAGAGGAGGTGGTGGCTGGTTAGATGTGGAGTAGAACGACTTGTGCTGGTATCTACTAAACATTTTGTAGGAGTACCACTTATTAAACAGGAAACAAAGGGATCGTCTTGATTAAGTGAGAGAAGCAGGGCTGTGATGATGTTATCATTCCTCAGGCTGTTCTAACAGGAGGCTTCTTGATTCAGGACAGAAAATTGAGTAAGAGGAGGTGGTGGCTGGTTAGATGTCATCCCCAGCTGGCCAGACCAGTGAGAACATTGAGTCTTCCAGTGTCCTGGTTGGCCACAATAATAACAACTGTTATTATTTTGGGACTGAAATTCTCCTCGTCCCATCCCACGACTACGTCCCCTGCCTCTGAATTGTCCTCGATAGAAACCTTGGCTTTTACCTCTGCTAAAAGTTTGCATTTGTAAAGACATTAGCTTAGTTTCTGTGGATTCTTTTTTCTTTTCTTGGCAGGCTGTAAAGTGATTAGCAATGGTGACTAATTCTGTAAGCATCTTAGTTTGCCAACCTACAGCAATTATACGCAGCTGCTCCTGGACTTTAGAAAGAAGTCCTTGGACAAATGCGGCAACTGCTTCTGGGGCAGTTTCAGCTGCATCTTCAATGCTAGAATACGAGTTTCAAGCAATCCATGTAGTCTGCTGGGGATTCTCCTTTGTTTTGCTTACAGTTATTTATTTTGGCCCAGTCAGTTTTCTTGGGGCAGATTTTAAGCACGGGCTCAAGAAGGCGTTCTCGGGCACCTACTAAGCAACCTCCCATTCCGGGGTCTTGAGGAGGCCAATTAGCCTGTGTGATGAGGCGGTTATGGACTTTGGAGGGCAGAACACTTCTCATTAATTGGTTTAAATCTGCCCATGTTGGCTCATAACAATTGATTAGTTTCCAATTCCTCTCTAAACTTCTGGGGTTCTTCCCTAATATTGGGGAATTGCTGGGACTCGTATGGGGGTGGCACACAAAAAATCAACTAGGTCTTCTACAGATTAATTCTCAGTCAATTGTGGATAAAGTTGTGTTTGTGCTGATAATGTTGTTGATGGTGGATCCCCTTTTGGTGCACTTTTCTGTTTTAATTCTTTTATCT
>NW_005842171.1:859625-864157 GCF_000455745.1 Alligator sinensis
GAGAAAAGATGCAGGGTTCAGACAAAGCAACCTTGAGAGAAACAGAAAGATGTTGATCATTCGTTTGTCACATGCAAGCAGTTTACTTATTTAGAAAAAAACACTATGTTTTGGGAACAGTTGTCAGCTTCTGGTTCGGCGGAAAGGAGGAGGTTAACATCTGCACACAGACAAAACAAGGCATGAAGGTTTTTCCTTATCTTAGAACATTTTAAAACACATAGCATCAGCATCTTTTTCTCTTCTCTTTCTCTCTCTTCTTAGTCAAGTAAGAGGCCTGGTTAAACTTATTTCCACACTTGCCATCTCGAATCCTCAAGGCAGCTGCTCTCCAGGCACGACCTTGAGCAGACTTCAACATTGGCTGAGGTCTCCATTTCAGGTGAGAAAGGAGTTGCTTCTTTGATGGATGAAGGTTCACTACAGCTTTTTTGGTCAGGATAAACATTAATCGTACTTTCTGTGACACTTTCAACTAATACAGGGCATCCATTTGGGGTTATTCCTTGGACCTGGCTCAAGATGTAATAAATCTACTTTTGGTGGTGTCTTGGGCTCTTCCAAGGTGGCAGCTGGCGGTCCAACAGAGCCATTCTGAGAACAGGTATTGGAGTAGTGATAACTGTGGGTAATTCTCCCCTTAGCGCTTTTGTGGCTTCCAAAAGGCTGCCGCTGTTGCACACATTTGTTCTAAGAGAGTATACCTTGCTTCTGGCCCTCTCCCGCCTCCTGCTTGGTGGATGAGTTCCACCAATCAAAGCAGCAGGATCTCAAGCCTGGGACTCAACCCAAGCTCTAAAAGGTAAGCCTGCTACACAGTAGATAACCATTTTAGGAAATTTAAATGAGCATGTTGCTCATTTTTTATTATGTAACAACCGTGTTGAAAATCTAATGAACATACCCATTTTTTTTTCCATATCTCAAACTACAAAAGTAGAAACCTTAACTACAAAAGTAGAATTTCTACAAAAGTAGAAATTTAGGCAAAGAAAGAAAAAAAGTTAGTATTTCTCCAAAGTACTATCAGAAATACTGAGGAACATATTTTCCCTTGAGTTCCATTGTAAAGGGATGTCTGGCATGTCTGGGAGAGCACTTCCAGAGAAAGAGTATGTCATTCTTGCCTGAGAGACTCTTCCTGCATACAAAGTCTGACTGTGGCTGACTGGGCAGATGAGACCCTCATATGGTCCAGTGTCCATGAAGGTGATACAGGAATGCATCGTGGATTGCCTAGAGCAGAACAAGGCATAAAAGGTGCCCTGGTCATCTGCTGCATCTGGGCCAATCTCCAGCTGTCTTGACACTGGCCTGCCACTGGTTACCAATTGGTTCAGATGAGAGAGTGAGGCTGATGCTGCACAACTTCTTGTCACTTAAATCCAAATCTCATGTAATTCACATCTAGCAACAGGTCCTGTGGTGATGGGCCAGAGATGAAGCAGCAGGTGTGGACACACTGGGAGCTGTAGCCACAAACCTGCACACAGGTGGCTTAGGGCTTTGGGTTGCTTTCTACTGAGAAGCAGCAGTAGAACTCAGCAGCCCCCTGATTGACTGAGCAGCCCTATTCAGGACTGCACTGCTCACCTCTTAGAGTGAGGAAGGGGCTAGAAAAAGTGCCCCAGACATTACCTGATTCACCTCACCCTGGCCAGCATATCGTGGCTGGCAGGGGTCCCACTATAGTGGTCAAAAAGGAAAAAGAAAATCAATCTCCTCAAGCTGGGTGCGTGGAAAGTACATATGTTGACCAACGAAAACACCAACAGACCTGAAAGGAGAACTGCCCTCATCAGGAGAGAACTGGGCAGATATAATGTCCAGATCGCAGCTCTCAGAAAGACTTGCCTACTGGATGAAGGGCAGCTCACAGAAGGAGAATCTCACTGAAGCGATACAAGGACACCCTAAAGTTGTCCCGAAACAGTTTTGGCATTGACTCAGAGTCGTGGGAGCAAATCGCTTGCGATCGTCTATCCTGGAGGTCCCAAATCCAGAACAGAGCATTGGCTTTTGAAAAGCAGTTCACAGCACAAGCAAAGAAGAAATGTGTGGCCAGGAAAACGAAAACCTCCTGGATCTAGTCCTCATTGCTCTCCTGCCACTGCTGCAGCAGATTGTTCAAAGCAAAGAACAGACTTATAAGTCACCTATGTACTCAAATGACCTAGCCTCCACCCCCCTTCATTCTCTTCCCTTTTTTCTCCTTTTCCTTCTTTTTCCTTTTTTCTTTTCTCCTTCCCTTTTTCTTTTCCACTTCTTTTCTCTCTCCTTCCCTCTCCTTCCCCACCGGATGCGGTTGTCTTTGCCCACGAAGGACGAGAGTATTTCAATTGTAAAAAATGATTTAAGGTTCCAGGTCTGCAGGGAGCCTTCCTTTGTAAAACACGCTCATTTGTGTTTCAATACCTAGACGTCCCAGCTACTTCACTTGCACTAAATACTATGCATAAACATACTAAGAGTTCATATTCCAAAGAGTGAATAATTTAAAGATACACACAACATACAGATAATTTAGCACTTAGCATTATTCGTATATAGTATACCCAGAGTATACTACAATTGTTTGAGCATCATTTCTTTTAGTTTAATCAGACACTTTATTCAATGCCCAATTATTCATCTTTCAGAAGGGAGGCAAGTTAACCCTCCTTTGGACCCAGCCTTAGGATTTTAGAGAATTTTCCAGAGAATCAGAGAAACACACGAGGGACCTCTGAGGCCTCAAAGGCTTTTGACAGTTTTAGTGGGGCTATAACTGAGCTGCAACTATTACCTTGGGAAGGAAAAAAACCCACACACCATGACAAGGGACATTGGTTTTAGCCGTGTTGGTCTAAAAGCATATGCAGATAAAACTCTTGGGGTAGAGGCAATATCTTTTATAAGGCCAACTAAATACTGGCAAAAAAAATTTCTTTCTTTGCAAGCTTTTGGGCCCAAACACCCTTTCCTAGGCTAAGGAGAATTCAAAGATTGTAAAAATCCTCCCAGGTAAAAGGAAACTTCATATTGCACAGGGGAGTTAAAAAATGGTAGGGGTCCCCTGTGTGTAAACGCCCGTTTTAAATAAAGGTTGCTCTATGAGTAGGCAAAGTAGGCACAGACAATAGGCTGAAGCAAGCTTGTTATCTGCTAGTGTCCGACTGCAGGCAGGGAGTTGAATTTTGCTTCTTTCTTGGTCAGCTTTGAAGTTTTCATTTTTTCACCCAGCTGAATCCTGCCATCTTTTAACTCTCCTGTGCAAGATGAAGTTTCATTTCTACCAGGGACAACTTTTACAATCTTTGAATTCTCCTTTGCCTGAGGAAGTGCGTTTAGGCCCGAAAGCTTGCAAAGAAATACATTTTTTTGCTACTATTTAGCCGGTCTAATAAAAGATATTGCGTCTACCCCAAGAGTTTTCTCACACTGTGGCAAGAATGTTTTGGTCATCAACATCAGTTAAACCAATAGCAATTATTTAGACTGAGGACCTGAACCACTTAATTGGGCAAAGAAAATGTATTCCATACTTTCAAGTCTTTCCCACAGGAAATCAATGCAGTTTTTAGGTCAGGGGTGATTAATCCATCACATATGCACATGTGGTACAGACAGAAGCTGTCTGGCATGCAGCAGAATGGGGAGGGAGTCAGGATCCAATCAGCAGATTGGGCAGGGAGCAAAAAAACCACTCAGGAAGACCTTAATATGTGGCATGCCTGCCAAGAGTTGGCAACCACTGGCTTAGGTTAAGGAAAATAATTCAATTGTAATGATAAAATGTTATTTTAGATAAAACCATTCAAAAAAGCATGTTGCCTTTCTTGCAAAATGAAGATTTCCCACCACTATCCCACTTACTGGAAAAGCTGTCAGAAGCAAAGAGGACATAACAAATGAGCAGGCAAGACAGTATATACAATGACTGATGATTCATCATTAGGGTAACAGCAGTTCTCTTACTCCTAAGGTACCTTCAATTTGAGGCTCAAAACTTTTATATAGGAGCAGCTAGCAGACAGTGAAATTATCACAAGAAAGGTTATCTTGATTAGTAGAATATCAAAATTATTATGGAGAGACAATTGTTAACATTTTTGGAGTGAAGAATAAAGAGCCATTAAGTCAACTGACTCTCTCAGCTGCTGCACTGTGGAACAGGAATCAAAGCAGGGTACTTCAATCCAATGCAGAATATCAGTTTCCCTGCTTAATAAACGCACCCTAATTGGGTGTGGAGGGGGAGGCGATTGATTCAGGGGTTGGGGGAAGGGGGTGGATTCTGTGTAATGTGTGAGAAAATATGGTAATGGCCTGGAACAAATTCCTTAAATCTGACTCCTGTGTTGCTCTTTTAAAGTATACCCAAACTCTATAAATTTATAAGCAAATAGAAGCAGTTGAAATGTTCTCCAGTCTATAGCGCTGCAACTCCATGATGTATTCTATATGAACTACAAGGCAGGAAAGAAGTTGTAAGGTAAAACAAAGAAACAAAAACTTAAAAAAAAGAAAGGTTAGTCAAATATTCTCAGGGA
>NW_005842171.1:864188-879598 GCF_000455745.1 Alligator sinensis
AAGGCCATTTAAACAAGGTTTATTTTGCTTAGAAGAATATTATATGCAGACAGGTAGAAGTGATAAAACATTTTCTTTAAAGGTTTTTTAATCACATGAAACTTTGCTTATTAAATTTTACTCATAGCAGTCTCTTGTATAAAAAGACAAACAAATATAAGTAAATCAGGATCTCTCAGTGTCAGGAGTTTACCTTTAAATATTAACCTTTCTGTTACTCCCATGGATCACTGAAAAGTGTTAGACATCTGGAAAGGTAATGCACACATAGAACAGCTGTCTTTGCATACTGCACTTTGGATTTCCTCCTACAAGTAGCAGCACCTTATTCACAGTTTCACTCCCACTGCTTCTTTGCACATATCCTAAAACAACCTAACTGAAACTTGGTGGGACCCTAACCACGATTGGGCAGTAAGCATTGAGGGCTATAAGCTATACAGATGAGAGAGAATAGGGAGAGAAGGGGGAGGTGTTGCTTTCTACCTGAAGGAGAAATATACATCTTCCATAATCAAGATGGGATCAGATCAGAGGAGGGGCAAATTGAGGTATTGTGGGTCAGAATGCAAACGGGTTGGTGGGGCAGGGAAGGGACTTGGTAGTAGAGGTCTACTACAGGCTGCCACATCAGGAGGAGTTGGACCTGGAATTCTCCAGACAGCTCTCAGAGGCCGTACGGTCAAAGGACATGGTTATCATGGGTGACTTAAACTACCCAGACACCTGCTGAGAGGAGCAGTCACCTAGATTTAACCGTTCACGTAGGTTCTTAACCCGCACACAGACCTTTGCCTAACACAGGAGGTATATGGTTCCACTAGGGGAAACATCTTACTGGACTTGGTTCTGGCTACAGGGGTTGATTTGGTGGGGGGATCTACTGATACGTAACCTAGAGGACAGCGACCATCACTTGATTGAATTCACTATCCAATATTGGGTCGGAAAGATAACCAGTAGAACAGAAGTGCTAGACTTTAGAAAGGCTAACTTCAGTGTGCTCAGGAGATTAGTTAACAAGGCACTGAAGAACAGAATTGGTGAAATGGGAGTCCAGGAAGAGTGGTCATTCCTAAAGGGAGCAATCCTATGGGCACAGGAGACAATCCCCTCGTGCAGGAAAGGGGGCAAAGGGGCCAAGAAACCCTCTTGGCTGAACAGGGAAATCCAGGAAAGCCTTGGGGCAAAAAAAAAAAGGCACATAGGTTGTGGAAGCAGGGGGTTGCTACCAAGGCAGAGTATACCTACCTGGCCTACACTTGCAGGGAGGCAGTCAGAAAGGCCAAAGCAGAAATGGAACTTAGGCTGGCAACAAAAATTAAAGAACTTAGGCTGGCAAACAAAAAGTCCATCTTCAGGTATGTAGGGAGCAAAAAGAAGGTGCAGGGTAACGTAGGCCCCCTACAATACAAACTAGGGCAATTGGTGACAGAGAGGGGGGACAAAGCTGAGACCTTCAATGACTTCTTTACCTCTATTCCTGAACTCGGATCAGGACAAATCTCCCAAATGGATCATAGACAGGCATAAAGGGGAAACCAGCCCACCAACTGTTAGCACCAACTTAGTGAAGAGACACTTGGAGAGTCTGGATGTGTTTGTCAGCAGGCCCAGATGATCTTCATCCAAAAGTGCTGAAGGAACTGGCCAGTATCATAGTAGAGTCACTGGCACAGCTGTTTGAGCATTCTTGAGGACCCAGAGGACTGGAAAAGGACCAATGTGGTCCCTGTTTTCAAGGAGAGGAAGGAGGATCTGGGTAACTATAGACCAGTTAGTTTCACCACTATCCTTGGGAAAACCTTTGAAAAAATTATTAAGGATTACATTTGTTGGAGTCCAGTGGGGAAAGCAATGCTAAAGGGCAACCAGCATGGATTCATAGCAGGTAGATCCTGCCTGACTAACCTTGTTTCTTTTTATGACCAGGTCACAAAATGCTTAGACACAGGAATCAAGGTGGATGTCATCTACTTGGATTTTAAGAAGGCCTTTGATATGGTATCTCATTATATTTTTAGAGATAAACTGAGCGACTGTGACGTAGATGATTACGCAGTCAGGTGGGTGGCAAATTGGCTTAGGGGTCGCTGCTAGAGAGTGGTGGTAGATGGGTTAGTATTGACCTGGAAAGATGTGGGCCATGGAGTCTCACAAGGCTTGGTCCTTGGACTGGTGCTGTTCAATGTCTTCATCAGTGACTTGGACGAGGGCATGGAAAGCACTCTGTCCAAATTCACAGATGATACCAAATTATGGGGTAAAGTTAACACACCAGAGGGTAAGGAATGAATCCAGGCAGATCTGGACAAGTTGGAAAAGTGGGTGGAACAGAATAGGATGCAGTTCAATTAAGAAAAAATGCAAGGTGCTGCACCTAGGGAGAAGGAATCACCAGCACACTTACAGGCTGGGGGAGGACCTTCTCAGCAGCACAGCAGCAGAAAAGGATCTTGGAGGCACTGTTGTCTCCAAGATGAACATGAGTCATCAATGTGATGAAGTGATCAGTAAAGTTAACTGCACTTTATCATGTATTAGCAGGTACATGACAAACAGGTCCAAGGAGGTGATACTTCCCCTTTATGCAGCATTGGTCAGGCCTCAATTGGAGTACTGCGTCTAGTTTTGAGTGCCACACCTCAAGAGGGATGTGGACAACCTCGAGAGGGTTCAGAGGAGGGCCACTTGCATGGTTAGGGGCCTGCAGGCAAAGTCCTACAAGGAGATTGAGGGACCTGGATCTCTTCAGCCTCTGCAAGACAGGGTGAGTGGTGATCTTGTGGCCGCCTACAAATTCATTGGGGGGAGGGAGAGGGGCAGCAAGAAATAGGAGATGCTCTGTTTACCAGAGTACCCCTTGGAGTAACTAGGAACAATGGCCACAAACTGATGGACAGCAGATTTAGGTTAGACATCAGGAAGAACTTCTTTACAGTAAGGGTTGCCAAAATCTGGAATGGGCTTCCAAGGGAGGTGATGCTCTCTCCCACCTTGGGGGTCTTTAAGAGGAGGCTAGACATGTACCTGGCTGGGGTCATTTGACCCTAGTGCTTTTTCCTGCCCGGGGCAGGGGGTCAGACTCAGTGATCTGCTAAGGTCCCTTCTGGCCCAAACATCTATGAACCTATGTACCCCCTCCCCTTCAGAGGGTGGTGTATCAGCAGGTATCACAGCATTTTACCTGTGACGGCATATTTGAATTTCAGCCAAAGATTTAACTTTAAAGCATTTAATATCCAGGGTCTTAAAACTAAGAGGCTCAATGTTACCTTTTGTATAATACTGCTATAATGCTCATTAAAGATCTCCAGTGCCATACCCTAGTCACATTTGTAAAGCAAAAGCAGCCAAAACCAGTTAAAACTGCACGTGACTTTTTAAAAAAAAAATGATTTTGCATATTTTGGTCCATTCAAACTTTGCAAAGTGATCACTGATCTTCAAAAATCTGCACCTTCTGAAGGCTGATTTTTAAAGCTTTAGTAGCAAGTGTGTATCATACTAATCTAATCCTAAAGTGTTTAAGCCTTCAAACTTTCAACAATAAAAGAAGTCACATTAAGGTCAAGGATAAGCATGTAGGTTTTTTACACAAAAGAAAAATGACAGATTCTGAGCAAATAAAAAAGGTATTTCGATCTAATAATGAAGTTTCAATATGTGCACACGCAAATGCATCAGAAAGCCATCCCAGGTATCCAGGTGTTTTGTGTGTGAATGAACTGAGAAAGTCACTTGTTTAGAGACTGGTTCTTATTTCTAGTGGTACTTGTAATAAATGGCTGAGAAAATGATAGTATTAAGCTCCTGTGTAGCAAATTAAAAATCACAGATTCTGGACTTCAGCTCAATTTTTATTTCTATCCATAAGTGAAAATATAGGTGGTTTATGTTTTAAAGAACTTCCTTCCAAAACACGATATGCTAACATTTACTTAATACTCGTTTGTTTTTGATATTCCATTATTATTTTGCTATACAGATAGTAAGTAAAATGGCACAATCGTGCCTAGTTCACATGGATACATGTTAAGTTTGTACGCTTCTTTCATTTGCTTATAAATGAACAGAAACCTACCAAGCTCTTGCCAGTGTTTAATGGTTATTTAATTTCTGTGAAGTCATGATCAGATAACACTCAATGTCCAAAGTTGTTCTTTATTAATATAGCTGGCTTTTTTTTTTTTTTTTTTTTTTTTTCCCTTTTACCAGTTTAAGTAACCTGGCTTTGAAAAGACATTCATCTATTTTAGCACCCAAAATGTAAAAATGGTTGAGTCTCAACCCTCTCATCATATGAAGCTGCACAAAATTATAGAAAAGTAGGACTGGAAGGTGCCTCTAGAGTCATCTACTGTAATCCCCTGCCTGAAGCAGGATCATTCTTATTCAAACCATCCTATACAAATCCTTGTCTAACCGATTACTGAAAATATTGTCAACCCTTTTACATAATCACTAGGCATAGCAGCCTAACTTGCCAAAGGTAAGCAGGAGGACCATGGCAGTGCCCTACTGCTGCAAGAGTTGTTAAAATATGCCCAAGAGATCCAAGGAAGAGGGCCATGTTGCCGGCTACATGGCAGTCAAAAAACCCCACGGTCCATACTAATCCAATCATGGGATAAAATTTCTTTCTAACCCCAAATGTGATGGTCAGTCATGCCCAGAGCAGAGGGACAAGACCCTCTAGCTAGGAACCTTCAGGAGGAGCACTGGCAAACGCCAGTCCAAATCCCTAGCCTTGGCTGCAGCCAACTCCAAATCCTTACAAAGGTGGCAAAAAAAAACCCAGACACCTATAGCAACAGGAAAGGAAAAAATATTCCGTCCCAGACCTACATGGCAACCAGCAAATGCCAGAAGCATGGGAAATACCTATAGCAGAGTATAGGTCTAGCTACTCCGAATCATCCTTGACCAATGTTTATCCAATCTCTTCTTGAACATCTCCAGTGCTAGGGATTCCACACATCTTCCCTCAGCAGTTCATTCCAGTGCCTCACTGCCCTAAAAATGAGTAAGTTTTTCTGATATCCAATCTAAACCTACTTTGCTGCAACTTCAAACCACTGGTCTGCATCCTACTCTCTGCTGCAAAAGAGACAAGGTGTTCTCCCTCTTCTATAGGGCAACCCTTCATATATTTGAAGTAACAAAGTTTTACATAAAAAAGTATTGCATCTGAGTACGTCTTGGTCCATTCTTTATTTAACAATAAAAACAGGCTATACTGTTTTGAAGAAAAAACTTCAGGAAGAATGACACAATGAAAGAGAACAAGCCAGCTGTTCTTTAATGTAGTTTGCATATTTAAAGACATTAATGGCTTCAAATTATTTGGAAAGGGAAACAATACCTCAGTGCAAATATTGCCATTTCATTTGCACTGCAGGAATATTCCAGTCTACTAGATTTTAAGAAAGGTAGCCATGTATCATTCAACTTTTCCCCCTATGCAATTTTGTATAAAAATATACCTCCAATGCAAACACATACAGGTATGTGCATAAGAAGTGTCCTGTACATGATCATTTTAGTTTTCTTTTCCATGGTATTGTGAAAGCAACTGGATTCTAACAAAGTAGATCAGCTTGGTCTCTGTGAAGAATACAGTGATAAGAGTTGCTGTGAGACACAGACTCCCCACTGTAATGTGAATCAGCCTTGCCAGCCAGCCTTCATCGCAGCACAAAAATACCTAAAAACAAAACAAAAATTTTTTTAAAAAAGCAAAAGCAGCAAGCAGTTGCAGGATAACAGCTGGCAGTGAGGCAGGTAATTAGTCTTGGTGATTTTTATGCACAGAAAAGCTCTCACTAGTGCAAAACTTAGTCTTTGCCAGCCATTACCTTGAATAAGTATAATGAGAGGAAAAATTCCACGTATAAGGTAAAGGAAAGACAGAATAAGTGGCAGGTTTTTGGTTTGTTTGTTTATTTTCTGGCAGCTCTTTGAAACTGCTGGGAAATGTGAAGTACTGGAATAAGAACCAATAAGGCACATTAAAAACCAGTGAAGTAGATTAGTATGAAGAGAATATGCCTATGGTAAATGCACAATTTATGCACATGTAGTGGATGGATGTGTAAGTAATAGCTATGTGTGTAGTTTAGTAACACGCAAGTGATAACCTGGACGTAGCACATCCATTTGTTTAATCTCTTAGAGGAGGATATCACCGGCTTGCAAAATTGTAATGCTATTGTATTCACCTATGCCCATAAGCCTCTTTTTCAAGAATCTGATAATGTAAAACAAATTATATTTTCATTAACATTCAAAATGTTCATTCATTAACATTCACCTGGTATGAGAAAACTTTTGCAAAAACAGTGAAATCTGAGACAGACACTTACCTCTGAAAAACTAGTAATTATTCCACTGAGAATGTAAACAAAAATCAGCAAAGGGGAGAAGAGCAAGCCCATCAACGGTCTGTAAGTGCTTTCCTTGAAATAATTATAGATATAGTGAACACTGTGTGCTATTCGAATACCCATGTTGAAGCAGTTTGCAAAGATAAAACCTACACTGCCTTTCCAATGGGTCAAGAAATAAGAAATGCACAAGAACATGAAGGACAAGGCCAGCATAACAAAGTTGAACCTGGGAGAAAAAAAAATAACAAGTGAAACAGCCTATGCAATTAAAAATATATCCAATCATATCCATATCTGAAAAAGGCACACAATTTATTAACTGAAACAGGTCAATAAAAAAGTACAATAGAAGAGCACGGAAGGAAAAAAACCCCTATTAGGTCGTGGGAATTTTATCTTATTCAGTTAATGGTAGATGTATTTCTATCAAATCTTATCAGAGAACACTAATGAAGTTTATAAAATCTGAAGAGTTCTACAATTTTATATCACATATTTTATATATTTAAACAAGACATATTTATTAACTTCTGACCAAACCCCAATTGAAAAAAAATAGCGTGACTCATGAGTCACAATTCTAAAAAGTTCACAAAAGTTATTTATTTAAATACATGTGTGTGTGCGTGTGTGTGCACAGTAACACTACATTTGTTTTTTCAAGAATGTTTTAGAGGTTATTAATAAGTATTCCCACCTTGTTACCCACCTGCCTGCTCTCTGCACATAGCAGAAAATGTAAAATGCTCGCGCGCGCACACACACACAATCTCCCTCTTTGTAGGCAGAACAATCTAGGTAAGCTACTTGGAACTGTGGAACACTTCTGAACAAAGAGCTGCTAGTTTTACAGAAGTTATCAGGCTCTAGACTCTGCATAAAGCAGGTGAAGGAGAGTTAAAGGAGAGGGGGATAAAAATATGTCACTGAAGTCACAAGTTCTATGCCAGTTTGCACCATCTGAGTGCTTAGCCCAAAGAATAAAAGCATTTATCATTTATTACTAAGACTACAGTTCTCCTACAACCTCAGATATTGAGTCTGGGATACATAGGCTAGATGTCTTTGGTCAACTTACCAACCTATGGAAACACCCTCATGCATATAAGGCTGCTCAGGGAGGGACTGCCTCTTAAGTTAGAAACATCACCGCTGCTGCTGGGGTAAGTGGGAAAGACTACTAACTAGCACAGATGAACAACCGTGTCAATTAACCCACCCACAAGCTATAACAAGATTGGTTCCTTATTTCTCTACAAAGTTAAGACTCAAACTTGAATATGGTGGTCTTTTTCCGGTGCCTTGTGTTTTAATTTTTCACCCAACGAGGCAAAAGCTTGCTAGTGTGTGTTATTTAGAATTTTATTGTAATAGAAAAGCACAGAAGGGCTTCCAATAAGAAACAAAAGTCAGATAAGTCACTGAAAAAAGTAATATTTAAATGGAGAATTACAACCTCGGTAATTGGAGACAACACATTTTTTTAAAAACAGTATACTACATATAGAGTCTAAATAAAACAGCTGCTCCTAAATGCATTGTTTTGGTCAGTATTAACACTACTTTTATTTTAACTTAGCACGGTAGTGTTTTTTTTTAACACAGTACTGTTCAAAATATACTCCTTACTCCTCTAGATGTATATTACCTGCATGCACACACACCATACATGTTTGTCCATGGCTCCGGTGTGAGACGCATAGACAGAAGCCCGTTGCGCCCCAGGACCGAGACTCAGATCCCCAGCACAGCCAGAGGTAGGTGGGGCCTGCGGCAAGGGAGGGACCTAGTCAGCTGTGGGGCAGCTGAAAGGAGGGTCATGTCCCCAACCCCACTCCTACTTGGCCCAGCCCCCCAGGGAGCCATGTGACCGGAGCCGTGAGAACAGGACGCGCAAACAGGCAAGCTTCTGAGCCCGACATGCGAGTTAGCATGGGAGTTCACGTAGGACGGTGAGCGGGAGGGCACAAGGCTCTGCCAATGAGCCCCAAGGAAAGGTTGTCGCAGCGGTAGCCAGACTACCATTTATCCACACTGCACCCTGAGGTTCCCCTCGGAGTCTGAGACCTCCCCCTCTGGTACTTCTGAGGTTTCCAACCAGAAAGAACCTATGGTTCCAGGCTCCACACAGATGGAGCCTCTGACTCTCGGCTGTGGGGGCTGCCTGGCACAATCCCAGGCACTTGGGACTGGGAGCATGGCCACCTCCCCTTGCAAGGTCTGTTTCACTTTGGAGCCTCTGAGGTGCCAGACAGAGGAGCTCCAGACCATAGTCCAGAGATTGTGTGCCATCAGGGATGGGAAGCAGGAGATCGACTCCTACTGCCAGGCCCTTCACCCCATGAAGGCCAAGGGTAGACCAAGGTCACCTTCTAGGACAGGGGAGGACTTGAGGATCTCTCACACTGTCCAGCCAGGGGGCTGGACCAAGGTGGTCAACGGCCCTAAGGCCCGCTCCCCCAGGGTCCCCTCTACTCTGGAGCTCAGCAACAGGTATGAACCTCTTGGAGCCCCAGTAGAGCTTGCAGACCTGCCAGCTCCTGCAGGCAAGGAAAGAATACCAACAGCTACAATCCCCACTCTCCCTAAAATGAAACGCAGAGTGGTTGTTGTGGGACACTCCTTCTGAGGGGGACTAAGGGAGCAATCTGCTTTCTCAACCCCTCTGCTGCCTTCCAGGGGCCCATATCTGGAACGTAGTGGAGAGGATCCCAAAGCTTATCCAGCCCTCTGACCACTACCCCATGCCACAGCTCCCAGAATCCCAGCCGGGTCATGAGTGGCTACAGGGCTCTGGGAGTGGGGGTGCAGGTGTTTTTTCCCTCAATCCTGCCAGTTACGGGTCATGGGCTTAGAAGAGAGAGACGGATTGATGTAGCGAACCAGGACTGTGGTGCTAGTGTCATCGTGAAGGCTTTGGCTTCCATGATCACAGTCTGCCCTTTGGTGAGAGAGGCAGTAGTCTGCTGGGAAGAAATGGCCTCCACCTCACTTCACTGGGGAGGAAGCTCTTTTCAGCCAGAATGGCTGACCTACTCGATCGGGCCTTAAACAAAGCCTGCTGGGGAATGGGTGGACTACCAGCAAAGCAAGCCCACTAAGCTACCACTACAAAACCAGCAGATTAGGTAACCCAAGGGAAACCACTCCTACCCCAGCCCTGAAAGGTGTCCTCCTGGGAGTATAAGGAAGCTTAGGGCTTCCAATGGGACGCTTATGTGTCTGTACACCAATGCCAGGAGCTTGGGGAACAAACAGAAGGAACTGATCCTCCTACTAAACAAGAATGACTAGGATCTTACAGGGATAACGGAGACCTGGTGGGATTCCACCTATGACTGCGCCACAAATATAGATGGCTATACCCTGTACAGGAGAGATTGTGCGGATAAAAGGGGCGGGGGTGTAGCTCTCTCTGTCAAGGAAAGCTACACGTCCCTGCAAGCTGACATTGGCACCCATGGAGGACGACTGGAGACCCTCTGGGTTAAAATATACGGGGAATGGTAGGCGTCTACTATAGACCTCCTAATCAGGAATGAGAACTTGACCAGGCATTCACCAGGGAACTGGCTGAGGCTGCACACTTTCGGTTAATGGTTATCATGGGAGACTACAACTACCCGGACATCTCGTGGGAAGAGCGCTCGGCCAAATCCGAACAATCATAAAGCTTCCTTACATGCATGGATGAGCTCTACCTGACTCAAGAAGTCTATGCACTGACAAGAAGTAATGCACTGCTGGATCTGGTACTGGCCAAAGGGGATGATCTAGTCAGCGACCTAAGAATTGAAGGAAAGCTGGGAGACAATGACCATGAGCTGATCACTTTTACCATCCATCGCAAAGCTGGCAAGTCAATCAGCAATGCAGAAATCCTTGACTTTAGGTAAGATGACTTGGATAAGCTCAGAAGGCTTGTTGTTGAGGCCCTAAGCGGTCATGACTTGACAGGGAGGGGAGTCCAAGATGAGTGGTTGCTCCTTAAGGGAGCAATCCTGAAAGCACAAAGGATCTTCCCATCTCAGAGGAAAGGTAACAAAAGGGCGCAGCAACCCCCTTGGCTCAGCAAGAAACTCGTGGGCCTCCTAGGTCTAGAAAGAGAGGCTTATAAAGGATGGAAGACAGGAATCACCATTAAGGAGGAGTACTCTACACTGGTCCGGACCCATAGGGAATGAACCAGGAAAGTCAAGGCTGCAACCAAACTCCAACTGGCTACACGTATCAAGAGCAATAAAAAGTCCTTTTTCAGATATGCGGGGAGTTGGAAGAAAAGCAAGGATAACATTGGACCCCTGCTAAACCAAATGGGACAACTGACAACCAAAACCAAGGAAAAAGCCAACCTGCTTAATGGATACTTTGCATCAGTTTTTCACCGCCCTGCCTAACATGACGTGCATGTCGGTGGATATAAACCTGATGTCATTCAATATGGAAAAAATGCAAGGTACTCCATCTCAGAGAAAAAAAACTTATATGCTAGGCAGTGCTACGCTTGCTAGCACCACGGCCGAAAGGGACTTGGGCCTTGGGACTTGGACACAAGATGAACATGAGCCACTAATGGGATGTCACAGCTGGTAAAGCAAACAAAACTCTGGCTTGCATCCATAGATGCTTCTCAAGTAAATCTCAGGATGTCATCCTCCCGCTGTACTTGGCCTTGGTGACGCTTCAGCTGGAATACTGCATCCAATTCTGGGCTCCACAATTCAAGAAGGACATGGAGAAGCTTTAGACAGTCCAGAGGAGAGCCACGTGCATGAACACAGGGCAAGAGAACAGGCCTTATGAAGAGAGGCTGAGAACCATGGAGCTCTTCAGCCTGGAAAAGCATATGCTTGGGGTGACCTGGTGGCAGCCTATCACTATATAAGGGGTGTCCATCAGGAACTGGGGGAATGCCTGTTCACCAGAGTGCCCCAAGGGATGGCAAGGTCCAGTGGTCACCAACTCCTCCAAGACTGTTTTAGGTTGGACATAAGGAAAAACTTCTTTACAGTCCGAGCCCCCAAGACCTGGAATAGACTCCCTCCAGAGGTGGCACGAGCACCTACTCTGGACTCTTTCAAGAAGCATTTGGACACTTATCTTGCTGGAATCCTTTTACCTTAGCTGACTTCCTGCCTCTGGGGCAGGGGGCTGGACTCGAAGATCTTCTGAGGTCCCTTTCAGCCCTAATGTCTAAGAAATCTATGAAGTCTATGAAAATGGATCAGTGGCTCAGAAATAAACACTCCTGTAAAATATGCAAAACCTAATCATATAACTTTACAATGTATAAAATATTATACATTATCCTTAAAATGGAATATAAGCAATTCTCTGCTCTTCAGTGAGTCTCAGAAGAGGAGAAAACTGTTTCCTCAGGATTAGATGCCTGTCAATTCAGAATTAGCGTCAGAATATTTTTACTTATTTTAACTATTCCTCAGATGTTGCTAGTTACTTCATTTTTAAACTTATCAACATGCCAAATGAATTAAGGTAAATGAAAAAGGACAATCTTTTCCTGGAAAAAGAATACAAGCAAACATACGTTTGTTAAAAAAAGGCATTTAATAAACCCTAAAAACGATAGGTATATTATAGCTTAATGCATATCCCTGAGACATAGCGAGTCATTAAAAAGGAAATAAAAGATTTGTCTAATTCCATTAGACAAATATAGCATATTTGTGAAACATGGAACATATATTTCATACACATTTCATGTATATTAAATTTGGAACATGGAATATTTTTATAAGTACAATTTTTAAATATAAGAAAGTTAAAATAATGGCTGTATTACAAAAGTAATATACTTTATAAAAAAATTAAAATTCTTCTAATATTGAAATGTACTAACTTTAAAAACTACTCAAAACAAAAGTATAGAAATTAGTTTTGTATTGCCTTTTTTTTTTACATTAGTCAATTTTTTAAAGCTGATGATTCCATATTGTCTAGAATTTCATATTCTTTGCATTGATTTGTATTCTGTGTAATGTTCAAAATTTGCTGAGATTATTTAACTATGGATTTTGGTAGATAATTAGCATAGTTTTCAACATTCACTGACTTAAATGGGTTCTGGCTATAAGCAAGTCATTAAGAAAATGGATAGATGTACATGTGAAGAGCTTTAAATTCCATCTTAATTTGAAGTGGTTCTAAATTGGAAGGCTTCAGTAGATTTGTCGAATACAGGACCCTCCTTGCTAAAGTGCTTTACTTGCATCAGAACCAATACTGCTGAGGTGTCCGCAGCTAGTAGGTTAGCAAGCACACATTACAGTATGCATATTGGCCTCTTAACCATGATCCCTGGAAGGCTTGCAAGGACAGCAGAATTGTTAACAAGTTTGAATGGGGTGTGCATTTTAGGGAAGGAAACTGATCTCAGCACCAGAATGAGGAGGCATGAGGATGCTAGAGTGGTTGCAGGGGGTTGGGTCCATGCTGGGGTCCCTGCTGCATGCAAGAGGGTGGAGTCCACACTTCAGTTTTACTGCAGCTAAAGCTTTAACATGGTCACAGCCATTGCTGAACAGGCTGAGCTTTTGAGAAGCCAAAGTTATGTGGTATGGTCCAGAAAATGGCTGCTACAATATTCCTTCATGCCTAACTTTAAAAAGGTGAGGTCCATGTGAGCTGGGACCTACAATCTCAAGGCAGTGCAGACAGAAACAAGTAACAGATGGGCCACCTCACGGTTGTAGCAAAACAGAGAGCAGAACACTGCAGGATGTGCATGGACCAACTCCTTGTCACATTCTGCTAAAGTACAAAATGTACCACAAAGCAGTTCACAGTGAAGCACTTCCACAACTGTTACTATTTCATCCAGGGTCATTTTTTGTAGAGTGGGCCAAACGGTAACCCTTTGATGCTGGGTAAACTGTACCCTAGGGCTGTGCAAAGCTTTGGTCCCTGATTCAATTTGGCCTGATTCGGTGTCCGAATTTCCAATTTGAATCAGAGGACCCTTTAATCTCGCTAAATCGATTTGGACCCCTCCGAAACAATTCAGAGAGCTTTGGGAATTTGGACGTAGATACAGCTTTAAATGTTTTTTCTACATACCTCTAGGTAGCAGGGGCTCTGAACGCTGCGGTGCTGGGGAAGATGCAGCATCCCGCAGAAGCATGGGGGGCTCCCCAGCATGCTTGGCAGCAGACCTGGAAGTGGACCAGAAGCACTTCCGGTCCACTTCCTGGTCCACCGGGGAGCGCGCAGGGTGGCCCCCCCAAACCCCTCCCAGCTTGGCGACTGGTGCCTCCTGGGTCCAGGGCACCCAGGTTCCCCATGTGGCTGACTGCCGATCAGGCAGAGCACGGGGGGGGCCCCCCAGCACACCACCTGGCAGACCAGGGAGTGGACTGGAAGTAGTTCCAGTCCACTTCTGGGTTTGCTGCTGAGCACACTGGAGAGCCCGCCGTGCTCCTGTGGTACGCTCCATCCACCCCAGCACCGCAGCGATCACATCCACGCCTGCTACCTCAAGGTATGTAGAAAAAAAAAGTTTTAAAGCTATGTCTGTGTCCATATTGCCAATTCGCCAAATCAGCATCAAATCTTCAGATTTGGCCAAATCAAATCAAGGACAGTGATCCGATTCAATGGATTGAATCACTGTCCCCAACTTGGGCGGAATCTGAATCGAAAATTACTTGAAGCATTACAAATGTTTTGTCTGTCCATGGCCATACTGAGACATTTTATATACAGATGAGGAGCGTGATCTTGGGCATCCAAGCATGAATATTTTCACCATATATATGTACTTGAGGATTTAGATATACTTTGGAGTCAGCACTGAAGATGAGAAACTCAAAACTGAAACCTAAATATTTAACTATCATATGTAAATCTTGGCGATTATTTTGATAAAAGAAAACAGTTAGTTTACAATTAAGATTACAATTATGTTTGAGAAAAAATATTTTTCTCTGAAACATATTTTTTCACATATTCACATCCAGAATAAATTCATTATCATAGTATTTAAAATGGAAGGAAAGAATAATACAGAGATTGCATTTGTTTTTCAAGAATGCTTTAGAGGTTATTAATAACCTTGTTACTCACCTGTCTACTTCCTCTTTGCACATAGCAGCAAATGTAAAACATTCTGTTACTCCATTGACAGCAAGAAGTAGAACATATAAAGAGTAACAGCGCAGGAGACTTGGACCTAGAAATGATAAAAGGACTGATGTTCCCATAAAAAAACAAAAAATATCTCTCATAATCCCTGATGCCCCAAAGCTAATAACCATATTATCATGAATGGCTTTAGCACTACAGCTATCATCAGGTTCAAACTGTAACTTAAATTACACAGATTTGTTTCGCTGGTACCTTTACAATACAATGAATAAACAACCTTCTCTCCTTTTAATTAACACTCCAGGGCCAAAAGGGAGTTTTAGGAGTTGAGAATTCTTTATTAAAAATACTTGCTGTATCTAATATTGTCTACTGCATAACTTTGTGACTCGGTATCTGAGATGAGTGCTTAATTATCTGGAAGCAAGATTAACGATCATATTTACTAGTATACCATATATTTTTCCCCAAAATTAACCCTCCAAAACTGGGGTATGTGCTTTCAGTAAGGAAGCTAATTTCTGTACCCGAATAAAGGCATGGGTACACTCTAGTATCTCCAGGGGATGCGATCCCTTCTCTTCCTTTCCTGGCCTGGACAAAAGGCAAAGTCAACTGCTCATGTCACACACTCTTCCTTGCAAATTCGGCAACATGCACTTTAACCCCATCATAGCCACCATCAAATTGGCAGCAGCTTTTTGCTGCTCAACCAGAAGTTGCTGTCAGTTCAACAACATCTGTAACCGAGTTAAAAGCATGAGCCATGGCACTTGCAAGGAAAAAAAAAGTGGCACTGTAAAGTAGACTTTGTCCATACTCCAAATGGCTTTCTTCAGTCATGATTCCAGAGAAATCTTTTTTCTCCTTCATACTACTTTCCCAAAACAAGGTGCATGTCTTATTCGGGGGGGGGGG
>NW_005842171.1:879608-888309 GCF_000455745.1 Alligator sinensis
TGTGGAAAAATACGGTATGTATTTGGGCCAAAATACACAAAGGAAACACACACACAACTTCTCAAAAAAAAAAATCGAAACCATTCTAAAGAGGGAACTAGATTAATATTTAATTGAACTGGTAATTCATACAAAATAAGATATAAATACCTTGTTCTTGAAAGTCAGAATGAAGAAAAAAAATCATTTCTTGAACATACTTGCAAGTACAGAATTTTCTTAAAGAAAACAGGCAAATGCAGTAAAGGAAGAACAAAACATTGTGGCTGCTCTGTTAAAATCATAGCTGCAGGTGCTGCAGGCTGAGTCAAACTGCCCAACCCCTTTTCTCTTTTCCACCTAAGCTGGGTGAACAGCTAGGTCAATTGATAACCTGATCCACAACAGCAACACCTGCAGAGTCATTTGAGGGCTCACCCAGCTAATTTAGCAAGAGCCTCTGCCCCAGCAAACAGGGCTTGGTTCCACTTTAGAAAAACAGTTTCTATAGCATGAGCCTCTGTTGAGGGAAAGATCACTATAATGCCCACTGTGTAGCACGTGCCACATTTTCTCTTTTCCCTGACAGAGGGTGAGCTGCAGAAACTGCTTTTACCTTAAATATGGAGTCCAATGTCCAGCAGGTGATTTTGGGGGAAAGGGTACACACAGTATGCAGGAAAATATAGTAAGGTCAAAATTCTACATCTATCTTGGAAATCTGTTCAGTGTACCCTGAAAACCCCCTATATGTGAACCTGTACCGATAAGCACATTAAAAAACAACTGCCCACATTTCATACTTCTATAGTATTAATCTGTCAAAATGTACAACTCCGCTCCCAAAGATGGAATTAACAGAGCAAGGTTTCACTCTGGTAAGTCCTTCTCTTTCAGTTCAAAGGAGTACAATATTTACCCAAATCCAAGATAACTTTGAATTTAAGAAACCCCCCAGTAATAAGATTCTATAAATGGACAATTCAAATGTGTTTAAATTTTACCTTTATAGAATCTAATTCCTGGAATGTTGTCTTAAATTTGTCTCCAAATGCCAGGGGGAGGGGGGCAGGGAAGGGGGCATGGAATGAGCAGGCTGCCTGATGCCCACACTTGCTCCCCCACCACTAGGCCCCCATGCCAGTAACCCTGCCACCTTCCCCTCCACACAATCCCTGACCCACGCTGTTGCCCATCCCCAACCTCCACTGCCTCTCAGTTCTCCATTTGATCCCCAACCTGCTGCCTGATCCCTTGCCCAATAACCAGCCCTAACTACTGTCCCCAAACACACCACACCTGCTGCTGATCCAGACAGCAGCAACAGCAGCAGCATGAAACAATTAAAAGGAAAAAAACCTGACTATATCCCAGAATAATCAGGATATCAAGTCATGTTAGGATACATATTTAGGAAGATGCCTTCATTGTACGTGGCTCTGTACATACATTTGTAAATAACCTAGTTCACATGAACATCCCATTGAATTTTACAAGCTAATCACTTAAATAACATTACTTGTGTACACATTTAAGACTGGTCCCAGAATAAATTTTACTTCCTCATATTTGACTCTTTACATAAGTCTTTCCCCACTAGGTAATCTTGCCCTTGACTGACAAAATGGGTAAGTCTGAAGCCTTTTTTCAGGAAGTTCCAAAACTAGAAAGAAGCAATCAATTACCTGTTCCTGAACTGAGCATTGGACCACCATAAACGTCCAGAGCCAAATGCGAATAGGCATAGCCAAAAACTGTAATGGTCAAGCCAATTAGTAGTACAAGCTTCAGCAGGGATTCTAATACAGTTGCAGCCATACCGATATCATCCTAGAAAACATTTTGATGAACTATGTAAATTAAAAACCACAGTATTCTGCTGTTTATTCCAATAGCCATTTTCACATACAGAAAAATAAAATTAATTAATTTTCTACAGCTGTTGTGGAGTCCTGAGCTACCTTGACACACAGTTTATAAAAGCTTATGCCTTTTTTAACCAGTTAGTCTCTAAGGGTCTAGCACACCCTGCCTTCCACCTAAAAGAATCAAGTTAACCTTTAACAAACTTATACTTGTCAGATATCATAGAGCTTTATATTTTGAAAGCCTTGTAAAGATACTAGTTTACCCTCAACACTTGTGCGATTGCAGGTATGCAAGGATTAAGCTGGCAAACTGAAAAGTAAAGTAAGATATTTGCTTAAGACCATAAAGTGAGTTGGGATTTTTCCTGCCATATAGGGATACAGAAGTTCCCATACCAGAACAAGTACTATGTGAACAGTACTGTCCTGTCTCAAGGGGCCTATACTAGGCACAAGACAAAAATATGACAACTCATAATGCACTGGGCCAACTATACAATGCTGTATGTACATTAGAACAAGTACCCTTTGCTACCTATGCAACCATCAATGCCTCAAAGACAGCAATTCCATTAACTGTTTTAACACACAAGTATTACTGTAAATAAAATTATCCAAGTGCAGTATCTCCAGATTCACAAACTGAATTCCATGCTTTCAAGAATTTCATATATAGAGTAGACCTGTAAAGAACACGTATACAGTGCCCCCTTCATTCTTGTGTTATTACGAAGGGAGTTACAGACCAATATTTACTATTTCATTAGCTTAAGTAGCCAAGCTGAAGCCTATTTAAATTCTTTTCAAAGCTGCTTTACATCCCCATTTTTTCAACAGATTATGTTGTGCAGAGTTTCATGTACAATTCTCTGAAAGTATAAACAGAAGAATGTTTTGTTTTTCCAGTGTCGCCCATGTGTAGACAACCTGTAAAACGACTGCATGAGGTATGTGGAGTACTATGAGTGCAGTGTAAGTGAGACTGGTTAGAACGTTTTAGATTCAACCTTGCTATTCAGCTCACTTTATTTTTTATTTAAAATTAGCATGTTACCAGTCTATTCTCTTGTATCTCTCCCCAGTCCTTTGCTTTTATTGGGTTTTTCCTTTTTCTTCTGTTTTTTCTAGTTCACATCCTCCAAGAACTTAAACATATGATTAAGTTTTACTCATTCTATTACAAGATATACAGGAACTTTCCTAAAGAAAATGTCAGCATCTTAATTTTACCAGTCTTTGAGGAATATATTTTCGTCACAACTTTCATGCCCTTTCTCTATTCCTAGATATTGAAACAAATTTATTTCCATAAGAGATGGCATAAAATTTATAATCTACAAGCAAACTGCCCATCAAGGATGATTTGGAGAGGGGAGGGGCACGAGTGGGGACGGAGCCCCGTGTCCCCTCCCTCCCCCCATCCAGATCTGTTCCCTCTTTCCCCACCCTATTTGGGGTGCGGCCCCACTCCCCACTCCCCCACCATGTCAGGCCTGGGTCCATTCTTCCCTTCTCCTCCCCACCACATCAGGCCTGGGGCCCAGGGTCACTCCACCCCCTCCACCATTTGCGGTCCAAGCCCACTCTACCCGCTGCCACCTCCAAGGAGTAGGAGGGGGGAAGAGGGCACCGCTGGCCTCACACCCTCGCTCTGTCCCCGCCATCATAGCGACGCTCTGCCGCCACCACCTGTCCGGAATGGTCTTGAAGCACTATGGTTAGTTGTTTCAGACAACTAATCAGAGTGCGAATAAAGCGTTATGGATGGACAGACTAAGGCTTTTATAATATTAGAATTCTCTTCAATTTAGACAGTTTTATAGTGTATAGTAATAGAACAAAATACTACCTACCTGTTTCTGTAGCTTTATATCTTTCCCTCTCTCCAGGATCTTAGCAAAGAAAACATAAAAACTCTCCTCTATTGGCAAAAAGACAAATCTGGCCACCAGTGAACCAAGGTTATTCACTATGTCATATATGCCTTAAAAAAAAAAAAGGGGTAGGGGCAAAAAAAGCATCTAGAGAGAGAGAAATAACCTCCACTAAATAGTTTCTTATCATCTTATGTTTTTCATTTCCCCCTCCATAAAATTACATGAACATAAATTCCTTTTAAACTGGTAATTTTGGTAAACAGACATTAAGGCTGCTTACAAACATAAAAAAACAAACAAACCAGTGCTTTACTTTAAACTCAGTGAGTCCCCACACTGAGCCCAGTGCATGCCCAGAAGAGGCATTGACCTAGCTCACCCAATGTCTGTATAAATCAAGCACTTCAGTGGGATTTTCTGGTGCTTTTATCTAATAGCTGATTGAATCAGCTATTAGATAAAAGTGCTAAAAAGCCCCGCTGAAGCACCCTATCTATACAGACACTGTGGAACAGGATCAAACTAACATGATGCCTCTCCCAGTAAAGCACGGGATTTTTTTTCCCATGCCTATGAGCAGCCTAAGTCAATATCACTCAATCTTAACATTTATATTGAAAAGTAGATGCATTTCTAGGGAGGAAAAGTAAATATGCAAAAGGATTTGGGAGGCTAAATATACTGGCAACTGTTAGCCCTTGAAAATATTTCATTTTTGAATAGACAAATTGTGAATAAGTTTTAATAAGGAACAATGGCATCCTGTCCCCCAAATAAGAAAGACTGCAAAGAGTTCGCCAAGTCATTACTATGTAACCATGTGCAATGTAGAAAAAGTACATACAAACATTTTTTTTTTGTTTATCCGCCCAAAGCTACCGTGGCTGAAGATAAAAAAGTAAATCCAATTAACAAAGATTCAAAGAAAAAACTTAGGCAGCAAAAACCTAAAGTCGAGGCAAAGATTATAATGACAACAGTCGTATTACTTTTTTATGGCAAGTCATTTAGTATCGTTGCCTTGTCAAATAAGAAAAAAAATCTAATCCAGAGAAAACCAGAATTAAAGGCTTGGATCACAAAATACTAAGATCTGCTTTCCATACATCCTTCAATTCTCCAACATCCTATGAGAAATACAACCAGATAATTAAAGTTTAGAGACCACCTCTACATTTCAAAAGAGCTTTCTAATATATTTTTTTAATTTTAAAGTTCATGAAAATGCACAAGACCAATAATTTTTGTGCCACTATTTAGT
Organism: Alligator sinensis; assembly: GCF_000455745.1. Taxonomy (NCBI): domain Eukaryota; kingdom Metazoa; phylum Chordata; order Crocodylia; family Alligatoridae; genus Alligator; species Alligator sinensis. Next base: position 884,594 of record NW_005842171.1, read on the forward strand.
AAATAGTATCCTTACCTTGGTCCCCAAAATTTAACACATTCAAAAAAGTCATCACATATCGTTCACCTGTAAATTAAAAAATAAAAAGGAGCACTGAATATTAACCTTCATCTCCAGTCACAATATTTATTCATGCCTTTCTAGCATGAGACAGTCAAAAAGAAATGAAAGAAAGAGAGAAAAGTACATTTTTCAGAGTGACAACCAGTTGTATTCTCCTTACACTCAATATGAATTTAAGACACTGGAAATTGCAGATATTAATACAGGGGTGTCAAACACAGCCTGGGGGCCACATTCAGTCTGTGGAGCCGCACAATCTAGATCGGAAGGTCTGTGGACACGGGTCTGGCTCAGGAAGTGTGCAGCATGTGACACCCTACCAAACCAGCCCTCCTCACTGGTTTTGGCACAGCCGAATCTGCACTGCAAACCAGCCCAGAGATGCTCACCCAGCACACAGGGCTGGATGAGTTTAACATCCCTGTATAAACACTTCTGAAAGTGGTCAAGCTAGACCGAGGTGGGCAAAATGCGGCCCATGGGCTGGATGTGGCCTGCCAGGACATTCTATCCAGCCTGTGGGGCCCCTAAAAAATTTAGAAAATTAAAGTATTTATCTGCCCCTGGCCGCCTGTCATGCGGCCCTCAATGGCTTGCCAAAATTCAGCAAGTGGCCCTCCGCCCAAAATAACTGCCGGTCCCTGAGCTAGTCAAAACCTGAAGTATCCACTAGTGATAAGTTTGCCCTAATAGAAAGAACTTTATTTTTTACTTAACTAAATATTTAAGGTATGATCATTTTCACAAGCAATGAGATCAACACATAAGCTTGCCATAGCAGATTCAAAACAAATTAAATATACCACAAAGCAATACAAAAACAAACTCAACCCTACATTTTCAGGTTCACTTTTAGAAAAAATAGCTTCTTCTAAAAATATAAGTGAATAACTACAGATAAAGAACTGTGATTGACCTTACAAAATTCCACAAGTGAATCAAACAAGAAGGAAAGTGCCCAAAGAATGAAATGCACTAAAAGTATTTCAAAAACCTGAAAAAGTATCTGACTTGGTACATGTATAAGTCAGGTAAGATTTTATAGTTCTTTTATAGGGAAGACTTATAATCAGAACAACAGAGTATTAACTAGCATCTGTATTTTCCATTTATCTGTCAATATTTAAAGACTTATTTCTCTTGTTAGTACAGGAGATGCTTTCATTACTGTCATACAGAAGATGTAACCTTACTGTCATAATTCAGGTCTTATTTGTATTCAATCTTCGTCAGGGTTTGAATTACACTCCAACTCTTGTGGGGGTCTGTGGCAGTAGCAGCCAAAAGCCAGAAGGAGCCACTGCCACCACTGCTTAGAAAGGTGCGTGGCGAGCCAGGGGCTCTTGTCTCTTATGGGGGGGGGGGTTTGGGGCACTCTTGTTGGTCCCTTTCTGCCTTGGTGTCAGTTGAGTGAGGGTGCACCTTAACATACAGAAACACACACACACACACACACACACACACACACACACACACACACACAGAGTCACCCACCCATGTCACAAGTTTTGCCTGTCAGCAGCTAGAGATGCAGGGCCCCAGAACCTAGACTCCCCCTGCACCTATTTCCTTGACAGCTCGCAGGCTTCGTGGCCACAGCAGGGCCTAGCAGGCCTGCAGTTGTCATCCCCCTGTGCCCCAAGACAGACACAGTTGCGCAAGCACCCATGTCATGAGTTTTGCCTGTCAGCAGCTAGAGGTGCAAGGCCCCAGAACCCAGAATCCCCTGCACCTATCTTCTTGAAAGCTGGCAGGCTTTGTGGCCTCAGCAGGGGCTAGCAAGCCCGCAGCTTTCACCCTGCTGTGCTTTAACACACAGTGTCACCCATGTCACGAGTTTTGCTTGTCTGCAGCTTGAGGTGCAGTTTCCCCCAAACCCCTGCACCTATTTCCTTGAAACTTGGCAGGCTTCATGCCCTCAAAAGGGGCTACCACCCCTGCAGTTTTGACCACGCTGTGGCTTAACAGATACACGTGACATGAGTTTTTTGCTTTCAAGACTTTGAGATAGTTTCCCTGAAACCCCTGCACCTATCTCCTTGAAACTTGGCAAGCTTCATGCCCTCAGAAGGGGCTACACCATTCCTGTAAGTTTCATCCAAAGCAGGCCAGAAATGATAACATTATAGGCTGTTTTGAGCTTCCCCATTAAAGCCTATGGGCAAAACATTGAAACAGCGTCGAAACAGCGAAACTGTTTCGATGAAATGAAACGGAACAGCAGTTTAGAATCCAAACAAAATTCAAAATGAAACACTGTTCCGTTGAAATGCAAGTTGACATTCCTGTAAGTTTCATCCAAAGCAGGCCAGAAATGATAACATTATAGGCTGTTTTGAGCTTCCCCATTAAAGCCTATGGGCAAAACATTGAAACAGCGTCGAAACAGCGAAACTGTTTCGATGAAATGAAACGGAACAGCAGTTTAGAATCCAAACAAAATTCAAAATGAAACACTGTTCCGTTGAAATGCAAGTTGAAACGGAACAGTAACATTTCGCACAGCCCTACCGTGGATGAGTAAATAGGTAAAGACACCTAAGCCAATTCATTTATTTGTGAGTTTCCAAAGGAACCAATATCCTCAATGAGAGGTGTTCTTCCTCAGGAGAGTTCTCATATCTCACTACACACAGTTTAACACTATATTTACCTACTGCAAGCAAAGAAATGGACATTATAGACTGACAATTCTGCATGTGTGCTGCTCATGGAGATTTTTAACACTTAGTTTATGTAATGTAATGACATGAGTAGTCAAGGTATTTTGTGACATTTTTTTGGACAAACCATAAAGCTAACAGAGATTAGACAAGCTTTTGGCCAAAAATGATGTGAAAAGTATACATCACTTGGGCTAAGTACAGACTTTTGCGCAGGTTAAATCAGGTTCAAAATGTCTGCCCAATTTAAACTTAGCTTGTCCCGATGCCAACCTTACACTTACAGACCCAGTCTCAGTGACTGGCAAGCAGTCTAAAACTGTAACTGAACAGAAGTTCCATGCACACAGTCTGGTCTAAAAATTGCAGAAACCACTTTAAGATACATCTAGACTGATGAAGTATCAAACTTATTTGATTTATATTAAACTGGTGCATAGAAATTCTGTACTTTCCCTGCACAGCCCCAGGGCTGGGAAAACTCAGCCACTGGCCCCAGCCCAGGGGCTGCTCTTTTCACCCCCCACCCAACTGGGCTATTTTTTTACTCTTGTTCCTCTCCCCCACCCCCGACCAGCCAGCCTTCTCAACCTGCATCCCACAAGCCACTCCAGGTACAGCCACTTTTATCAGCATTCACCACTGCCAGAGCTGAGCAAGTTAAGTCCTGGTGGGAGGAGGGGTGGGAAGAATGGGGGTATAGGTTCACTGGCGAGGACAACCCCATTCACAGGTCGCACCTGCCCCCTCACCCCTTGTGGGTCTTGCCTGCCCCCCCCACTCTATCTGCGGGTCACACTGGCTTCTCCTATCACACCCACAGGTTATGTTGGCCCCTCTCCAACCCCTCACAGGTCATGCCTGCTACCCTCCCAGCCCACCCATGGGTCATGCCAGCCCTGCTCACCCCACCTGCAGGTCACGCCTGGCCCCCCCACCCCTCACAGGTCACACCCGCCCCACACCCTACCTGCAGGGCCTCCCCACCCC
>NW_005842171.1:888345-894921 GCF_000455745.1 Alligator sinensis
TGCACCTGCCTCCCACCCCTCTTGGGCTATGGCTTCTCACCATCCTCCGACAGACCACAAATCCGCTCCAACCTGTTGGACCCCTCAACCTCCTGCAAGCCCCCATCCTGACTTACTAGCCATTTTGAACCAATTAAACCTCCCCCAAATGTCTGTACTTAGCCCAGTAGATGTACAAGGGCTACAAAGACACAATCAAAACAAACCAACTAATTCTCTAAGTACCTCTGAGTATGCAATTAATGGAACAATCATACTATGCACATACTGCATTTACTGTAATCTAAGTCAACCCTGAATTTAAGGCAACCCCCCAATAATTAGAGTCTATATATAAAAAAAGTATAAATGTTATAATTTTCCAGGTATAGAATCTAATTATCAGAGAGTTGTCTTAAATTCATCCCCCTCCCACTATTACACCAGGGAAAGCAGTGGCTGGGGGGAAGGCTCAGGTGGCTTGGATGGGGGCAGGCATCCCCCTTGTTCTCCACCTCCCCCAAACTACTTGTCCGGGCAGTCTTCCTGCCCCTTCACCCTCACCTTCTCACAGCCTCTGCCCCTCCCCTTCAATGCCTCACAATCTCTACCCCACTCCCTGCTCTCCACAATCTCTGCCCCTTCCCAATCCACTGCCTACATTCCCTGCCTCTTTCCCCCACACCTCTTGAACTTACTGTCAGATGCTGCTCAGACTCATGCTGTGCTTCCACAGCATGTGGAAGCACAGGCCATGCAGCAGTGGCAATGCTGCTGATTGGCCAGTGGGGGGATGGAGTTCCATGTGCTCTATGCCCAGGAGAGAATCTAGCCCAAACCAGAGCTGAGCTATGCTCAACAGTAAGGTGGGGAAGGGATTGGAAATGGAGGGGGGGGGGGGGGGGTCAAAGCTGCAGAGGGAAAGTAGGGTGGTGGCAAGAGGCTGCTGTATTCTCACTCTGGCCCCAACTCAGGGCCAAAGTGAGAGCTTTAGCAGCCACCTACCCCCCTCTGTTTTGTACATGGATCCAAGGCAAGGGGCTGTTCCCCCCCTTGCTGACTAGAGGGAGAACCTCTTGGATTTGAGTAAATATTAGGGCTGTGTGAGTCAGCAGTGATCTGATCTGGCTTCGGATCCAGCCGCTTCGGATGGCCGCGATCCAATCTGGAGCTCCGGACCGGGTTTCCGGCTCAATACGACTGAAGCGGCTCCAAAGTTTTGGAGCCGCCTTGGAGATCCGACCATAGGGTATAATGGGGAATCAATGGAAGATCTATAACTTTGTTGTTTTTTGTATGATGTGGATGAAACCTGCAGGGATGGTAGCCTCTGCTAAGAGCATGAAGCCTGCCAAGTTTCAAGAAGATTGGTGCAGGGGTTGGGGGGGAACTGCACCCCAAATGCTTGAAAGCAAAGCTCCTGTTATGTCTATGTGTTACAACACAGGGGGCTGAAAACTGCAGGGGTGGTAGCTCTTGCCGAGGTCACAAAGCCTGCCAAATTTCAAGAAGATCGGTGCAGTGGTTGGGGTGGAACTGCACCCCAAGCTGCTGACAGGCAAAACTCGTGACACAAATGACCGTGTGTGTTAAGGCGCAGTGGGTTGAAAACTGCAGGGGTGGTGGCTCTTACCAAGGCCTCAATGCCTGCCAGCTGTGTGTGTCCTAGAGCAGACCTGAGTGAGTGCTGGGCCCTGCCAGGCCATGAAGCCTGCCTGCCAGCTGTCTCTCTCTCACTGGGGAAGTCTGTCATTTGGGGCCCTGCACCCCAAGCTGCTGACAGGCAAAACTCGTGATGTGGGTGGGTGACACTGTGTGTGTGTGTTAAGGTGCGCCCTTCCTGGCGCTGGGGCCTCTGCACAACACAGCAATGTGCCCCACTAACGCCTCCTCCTCCCCTACAGCCTCACGCCCAGTCCTCCGCTTTATGTGACAACAGGTACAATAACTTAGCTGGCTGAACACCAGTAGCATCAGCAGCAGCAGCAAAGGTACCCATATGGAACTGTCACATAGCCTATCGTTTTATAAAGGAATTGACAGCAAGAAGTAAAGATGTTGTGTTGTGTTGGACATATGATGTCATTCATGGTGTGTGATGGCTTATCTTGTGTTTTTATGTCTATGTGTGTATTATGAAAAAAAAGGAGTACTTAAAAAAATGTATCTTTGGAAGCTTTAGGGTTGAAAACCCCTTTGTCAGACTGAGGAAGTACCTGCAAATGGTCCTGGATGGAAGGAATAGTAAAGAAGCCAGAGGCTGGCCTGGCAAGCAATGCAGGCAAGAAAGCCAGTCAGTGAAAATGGAAATGGAGGCATCAGGGGGCGAGGGACAGGCTGGGGTAGGGGGAAAAGGGGGATGTAGCAGTGCAGGTAAAAGTGCAGAGGTGCCTGGGGTGTCAGATGTCCGGCCGGTCAGTGTGCCAGAACTCCACTGCGTATATCGAGTCCATGAGTTACTATACCTACTACCTTGGAGGTGCTACTTTCCAGAGGAGACCTGGGTCTAGGGGAAACGTGAGGGGTGTGGAGCACTAACTCTGATTCCCCCTCAGTCCCCAGAATTGCCTGAGCCAGTGCGCTCAGCATCCCTGGTTCCAGCTCCAGCTCCTCCTGTGGCAGTGGAAGGCTCACACTGAGAGCTGAAATTGGGGTGGAAGAGGCAGTGATTCCACTGCTGGTGCCCACTTCTGGACTGAGCGGAGGTAGTGCAGGTGCAGGGACATTAGGTGCAAGACACTGCTCCCACTGCCTGGCTTCCACTGGCAGCACTGATGCCATGGCTGCTCGGGAATAGAATGTGTCTGTGTTTGGGACGGGGGGAGCTTGCAGCTCTAGCTCTCTCCTTACCACCTCTCCTTCCCCTGCCAGAAGACCTGGCACCTGCCTTTCCAGCACAGTTCATATTGATCTTTGTATCTTGATATCCTTTTGTGTATCTGTCTTGTTCTCCTGTGAATATCTGTATCTATCTTGTGCTGTGAATGACATTATGTTTGTGTCTATTCTTGTGTCTTCTTTCTGGCTCTCACAATATTGTCTATCTGGTCTTGTGCTGTGAATTACATTATTTGCGTGTGTTCGTGTCTCAATATATTATCTGTGTCTTGCTCTTCTGTAAATATCTGTCTGTCTTTTTCCGTTGTGATTTTTTTTCTATATTCTCGGTCTCTGTGTATGTGCATGTGCATGCATGTGCGCGTGCATGCAAGCAAGCAATCTGTGCCTCCCTGCACAGTGGTAGATAACACTGGCTGGGAAAACACAACTGTCTTTTTGCAAGGTTTCCAAAACAAGTTCCCAAAAAAATAATTCAAAGAAATAAACTGAATTGTAATACTATTAATAATTGAATTGAATAGCTAAGTTAAACTAAGCTAAGTTCAGCTAAATCCTAACCACTCCTTTATAACATGAAAAAGCAGAAGGCAGGTCTCAGTTGCAGCATTCCTCTCTCACGTGGCTGCTGACAGGGAATGAGCTGCAAAAGGCACAGAAGGGCTGGAAACAGGGGCTTTTATACTTTTTTTTAGTCCCACCCCACAGACGCTGCCATTGGACAGGTAGCCAGGGAGAAATCCTTCTCACTGGCTACCTACAGATGTCAGTCTTCCCCCCCGCCCCGCTCCCCCTCCCTCTTCTAATTCCCTTAAAATGGCTGAAGCGGCTCCGAAGAATCCGAAACAGGTCCGAAGTGCTTTGGATGCCCCTGACCCACTCCAGACACCATTGCTGTTATCCTGCTTCGGCCCGGAAGTGCCGCTTTGGATGCCGGAGCATCCGATGCGGGTCCGGATCCGAAGCAGAATCCGAAGACTCGCACAGCCCTAGTAAATATGATATTAAAGAACGTCAGAGTGGGTAATATCTACTAAAGTATATGATGAACATAGCAGCTCTGAAGTCAAGAGGACATGCCCCCTTGAATGCTACAAAATGCTAGATGAAACAGTAAGTTCTACATTGCACTGTAGCATTACAAGGTATCTCTTGGTCCCCCAGCATTCTACAGCATTCCACTCTCCACTTCCCTGGGGAGGGAGAGCAGGGAGGACAATCAACTGAGTGTTGCAGTTTCCCCAGTTCCTGGTAGGGGGCGAACTCTTACCTCTATAGGAGACAACAGGCTGTCAGGGGCTCCATAACTGACAGCCCAACCCTCATCAGGGGTGGAGAGCAGAGGTGCAGGGTCAAAATACCCCCTATCACACCCTTTGGTAATAAATAATAAATAACATATTGCTGAGTCTCTCCCTCTCTCTCCCCACATCCTCCTCCTTGCTAGAGAGCCCTTTCCAACAAAGTTTCACTTTAGCAAAGTTGTCTATGAAACATTTCGACTTCAAAAAGCTGATTCTTAACCAGGGGTAATGCATAGGGGGTGCACAGGGGTGCATATACACCCCCTGAGAGCGCTGGTGCACCCCCTGTCAGGATACACTCCCTTTTTAGCAGGCGGGCAGGGGAGCAGGTGGGAGCACCAGTGTCCTCCTTGTGAGCGCCAGCCGGTAGGTGGGATCAGCCACCAGAGGACACCCCACCCCCAGGTCGCTGACTGGTGCCGGGGGGGGGAGGGGGGACGTGCCCCCCTCCCCCCCACCAACTCTAGAGGCACAAGACACCCATGTTCTCAACACTAATTGCTTGAAAATATTCTGAAAAGCTTTATTAGCTATGAAATATTGAAAGCAAATCTTTGCAGTCAATATGCAGATGGACTCCCTTTCCTATTGATGATAATGCTTGTTTGCTTCCATATTTTTTTCAAACCGAAAGCTAAAAATAGCAAATACCAAATATCAAAATCTTTCTGACCTTGAAAAGGCAAGCAGTGAATGTCATACTCACCCTCTGTTAAAATCTGCTTCAAGAAGGATTGTTTAAAAAAGCTCCAAGTCAACTTAGCTTCATTCCAGTTAACAAAGGTCTGGGGGGGGAAAAAGGAAAAGGAAAGGTAAATTGCAATTTAATCACTGATGTTGAGTATAAGGGTTAGAACTGCAAGGTAAGATACAATTATATTGTTCAGGTCATCTCTAAGGCAACTCCAGCTACTCAGAGTTATTGCACATATCAGGAAACTCTCTTTTTACCCCAAATGACTATTCTAAAATACTTCTGAATACAAGTGCATACTTAATAGTCCAGTGATATCTGTCTTGATTGTGCCTCATCCCATAGAATCAAATATAATGAGAATGACTGAATGCTGTTCTTGCAAATAACTGAAGAAAACATATAAAAATTGGAATGAAACTGAAGAGGTCTCCAACAAAAAAAGGTCTGCATAGTAGGGCTATGTGAAGCTTTGGTTGCTGATTCGATTAGGCAGAGATTTGGCCCTATTCAACAGCCAAATCTTTTAATTTGAATCAAATAAGGAGATCCTTTAAACTCTCCAAATCGAGTCCAAACCCTCCGAATTGATTCGAAGAGATTCAATGATTTGGACACATACACAGCTTTAAAAGTTTTTTCTACACACCTCAAGGTACCAGACAGCTCATGAACGCTGAGATGCTGGGGTGGATGAAGTATCCCACAGGAGCGCAGGGAGGTCCCCAGTGCGCTCAGTGGCAGACCCAGAAATGGACCAGAAGCACTTCTGGTCCACTTCTGGATCTACTGCGGAGTGTCAGGGGACCCCTCCTCCTCAGCTTGGTGACTGGTGCCTCCTGGGTCTGGGGGGGCACCCGGGGTCCCCCCATGGCCAATTGCTAAGCTGGAGGGGGCATGGGGGGTCTGCCACCGAGGGCCCCCTGCGCTCCTGTGGGACGCTCCATCCGCCCCACCATCTCAGCGTTCACGAGCCGTGCCTGGTAACTCGAGTTACGTAGAAAATACATTTAAAGCGGTGTCTATGGCTGAATCGCTGATTCTCTGAATCAGCATCGAATCTTCAGATTTTGATTCAGCCAAATCGAATTGGGACAGTGGTCTGAATCAACTAATTGAATCTCTGTCCCCTGAATTGGGATGAATCAGAATCCAAATCGAATATGGCCTGCTTCGCACACCCCTACTGCATAGCACAGAGTGAGAAGGAATAGGTAGAAAGTACAGTGCCAGCTGACTCCCTGATATGCAAGTAAGAATGCCGTAGAATAGGATGAAGTTTTACTTCTGCGAATATGTGCTTGCCTAACATATAATGCTATCAATAGCTGTCAGTCTAAACCTCTATTGTGAGACCTGCAGAAATATTTTAAGGATATCTTGATGCCTTTTCCTAAAATTCAATTATTGGGTGAACTGAATTGTAAGATAACCCTGAGGAAACAACGAAGACAAAATTATCCTCCACAAAGTTCTAGGCTTGTGTGAAGCTTTGGTAGCTGATTTGATTCAGAAGAGATTCGGCCCAAATCGGGAGACCAAGTAGAAGCTCTGAATCGATTCGGAATAGCTTTGAAAAAAGACTGAGCCAATTCAGAGATTTGGCCATAGACTAAACAGACAGCTGATAGCTGTCTCTAGCTGGTAAGTCTGTTGGGGGACAAGGCGGGGAAGGGGCATGGAGGAGGGAGGGATTGGGGCTGGGACAAGCTGCCCAGCCAGGTCAGGGAGGGGTATGTTACTCGGGGAGGGGGGCAGGGG
>NW_005842171.1:895310-912465 GCF_000455745.1 Alligator sinensis
CCGTCCTAGAAGCGGGAGATGCTGCAGCTGAGCACTGCCGGGCTCCAGCTGACATGTGAAGCAGCCCCAGTTCCCAGGTGAATCAAAACAGGGGCTGGGGAATTGAACTGGTTCAATTCCTCAGCCCCTGGTTTAATTCTTCTGGGAGCTGGGGCGGCTCCATGTGTCAGCTGGAGCCTGGCATCACTCAACCCCACTGGCCCCAAATCCCAGACAGTGCACGGCACCCTGCTGAGCCGCACTGCACCCGTGCCATGGGGCAGCTGGCGTGTGTGCCAGGCCGTGGGGGGGCAATCCTTGCTGCCCCCCCCGCTGCCCTGTGCTGCGTTGGAGGGGCACCTTGCCACGAGCACCCAGATGCCCCAATTGCTGCTGCCAGAGCCAGTGAGGGAGGGGCTTTTTTTTTTTTTTAAAGTGCTGGGACTAGGGTGAGGCCAGGCAGCGGATGGGGCTGGGCAGGGCAGCAAGGGGGCTTCTCCCATGGCTCCCCATGCCTGAGGAGAGGCAGGCACAGCTGGAGGAACCGTGGGAGAACCTGCAGCAGACCAGCTGTGCCTGCCTCTCCCCAGGTGACCCGAATCACCGAATCTCTCCAAATCAGTGCTAAATCTTCCAAAGCTGATTCAGCTGAGTAGATTCAGGACAGTAATCCGAACCTCCGAATTGAATCACTGTCCTCTGAATCGGCTGAATCTGAATTCAAATCGAATACTTCCCTATTCGCACAGGCCTACAAAGTTCCATACCATATATGGCTGGGAACATGTCTCAGAGGGAGAAAAAAATCTCCAACTAGGCACAACAGAAGTCAAATTAAGGCTATGCCTCCTATATCTAGGAAACTAACAATAAATTTTATAGTAAATTGGATTTGAATACCACTATTTCAACTCCTTAAAAACAAAATACTAATATAGAAATACCCCTATAGTTTAAAGTGCCTGATTATCATCTGATTTCTTTAAGATTATTAGTGAGGTTTGGGTCCAAGACACCTACTCTGAGACCTGGTATCTCCCAAGCAGATAGGAAACTTCTAGTTTCTTTTGTTTAATTCTGACTGAATTAAACAAAATTTGGGGCAGGAAATGGCCAGTCTCCAGCTTAATTACACCTATTAATCAGTTAACAACAAGGCATGGCAGGCGAGAAGGCGGGAGGTTGGCCCATAACAGGTGGGCGGGGTCATCAGTAGATGGACCCCAAAGAGGTGCACCTGTTACAATGCCAAAATGAACTTGGGCCAACAGTGTGGGGACGTGGTCAGGAAGGCCAACCGTACCTTGTCATGCATCCACAGATGCATCTCCAGCAGATCCAAGGAGGTGATCCTCCCCCTCTATGCGACACTGGTCAGGCCGCAGTTGAAGTACTACATCCAGTTCTGGGTACTACACTTCAGGAGGGATGTGGACAATATGAGAGGGTCCAGAAGAGGGTCACTCGCATGATCAGGAGGCAGCAGGGCAGGCCCTATGAGGAGAGGCTAGGGGACCTGAACCTATTCAGCCTCCACAAGAGAAGGCTGAGGGGGGATCTAGCAGCCATTACAAACTAGACAAAGGGGACCAGCAGGCATTTGTGGAGTCCCTGTGCCCCCGAGCACAACCAGGAGTGTCTAGAAATAACGGTCACAAGCTGGCAGAGGGTAGATTCAGACTAGACATCAGGAGGCACTGCTTCTCTGTGAGGGCAGCTAGGATCTGGAACCAACTTCCAAGAGAAGTGGTGCTGGCTCCTACCCTGGGGTTTTTAAGAGGAAGCTAGATGAACACCTTGCTGGGGTCGTTTGACCCCCAGTACTCTTTCCTGCGATGGCAGGGGGTCAGACTTGATGATCTGCTCAGGTCCCTTCCGACCCTACCAACTATGAAACTATGAATTTTTTAAAAAGCAATTTATTCAGCTTTCCTGAGGTCAGTGGCACCATTTTTGTTTATGTTCAATACTGTTAGGAATAAAACAAGTTTATCTATGGTTTACATGAGCTCATCAGTTGAAAGAAATTAATTGGTTTGTAATTTTCAAAACTACTACTTTACAGTTTGTATCTGGAGCTCACACTAATCCCCTGATATATTTCTAGCATAATTTTAAATTCAAAGTGTGCGTGCTTACTGTAACAGGACCAGGCCCCAGGGGTGGCTGTGATGCCCTCTGGTGGCCATCCAGCTCCAGGTAAGCACTGGCTCTGGGTACCTTCCCTCCTTTGCCCTCTCGCCTGCTGCACCTTGCTATTGGGATGAAGGGAGAATTGCTATTGGGAAAAAGGGAGGCTGCCTAGCGTCCCAGAGCAAGTCCTAATCCACTAGGAATTTTCTGGGTCCTTCCCAAACCCTGCTGATCCCTGTCATGCCTTCAAATGCTTGGTGGGCCCTCCTGGACCACTAGTTGCCTTAATGACTAATTTTACCATCTCCTACCTGCCCTACAGTCACACCCATGCCTCACAGGCATTACCAATTCATCATTTTGGTGGGCACTTGACAGTATGACACCTCTCCAGGACTCTATGTCCTTGTTGGAGCCTTGGCCTTCCCAGACTCCACCCCCTTTCTTTTGCTGGGTCTTTTAGCCTAGGACCACTGTGCCAGATCAACCCTGTCACACAACCACAAGGCATAGCACCCTAACCTGCCACTGGTAAAGCAGCGGGGACAACAGCAACCATTGTCCTGCTGCTGCAAGCCTCATTAAAATAAGCTTAAGAATTCCAAGGAAGAAGGCCACTCAGCCTTCTCCCCCTTCCCCTCCCACTACAGAGGAAGGCAAAACCATGCACGGTTCATACCAATTTGACCATGGGGTAAAACTTATTCTTGATCCCAAATGTTGCAATCAGTCTGACCCTGAATAGAGGGGAAGACTCTCTAGCCAGGAACCTCCAGGTTAGACCCAGTGAGATCACCAGCACTAGCACAAGAAATATGCCCTGGGCAGTTTGCTGAGCAGCAGAAAGCAGCAATGCTGACAAAATCAAGAATGCAAATTTTCAGATCACTACACCAACTACTTAAATATGCATTTAGCAATTTTATTGGAGAAGTAGTAAATTCATGTTCTAACTTCTAGAGGTACTAACTAGATTTTTCATCTGGTTTGTTTAATTAAGACTGAAATAGAACTATCTTCTTCAGCAAGGAACAAAAAGAAGTGGTTATGCCTTTAATTTATATTTAAGGCTATGGACAGCGATACTTTTTAACCATTTTAAAAGGAAAAGATGCATCAGCTGTTAAGATCTAACAGTTATATCTGTATCATTCAGTAGCAATACAAATGAACTAAATCACTTTAACCTAGAACAAAACAGGTACATTTGTAGTAGGACAGAAACATGAAGATGTAAGTTACGTTTTAACACTGTCACAGGCGGGGTCCTACAGGAGGGCCATGATCTCCTTAAGGCCCCTTCCCGTGCCAAGTTGGCCCTAGGGCATCCTCGATTTCTCGCCCGCCACATCTTTGATGTTAAAATATGTTAGGGAGGCTGCCTTTTTATGCCCTCTTGGTCACTTTTGTTGTAGTCTCTGCCTGTGGACTCCCGGACCCCTCTTGGGTCCTGCTCTACAAATGGGTGCTTCCGGGGCACCCTAGACTTAGGGGCTATGCGTGGCTCCAACCACCCCTTATACCATGCCCCAAGCCTCGCAGCTGGAACAGACGTTGTTCTGTCTGGGTCTACAATCTCTCTGGCACTTAAGCCCTTCGTGGCCCTGTCTCTCTCCGCGCCCTCTCTCTGGGGCCTTCTCCACAATGCTGCCCCTCTTCAGTTTTGCCGCCCTCCTCTGGGGCCTTCTCTATCGCGCCGCCCCCTCTCTTGGGGCTCCTCTGTAAAGCCGCCCCCTCTCTCAGGGGCTCCTCTGTAAAGCCGCCCCCTCTCTCGGGGGCTCCTCTGTAAAGCCGCCCCCTTCTCCAGGGTTCACCGCAATGCTACGCCCTTCCTCAGGGTTCACCACAATGCTGCCCCCTTCTCCGGGGCTCACCCTGCCCGCACTGGGGCTTCTCACACTCCCCCCTCTCTGGGGCTGGGGTCAAATGTACCCCGGATGCTCTGCCCTCACTGGCGCTGGGGCCCCCACACCACTGTGGGTCCCTATGAGGCCTCCTCCAACCCCTAATAGCCTCACCCAAACCACCGGTGTAAACAGCAACACAAAATACAAGCCAATCGGCTATAACTTAGACAGAAGCTGCCTGGCCATAACAATGCTCAAGCCTACCAGGAAATACTCCATCCCTTCCGTGAGAGAGCTCCTTCCTCTTTGGCAGCTGGCAGGGAACTGCTAGCCTGGCCTCAGCCCCTGGCCTTTATAAGGGCCAGGCCCTGCCCCTTCCAGTCAGCTGACCTTCCCTGGTTGCTCCAGCAACCCACAGCTGGGCTCCTTATTCACTCACTGCTAGGGTCCCTTCCCTAGCAGTTTCTCCTCCTTAGGAGCAGGGCACCTCAGTGCTCTGCAACAAACACTTCATATGGGTATCATCTGATATTGATACAATGTTACATATCTGTCTACACCCTAAGACAGGGGTTTGCAACCTACAGCCCACAGCCTGGATCAGGCCTAAAGAGACAGGTGGGGTTTCAACAGCATTCAGCAGCAGGGGGCTTTGCCCACATCATGCCATACTGTAGCTGGGTGTCAGGGAGCTTCCCCCTGTGCTGCAGTGCAGCCAGGCAGGAGGGAGAACAAATGGCTGTAGGATCCAAGTACTGGCCTGCCTGAACACAAGCTAATCTGTTACCAGAAAATGTTGCCAACCACTGCCTTAAGAGAATCACATTAATACAAATATTTGATTCAGAAACTATTAACCAACCGTAATGGAACATCCATTTTGAATGGGGGAAATTTCATGTTCTTATTTTTAAAAGGTTTTAAGCATGTTCCAGTCCCATTGTATTCATAATATTTTTAAATCATCAATTTCACTTCCTGTACCAACCCTTTAAAACAGCAAAAAATTAATTTGATTCTTCTCTATTAGATAACCACATGGGGAGTATGGAAAGATGGGACTGAGCAAATATAGGATGTGATATTAAGTAGCATTGCTAAACAGCTGTGATTCAGTAACACCACAAACAGCTGGTGTCATTTGACAATGGGATTGAAAAGCAGAAAACTTTGAGAACTACAGATTTTATGAAGTGGATCATAATTATAAACTTCACAAAAATCATTTGATCCTGGAAAGAATGTGGGCATCTGACAGCACAGAGATAACTATTAAAAAAGAAAGCTAAAGCATAAACCAAGGAATACAATCCTAGGAATCTCAATCACACAGCTGGAGTTAATTTCCAAGGCAAAAAATATTTTATAGAAAAAGAACTACATTGTGCTGTAATAGGGATCCCAAATATTTTTTATGATAGCAAACAGTACAAAAGGTTTTTAAATTTTTGGATATTTACACTCCTGCTGATTTCCCCCAGGCACCTGGAGGCATGCTATACAACACTGGTTCTCAACCTTTTGTACCTTACGTCCCACCCATGTAAGGTCAAAAAATCCTGGATCCTGGTCCCACTGGAGCAAAATTGGAAAAGCGCGCAAAAGCAAAATCAGAAGCCTTGCAGTGGCACTTCTGGTTTCACCGCTGTGACCCGAGTCCCACCTAGAGGAACTTTGGGATGCGTCCCACTGGTTGAGAAACCCTGCTATACAAGACTCATTTTATAGTTTATTTAACACAGGATGGTGGACTCTTTCCACCACATATGCTATGTTTAAAGTGTTTCTTAATTATAATATAGAGCTGTCACACAAGTTCTACCCTTCAGATACAAGGCCATTCCAATAATGTTCAGAAATGTAACTGGGTTTACTGACAGTTTCAGGGGAACAGAACCAAAAGTACAAAAACCCACATAGCCTCACTAATTCTTTACTTTGCTTCTCTGTAGATCTGACAATTTTCAAAATAATTTTAATAACCAAACATTGAAATAGGCCCTCATTAACACCTACTAATTTTATCAAGCATCTAAAAAATGGGTTGGTTTTCTATTACCCTTTACTAGAGTCATGCAAACATACAGTAGATTCAAATTCTGCTCTAGTTCAGAACACTAGATATTTGAAGCAGTTCACTGCCATACAGACATGCACCACACCCCCAATGCCAAGTATGCCTCCCTGCTACAGCCCTTCAAAAAATCAACATGAAAGCTTGTAGTGGTAGTGCTCAGTCACAGGGCACAATTCAATGCTGTTCATCATTTTGGAGATCACTTTTAAAGTACTTCAAGATTTACCATGAAAAATTTAAATAAGTCCCAGAAGAGTAGAAGGAAATGGAATACTTTACCCAATTTATAACTTTTTAAAGTGCTTTGGCCATTTTTGAAGCATTTCTCCAGCCACATGCATCTGTATTCTCACTGTGTGGAGCAATTCAAAGCGCCTTACACTTAAACCAGAGATGTCAAACTCATTTAGTCCTCAAGACCAAATCCAGACTTCAGGGCTCCTCACAGACCAGATCCAGCAACACAAGTGGCAGTAACATTAACCCTAGGAGGTGCTTATGCCTCTATGTTGGAGTGCTGTGGGGCTTAAAACTTCTGTCACTGGTCCCACCCCCAGATTCCCAGCCCCTCAAGGAACCCTACAGGCCAGTCAACACAGATTCTGCAATCATTCACATTCATAAATACATCACTTCAAGCCAAGTTCCAGTGAAATCACTGAAACTATTTGTAATTTAAGGTGCCACCCAGTACTACTCACACAAATTTCATAATTTGAAAATCCTCCTCTGCAGTTTATGCCACCTGAAACTACTTTCCTGTACATATGCTTCTTTTGCCTAAAACCTCACCTGAAATATCTTTCTTGTTGCTTGTAACTCTTAATTTCTTTCTCCACCCCCATTTTATCGCTCCAAGTTATGTGACTTCAGTAAATTCTGGAGAAATGTGACGAAAGGTTTGTACTGTATGGTACACTTTGCATGTAAAAAGTTAATAGGAAACCACATGCTGGCTCTGTTAATATTAACTAAAAAGAAATTAACTTTGTTGAAATCTAATACACATTCTACTTACACCTGGCTACATTTTTAACCAAAGGACTATGCAAAATACTAAAAAATGTGTTTCCACGAACAATTTTACATCAACAAAAAAGCTTAGTAATAGGTTTCATTTCTTTTTTGTGAAGGGTGCTTGCGGGATAGAGGGAAACAGAGCTGATCGTATTGAATTGATGGCTTTGATTTAACAGCAATAAAAGTACCATTAGCAGAACTATTTATTCACAGCTGTTTTGCTATAGTAAAAATACATCCTTTTAAATCACACACATTAAGGCGAATATTACTTCAACAGTGTCTCACTAGTCATCCAGGACAATTTTAAAGTTTCCTTCAAGGTGGACTGAATATAAAAAATCTGCTACTTACCCAATCTCCATCCAAACTGGGTAACAAAGCTGTCATTCTAGAAACTGGAAATGACTTCTTAGTTGCTTCAGGAGAACCCAAAAACTTCATGAAATAAATTACATAACACAGCACTAGAACACTGGTGTATAAAAGCTGTAATAAAAAAACATTAGTCTATAATCCACCCAAGTAAAATTATTCCCATAAGTATTCAAAATTAATCCTTCAAATGACTAATACTAAACTTATTTTAGTCAGTTTGTAAAGAAGCATACTAAAAAACCCCCAACTACATTAGTTGGGACTAGCCCCTGTGCAGGAAAGAAGAATACAAAGATAAAAAAAATAATAAAAAGGACAGCTTCTGTCTTTAGAACTAAACTGTAAAGCTTGTACTTGACAGAGGAATACAGTTAACTGCACATCCTGATTCAGGCCACAAAATATGCCATGACCCAGTCTTTACAGACTATGAAATATCATGAAGTCTTTGGGACAGGTATTTTAAGTATATTTGTACCATACCTAGCATAATAGGGTTTAAACCCTACCATAATTCCAACAAACAACAAAGACAGGTTCATCTATACAAAGGTTTTATTAGTTTGGAGAGATATCTCTTAAATTAAGTGCCAGTTATTAAAGTTGTTGAATGTAAACATGTTTACCCAAAATTACCGATGATATTACTTGCTTAAGGCCTCCAGATTTCATATATCATACACTACGCCAAGGGTGGGCAATTATTCTAGCTAGAGAGCCACTTAACAACTTTTGGTGAGCTGTTGAGGGCGTCAAGGGTAGCCCCACCCCTTGACAAGTGCCCCGCCCCAATTGCCATCTTGGTCTTCCCTCTCTCCACCTGCCACTTGCACCCAGAAGTAGTCCTTCTGGGCGGGGGGTTTGCCATCTTGGAACCAGAAAAAAAACTGTATACTAAAAATGAAACGTCTACTATATTTTAATTTTATTTCAAAAATATTATTGTCCTGATTTCTGTGTGTTTGTGTAGTATATATAGAGGTGATTTTGTAATAGCTCAAGATAAAGTCTTACTCTTGTAAGTCATATGTTGGGGGGGGGGGGATGGGGGGGGGGGGTGGGGGGAGGAAGGTCTGTACAGGGCAGCAGCAGGCAGTAGGCCATTGGGGTGCTCCTGTCCCACAGCAGGCAGAGATCCGTGGCAGCGCATGGCTCTGGCTGAATCCCATGAGCTGCACGTGGCAGCACAGAGCCCGCCCAGCTTGGCCAGCTGGCATGTACCTTCAGACCAAGCTGGGCTGTCTCTGCACCAGCATTTAGGGTTCCTGGCACTGCAGTTGGGAGCCTTGCACCATCAGGCCAGGCCAGATCCATGCCTCCACATGGGGCTTCCAGCACTCCAGCGGAGAGCTGCATGTGGAGGCACGGAGCCCACCCAACCCAATGGCAGCGGGGCTATGTGCCATGGTGGGGGGGGGCCACACCCCCACCTACAAACCCCACCTCCACCTCCCACTCCTGCAGGCAGGAGCTCCTCATCCCACTCACCAGCTGTCCAGTCATGTGCTATTGAGCTTGGTGCCTCCACTTGGGGCTTCCAAATGGAATTCCAGAAACCCCACTGAGGTGGAAGCACAGGGCCCGCCTAATCCAATGGCACACAACCTCTGAAAGCCCACCTCCCATTGGCCTTCAGCAGGGTAGCCATGGGCCACTGATAATTGCTTTTTGGATGGACTCCACAGGCCAGATCAAATGGCTGGATCTGGCCCGCAGGCCATATTTTGCCTGCCCCTGCACTAGGCAATCTAATCTTTTTGGAATAAGGACAATGTGCAAGCACAAATGTTTGTTAAAGCAACATACTTTTTAAGACAAGGTCATCTGCAGCTGCCCTTAGTAGAAAATCAAAGTAATATTCATTAGAATTAATACCAAGGCAATTCTATGATTAGATCTATCAGTCACTAGGTTGTGTGAATAAATTAGGAAAAAAGAATGACAATATGTCCTTATTTGCAGAATGCATACACATACAGTGAAAATGATGTGTTATGTGCTTCTCTTAAAGCAAACTGAGTCATGGTGCTAAGTCAATAAACATATATTAGCAAACAATAGCTGTCTCCATAACCCCCCAAAAACATTCTCCACATACTTTCAGGATTAGACAATAAGCTAAATACAAGAATGAGAATCAAAAAAAAGCTTGCTTGAATCACAAACTTACGAGAGAGAAGGCTGAAAACTTACCTGAGCCAAAGAAAAAATGTAAAGTCCCCAGTGAGGAAGGAGAGCTACTAAAATGACTGTCAGAAGGCATTTGGAGAATATGGAAAGACTTTCAGCAATTACCTTAAAAAAATATTCACAATTATTCACAGCAGTAGAAAGATCTGACATTCTGTTCAAATTGTACTTGAAGTAGACAATGTTAATACATATTAGATATGAGATTTTCACAGCTAGAAGAATTTTGCCCCACAGCTCTGATTTTATTTCTTCAAAAATGTGTAATAAAAAATCCTGAGCCATCTTTGATTATCTCAATAAGTGTTCCTTAACTGTTGCTGGTAAAGGGGAGAGTAAAGAAATAAAAGATCTACAAAAGAAAAACTTTCATTTTCTGCAATGCTGCATTTTCCTAAGTTATATCCCAAAATAATTAAAATGCAAACATAATGGAACTATTAGTTCCTTCCTCAGTTAAAAGTTATTTTATAAGGATAGTTAGCTATGTTAATCTGAAGGCAGGCAGAAGTCAGGCCAGGGTGGGACTTTAAAGCCCAAGGAGTTCAGACAGACATAAACGAATTCTTTCATCAGATGCCAGAAATGGACACTGATGTCTATACATTGTGCCTGGTGTCAGCTCATGCCTACATATTAATGTATCTATGTGTTGACATGTTGGCTTTAAAAGGTTTATTCTTTTCATATTAGTTTAACATAATTGTTTTTCTTGCCCATATTCTTCCACAATTTTGATTTAATCAAGCTTTACAGTAGTAAGCTGCAAAAGTTATTATAAATGCAGTAGCACATTTGAACATATAAAATATTTTTGTAATTTCTTATTTACCACTTGTAGAAATAAAAAAAGAAAACATTCATTACATGTATTTATATTACTAACCTTAAGCCTTACAAACAAATGTGCTTGTGCTAAAACCCAAAATGGTTCTCCTAGGAGCTCAACAACTGCAGAGAGACCAAACGCAATTACTCCAAATTCATAGTGAGGAACTACATCTGGATCGGGTACTTCAAGCAACTGCAGCCAGACCCAGCCCAGGAAGAGAGACCAAAACACCCCCAAAGGAACTCTTTGGGGGCAGAAGGGGAAAAAAGAAAACATACAGAAAATGAATATTAAACAAGTTTTTTTTAAAACAGAATAATAGTGATGTTTGAAAAGGAAAAAAGACTGAAGCTCCTTCTTCATGTTATATCTATTGCACAATTAACTTGTGAACTGCACAGTTAAATTTAGACTGGCTGCTCATGCAAATTAGCTATCGTGCCTTAAAAGATCCAAGCAGCTATAAAGTTATTGCTCAAAAATGTGATGTAACTTTATAGCTAGTTTCTATTCAGCTTTAATCTGCATATGTATGCAGTCCTGTGGGTGGAAGACCATAGCTGCTGTGATCTCCCAGCCACTGGGGAGCACAATGCACCCCAAGGGCTGAGAGATCACAGCCAATGTGGTCTCCCAGCTGTAGGAGTGCAGAGTTGCTCCAGGCAGCAGCTGAGAGATCACAGCTGCTGTGATCTCCCAGCTGCAGGGCACTCCACACACAACCACAGCTGGGAGACCACAGCAGCACCCCACAACTGCCCGGCTAAGTGTCCTACAGCTAACAGGGCTCTTGGTCATGGCTATGCCCCATGCAGAGCCAAGACCGAAAGCCCCATCAGGTGTGGGGATTCTCAGTCCCAGCTGCACATGCTCCCCTTGTCAGCAAAGGGAGCTCCCAGACATGGGAGCATGCTTCTTACCAATGTAGGGGAAGCCCAGCATTGGGCTCCCCCTATACTGGAAATAAGGCATGATGGGATCTAATGCACAATCCCACAATCACACCTCCTGCCATGCATGTATGGCATGGCAGGAAGAGCAATTGTATGGATTGTGCATTAGATCTCACCGCACCCTTACTTGCACACACAGAGGAGGCCTAAATGACTTCATTCCAAGCAGAGCAGACAGTTAAAACATTACACGTTGAGTCCTTTGTTTCACAAAGCAAATGTTTTAACTTGACACTATACTAGAATATTTAAAACTTGGAAATAAAAAGATTTATGCAAATGTGTTAAACATAGTCTAACTAAGTTTTATGACCCTCAATCCCTCTCTCTAATAAGTTTTTTTATTCTTTTTAGCCCTTCTCAAATGACTCATATACGAAACTAATGACAATCTTTTCCCCTTCAGGGGAATACTTACTCTCTCTAAGACACAATCCTTTTTTTTTTTTTAATTCTTTTCCGGAAAGGGAAAGACTACTTGGGAGGCCTACCAAATCTTTTCATAACATACTATATACTAATGATGATGAAACCCCGTGGGTGTAGAAAAACACTATCTGAACAGCTTTGAAACACCTTCAAGGCATTTCCAAAGGCTAACCTATGGAGGTACCAGTTAGATAAAATGCTCCCAAGCATGATACTTGAACTGGGAGTTTACTCCCAACGCTCAAAGCATTCCAGGGACCTACTACTCCCAGCACTCAGGGTGCTACTTCATTGTAGATGTAGCTTGCTCTCCCATGCCCCACAACAAAGTAAGACCCATCATGCCTCTAAAAGCCCCCTGTGCATGCTCCTGCCCTTGATGCTTCCAGATTTAAAAATCCTCATCACCATGAGATCACTGTGTCCTTACAGCAACAATTCCACCACTGGAACAAGGATACTCCTGCACATACCCCACTACTCCAGTGGGGGGGGGCATTACTCTGGGAATGCCAATAAATGCAGATCAAGGTCCCCGCCGTGAGGGAGGGAGTAGGGCTACGGCTGGGGCAGATACTGCCCAGCTGGGGCAGCAGCTCATCCTGGGGCGGCAGGGAATGTGGGGCATGGCTCCTGCCACTGCACATACCCCTAGGGGAGGCATGTGCCCCAGATCTGTGCACAGGCTGAGGGCAGGCTGCCCACTGTGTGCTCAGGGCCAGGGCTATTCCAGCCTCTTTCCAGCAGCTTTCCTTGGGCTGGGTGGGATGGGGCGGGGTGGGCAATAGTGGCACTGGGTGAGTGGGGCTATAGCCTCCTCAAAATTTGCTGCAGCCTCCCCTCTCTGCCCTCTGGATGAGCTGCCAGCTCTGTCCTGTGCCCTGCCCCATGCCGGCTAGGCACTGCCTGCCCCTGCCTAAGCCCCACTCCCTCCCTCACCGTGGGGGTCTCAATCTGCCCCCCCCCCCCCCACCCCCCTCCCCCACCCCCCCAACGCCCCTTCCCCACAACAGACTTACTAGCCCGATACTGCTCTCCATGCTACTGGGCCACATATCAGCAATTGGACCATCATCGGCCAACATGGCTGGTCAGTAATTGGCCATCGAAATCGTCCCATATCTTTATTGGTGCAGCCCTAACTAGAATAAACAAAAAAGTTAAAGGACAACTTACGTTAGCCACAGCAGATTAATAGTTTTAGTCCAATTTCTCCTTGTACTTCCACTTAGGCAAGCTCTGCGAAATGCCTCTCTCGCTAAGAAAACAGTTGTAGAATAAAGCAGTGTTAGCCTAAAGAAAGGGGATAGAGAAAGAAAGTGACCCCTGCGCATACCAACTTCTATAGTTATAACAGAGACAGTACTAATATCAATATTAAAAAATTCCTTTAAGAATAAACATATCTGTATCATCCAAACTACTGCTTGGAATGGTGATAAATACCACACTCCACTAACCCAAAAGCTCATATAAAACTACTATGTATAACTGCCTGTAAAAACTGTGGACGTTAAGTAAGAATTTATTCTAACAGATTTGTCTTCTCCAAAAAGAATATATAATATGTGGACCTGCTTATCCACAACAGGATAAAAAGTGGTATCACTCCATAGAGTTTAATACAGATACTAATAAACAAATAATTCTTATTGTACTTGTGTAATATATAGCTTCTATTAACATTTAAGAGAATATAAGGATACAACATAGTTAGTTTTTTGAACCAGTACTCCAAGATTTACCTGAAAACATTTAAATACCATATTTACTCAAATAAATGATGATCCCCGCCAATAATGAGATTCAATATAAGGAAAATGTATAAATTTGTTAAAATTGTCCAGGTACAGAACCTAATTATTGGAGGTTTGCCTTGAATTTCCCCCCTCCCACTGCTATAGCAGAGAAAATAAATCTGGGCAAGGGTCAGGTAGACCACTTGCCCTCTGCCCCCACAACTTCTTTCCCCTGCAGCCCCTTACCCACTTCTTTACCATCAGACCTTGTTCTCTCTGAGCCCAAAGAAGTGAGAATCATATCTGAAAACACTGACCTAAAAACAAACATACCTGCACTAAGTTGCATATAGGAAAATGAATACAGGTACCCATAGACTTAGTTCATCCAAAATTGATGTAGCTTACCTCTTCTGAAACTGTTGCAAGTTTTAGCAGAGGTACTTCAAAAGTACACTTTTAAGCAGCACTTCTGTACTTAGTTGTATATAAT
Organism: Alligator sinensis; assembly: GCF_000455745.1. NCBI lineage: Eukaryota > Metazoa > Chordata > Crocodylia > Alligatoridae > Alligator > Alligator sinensis. The sequence goes on from NW_005842171.1 coordinate 909,381, forward strand.
ACAAACTATAACATTAGTGTAAAGCCAAAAGGCTCATGATTTACCATATAGTTCATTGGGTTGGACCCTTGCAGAGATAACAGCATTTTAAGCCATGGTGATACCATATCTCAGCACTGCTCAGTATGCGTGTGTACTCCATATACAACCCCCCAAAAGGATCCATGTGCTATTTAGTCACATACCCATTCACGATGGGTGTTCCTATCACAAGTCATAAGAGTCTCCAAAAATGTACATATGGATGAGGAGCAGGGCAACCTGGTCTGGCTCCATCTCATGGAGGGCAGGCCACACTAATCATATGGGACAAGCTGAGAGAGGGAGTGACAGAGGGATTCTGCATAAGCTGTTTGGGACCCCATTCAGTGATGTTTGCCAGACATTTAATGCTGGTGAAGAAACAGACCTCATTGGAAATGGGTGCAACTCAGCTGTGGGAGTGAAGAAAAGTCAATATATATTCAATGTAGTGGCTCACCATGACTTGGAAAAGGGCACTGAGGGGGGCTGAGCACAATGGGCACTACCATATATCTTATTCAGATGGGTTACACTAACCTATCCTTGTGGTAGGTTCCCATTGGTATGTTGGCCCAATATGAGCCATGTACCTTATTGTCATGCTCAGTGTTGGCTGCATTTATCAACTTTATAACTGGATTCCATTGCTGGGCACATGCTACTTTTGGCATCAATTTAATGATAGACAATGTATTTAATGAGCTTTCTTTGTAGGTGAATGTAAGACAATGGGCTTTTTCCTCGTCTTATGTTTGAATAAATGCGGTAGGTCCCATAAGAGTAGAGGGAAATGAAATATTTAACCTCACTTATCACCTGTCAATACCAGCACCTAATATTTGTATGTCCAATATAGAACCATAAGAATCTAGAGAATAACTTCACAAGTGAGTAAGCAGACTGACAGGTCCATCGTATTAAAGGCAGAAATATTCCCATGTCACTCAAAACAGTACTAAACATTTCACTGTAGAACTCCTGCAAGTCAAAGAGGTTTTGGAAACTACTGACTGGAAGCAGTAGCCTTCAGAATTATAAAGACTTTTACCACAATTAATTTCTGTTATTCTTTATTACCTTACATTCACTAGGCCAATAATTTCTTTTGATAAGTAACGGAGAGTAAATGCATTCAAGCCAAAAGTAATCACTCGAAACAGTATCTGTGAATAAAACAGCAAACAGGACAAGCTACACCAACTACTTTTAAATACAAACGGAGATAAATCTTACAAAAAAGCTAGATCATACTGATTCGTTTAAAGCTGAGGAGGACAAAGAATGAATGCTCAGCTTACAAATGACCAACAGCTCAACAGACCCATGCTTGGGACAGGACCTTTAGTACATGCTATCTAAATAGCACATTTTAACTAAAAATAACATTAGGGACCCACTTAAATCGGGGCAAGACAAAGAGATTTTTGTGGCCCACTCACAGTATGCCACTTACATGGGTATTTTATGTTGTCATGCACCCCTCGATGCTGACTGACTGACAGGTCCCAGAGGCGCCGTCACTTGCCTTGCCCCTTGATGATTGGCAGAGAGGGCTGCTCTTCATGCAGCCTTGCCCCTCACCACTGACTGGCAAAGAAGCCCCACCGGGGAAAGAGGGATGAGGGGGTAGCCACTGTCTTGTCTGCTTCCCTTCATCCCCACTCTAGATAGTACCTTCCCCAACTCCAGCAGGTTTTTGGGCCAGGCAGCAGCAGCTGGTGAGAAACACTGGCTCCCACTAGGGAACCAGCATTTTATTTTTAGGTTTTGGGGGGGGGGGTTAGCAATTCTGTGGGAAATAGCAGCAAACACCATTTTTCGTGGTAATTGTGAAAACTGCCATTTTTCAGTTTCTATGAAAATGTGAAGGTGCAATTTCAGCAAGTCACCACATATTCTGTTCAGTGCTAAACACCACACCTCGCTAGCACCATGACCGAAAGAGACTTGGGGGTCCTGACTGACCACAAGATGAATGAGCCACCTATGTGACACTGCAGCTGGCAAAGCGAACAACTCTAGCTTGCATCTACCGATGAATCTCAAGCAAGACCCAGGATGTCATCCCCCCACTCTACTTGGCCTTGTGAGGCCACATTTGGAGTACTGCATCCAATTCTGAGCTCTACAATTTAGGAAGGATGTGGAGAAGCTTGAAAGAGTCCAGAGGAGAGCCACGCACATGATCAGAGGGCAAGAGAACAGGCCTTACGAAAACAGGCTGCGAGCTATGGGACTCTTGAGCCTGAAGAAGCACAGGCTCAAGGGTGACTTGGTAGCAGCCTATAAGTACATATGGGGTGTGCATATGTGCATCTGGGGGAACACCTATTCACCAGAGCACCCCAGGGGGTGACAAGGTCCAACAGCCAAACTCCTGCAAGACCATTTTAGCCTGGACAGAAGGAAAAGCTTGTTTACTGTTGAGCCCCCAAGGCCTGGAACAAACTCCTCCCAGACATGCTGCAAGCACCTACTCTGGACACTTTCAAGAAACATGTGGATGTTTATCTTGCTGGGACCCTTTGGCCCTAGCTGACTTCCTGCCCTTGGGCAGGGGGGCTGGACCTAATGATCTTATGAGGTCCCTTCCAGCCCTGATGTCTATGAAATCAGCAAACACACTACTAAGGTTGTGGGAAGGATTGTGCGTGGCCCAGTGGTGGTACAAAAAGCAGGTGTGCACATGTGCACTCCACCTGTGGCACTACAAAAATGGAGATCAGCGCCTGGAGAGAGCAATGCTTTCCATCAGTGCTGTAAGGCTTCGGGTAGGGGCGGAGAAGGGGGGAGAGGAGGCAGGTGGTACTGAACAGGCAGCCCCCCCCCCGCGGAATGCCGTAGCACCGCGAAGCCTGCGGCACTGGACACGGGGCGCTATCCCCGCGCAGAGCGGGGGACGGCGTCGGGGACTGGGAGGGCCCGACTTGGAAGAAGCAGACGCACAAGCTGCCACAGAAGGTCAGTGCGAAGCTCCACGCAGCAGCCCAGTCTCCCGGCTCCGACCTGTCTCCGTCTGGCCCGGCCCCGCTCCCCGCAGTCAGGGGCTGCCACCGCTACG
>NW_005842171.1:912940-917902 GCF_000455745.1 Alligator sinensis
TGCTCCAGGCCTCGCTGGGGCTCTTGCCGGACGAGGCTGAAGTACGTCCCTGATGCCCAGTTCTTGTTACCGGTTCCTGGTTCCTTATTCCAAACTAATCCTTATACACTTAAAGGTTAATAATGAATTACACAGGCTAAAGAGTTGGGATTTCATAAAAAATGTGTATTTACTAATAAAAATGTAACACAGTATGTATCAAATACATAGCCCTGAAAACGACCTGAAATTAGGCTGGGATTATGGGGCAACATCCCTTTCAGGTCACCCGAAACATGTTTACGCCATAGTTTCTCAACTGGTGGTACACGTACCCCTGGGAGTATGCAAGACACAGGCAGGCGGTACGCCGGTACCCCAACACTCTCTCTCTCTTGCCCTCTTTTCCTCTTTCTTGCCCCTTCCTCCTCAAAACTATGGCAAAAAATTTGGTGCGCCATGCATCGCACAGCACTTTAAATTCCCAAGTAATAATTTGGTTCAGCCCTCCTAGCTTGGCCAGCATCACCTCTAGCCCAGGTACATTCTTGAGTTGTGCACCCCTGGTGTAAAAGGTGGCAACCCTACCCACACCAGATCAGACATCTGTTATATCACAGCCTTATATACATAGCCCTTCTTCCAACATATGGCACACATTAGTCTGTAAATATAAACTCCCCTGAAAAATTGAGTGTTGGGGTATTTATTAAAATTTTCAAAATTTAAGGGGTATTTGCTACTTAAAAGGTTGAGAAACACACATCTACACCAGTGGGGGACACTTGTGAATGAGTCTGAGGAGGGGGTTGCCTGATCCAAAGCTTGGTTTCTGCATGCCAGTCTGTCTACTGATGGCCCCCAAGGCCTGCGCACAATATATACAGCATTGAATAAGGAACTGCCTTTGGGTTGGGATTACAGGTGAAAATACTTTTCAGATCACACCAAAAGACATAGGTCTACCATCAGGGGACACTCCTGAAGAAATTTGGGCAGAATCCTGCCTGACCTCAGTTCCTGAGTGCTTTGCTTCAAAGTCACAGGCCCCTGGACCTGAATAAGGAGCTAGGTTTGTGCCAGGTTTATAGGTAGAAATCCTTTTTGGGTGACCCCTGGGCAGAGTCCTGTGTGACCCAAACCTCAGTTTTTGTGCGCCCATCTGCCCACCAATGGCCTCCCAAGCCTGTGTGCTATGTATATAGAACTTAATAAGAAGCTGGGTTTGGGCTGTGATTCCGGGTGGAAAGCCTCTTCGGGTCACCCCAAAGCATAAATCCCAGGCACTGGGGGATTCTCCCCAAGAAATCTGGTCAGTCTTGTCTAACCTGAAGCTCAGCTGCTGCATGACAGGCTGCCCACTCAGACCCCCAGATCTGTATAAGGAGCTATATTCAGGCTGGGATTATGGGTGGAAAACCTTTTCAGGTCACCCCAAACCACATATTTCTGGCATCGGAGGACTCTTCCCAAGAAGGCTGGACAGTATCCTCTGCCTGATCCAAAACTCAGTTTCTGTGCGCCAGGCTGCCTGCTCACAAGACCCCGGGCCTGAATGAGGAGCTAGGTTTGGACTAGGATCACAGGTAGAAATCCTTTTCGGATCACCCTGCAATGCATGTCTTCACCACAGGAGGACTCCCAAAGAAGCCTTGGGAAAGTCTTGCCTGACCTGAAGCTCGATTTCTGCATGTCATATTGATTACTGACAGGCCCCCAGGCTGTGTACTCTCTACAGAACACCGAATAAAGAGCTGGATTTGGACTGGGTTTATAGGTGGAAATCCTCTTCAGGTCACCCCAAAATATATGTTCCCACCACTGGGGGCCTCTCCTGAAGAAGTCCTCTCCTGAAACAGAATCTTGCCTGACCTGATGCTCCGTTTGCGAGTGCCAGCCTGCTACCTGTCACCCACCCCTCAATAACCTGCATTCTAGGTACCTTTATAAACATTTAAACATCCCATATAAACATCTTATTTGGGGCTGGAGTTATGGGGCAAAACTCTTTGGGTCACCCCAAACCACACATCTCTGCCACTGGGGGCCTCTCCCTAAAAAGATTTGGCAGAATCCTGCCCAACCCATAAGTCAGGTTTTGAGTGCCAACCTGACAACTGACAACCCCTCAAGCCTCTAATAAATACATTGCCCTGAATAAAGAGCTGGGTTCTAGATGGAATTATCAGGAAAAATCATTTTTGGGTCACTCCAAAACACATCATTACTCTGGCAGATGCTTGTGAAAAGGCTTGTGAACACTGAGCACAGTGTTTCCTGAGCCTAAACTTACTTTTATGTGCCAGTTTGCCAACTGCTAGCTCCCAGACCTGCATGCTATTTACACTGTTATAAATAAGAAGCTGCTTTTAGGATGGGATTATGGGGCAAAACTCACTTTGGATCACCCCAAAACCCACATCACTACAACCAATGGACTCTCCTGAAGAAGCCTAGGGAGGTCACTGCTTGACCCAAAGCTTGGTTTTTGAGTGTCAGCCTGCAAGTTGATACCCAACCTGTAAGTAATAAACATTACTATTCTGCCAGGCACTGTATGACAGTAAGGATACTTGCATACAAATCATTGGCAATGTGTAGGGGGTGCATGTGAGTGAACGTGCACCCCCTGAGATTGGCCGCTGCCACCCACAGCACCTGTGGGTGGTTGCTGCTTGCCACCCCCACCCACACTACTGACACTGCTGGCATCATCTGTGGGAGGTCACCAAATCGCTGCTGGCTGCTGGTGGCATGACCAGCAGCATCTGCAGGTGGTCACCAATTGCTAGTCAGTGCTCACCACCCCCCCTCGCCCCCAACACTGCTGTGGCTGCCTGCAGAAGCTCCCCACTCCAAGCTGCCATGCCCCTGCCGCCAACACCACCATCTATGGGCGGTTGCCATGCCCCACCAGCCTTGGGAGGCATGCAACATTCATGATACAAAAATGGGGGGTTTACACCAACTTTTCAAATTTACCTCAAACCCCCCACTTGGTAAACTTGGTAAAGTAAATTCAAAGTGACCAAACCTGCCCACTTGCAGAAAAATGTTAAATTAAAACAGGTTAATTACAAGGGAAAAGGGAAGCAAGGGTACACCCTAAGCAAAACCTTAACTATTAACTTTTAACTGTACCTCAAAATTGATCACAGTCATAGTCAGTGGCAAACCAACATGGGGAACTACTATCTAGGCCAGTCACATGGGAAAGGAGTCTCACTCAGTGCTGCCACCCAGGGGCTGTACCACCTGCACCAGTTTAGTAGTAAGTAGGGAGGCCTACCCTGAGGCCCTGTTGCTTAAGCAGCCCTTCAAACCTTCATACCCTCTGCATACTAATGAGGGTATGCAGATAAGGAATATACAAAATTTTCACTATGGACATAATCTTAGTCAAACATGCAAAACATAATCAGGGATACACATATTTGGATGAGGATCAGGAAGCCGCACACACGAAGGGTGGTGTTGGGAATGCGGCAGCCATGTGTGTGCGGGTGGGGGAATTAAGCAGCAGCATGTTCTCATGCCTGGGCAGGGGATAAGGAAGCAGCATATGATGGGGAACTGGGCAACAGTACATATGGGGGAATTGGAAGCAGCAGGGGTCATGGGCTGGAGCAGCAATGCACGTAGGAAAGCAAGCGAGTTCATGGCTAGGCCATCTGAGAAAAAAATTAAATAATGATAATAATAATGAGGTCTCTCTTCATCTTATGTTGCTATATTCAGGATGATTTCAGGCAGACTCCTAGTTGTCTGATGTGTAACCATATGACACGTCTATCCTTGCTTAATTAGTATGGTAAATATTTCTTTTGCAATTAACTCATGTTTATGTGCAGGAAGAGACATTCTACACATGTAATAGATGTCGCCTCCTGATTTAGTATGTTTTTCCTGGCTGCTAATCAGTTTCTTGATATGTTCCAAACTGGATAACCTCTTGTTACTGAAGAAGGTAACTCATTCAAATTAGATATTTCTGACAACCAGTACTGAGCAGGTTTTTCCTGTCAATTACTGTTTGGGTCTCTCTCTTGATTTTCACAACTAAAAGAATGCTTTGAAGATGCTAAACTAAGGGTATAAAAAGGCAGTAAGACAGCAAACAGCGCGCGTACTTCAAGAGTGAGAAATCTTTCTGACACCAGTTACTGATGTGCCTGACTTACTCCAGAAGTTAAAGAGAAACAGACCACCTCTTCATAGTTTCATAGTAGCTAGGGTCAGGAGGGCCCTGAACAGATCATCTAGCCTGACCCCCTGCCACAGGCAGGAATGAATGCTGGGTTCACAAGACCTCAGACAGGTGATCATCTAACCTCTTTTGAATTTACCCAAGGTAGGAGGGAGGACCACTTTCCTAGGAAGTTAGCTCCAGATTGTGGCCACCCTAACTTTAAAATATTGCCTCCTGATCTCTAACCTAAACCTATTCTCCATCAGCTTATGACCATTGTTCCTTGTCACCCCAGGTGGTGCTGGGGAGAAAAGGGCTCTTCCTATTTGCTGATGATCTCCCCTGATGAGTTTGTAGGCAGCCACCAGGTCCCCCCTCAGCCTCCTGTTGCTGAGGCTGAACAGGTTCAGGTCCCTCAGTCTCTCCTTATAGGACCTGTCCTGCTGCCCTCTCACCAAGCGGGTGGCCCCCTCTGAACCCTCTCTAGGCTGGTCACATCCCTTTTGAAGTGCAGCGCCCAGTATTGGACGCAGTACGCCAACTGCGGCCTGACCAATGTTGCATAGAGGGGGAGTATCACCTCTCTGGACCGGCTTGAGATGCAAGGTATGACAAGGTATGGCTGGCCTTGCTGGCTGTGGTCTGGCATTGGTGGCTCATGTTCATCTTGGAGTCAATAATGATGCCCACTTTTGCAGTCTGTCTAAATCTAGTTGCAGCCTCTCTCTCCCTTCAAGTGTGCCCACCTCACCCCACATCTTGGTGTCATCAGCAAACTTGGACAGCGTGCTTTC
>NW_005842171.1:918320-918753 GCF_000455745.1 Alligator sinensis
ACCCCTGCCAGCTCCCTCAACACCCTTGGGTGGAGGGCATCTGGACCTGCAGATTTAAAAATGTGCAGAACTTCCAGAAGATCCCTAACTACATCTGCGCTGACCCAAAGCCTGACAAAGCTATCCCTGATATTGTCCCTACCTCTGGTAGGAGGGATGTCCTGGTCCCTATTCAAGAAAACAGAGGCAAAGAAACTGTTAAAAATATCAGCTTTCTCGTCTGGCATAGCCACCAGGTTACCATTTGAGTCTTGCAGGGGCCCTACATTGCCTGGTGCCCTCTTCTTGCTCCCAACGTACTTGAAAAAGGACTTTTTGTTGTCCTTAATCCTGGGCACTAGCCTGAGTTCCATCTCTGCTTTGGCCTTCCTAATAGCCCTCCTACACTCACGGGCTGAGGAGGAGTACTCCTCCTTGGTGATAGCCCCTCCCT
>NW_005842171.1:918907-953607 GCF_000455745.1 Alligator sinensis
TTCCTGAATGCCCTTGCTGAGCCATGGGGGTTTCTGAGCACTCTTACCCGCCTTGCTTCTCTCAGGGACTGTTACCCTTTGGGCCTGGAGGATCGCCCTCCTAAGGTACGACCATCCCTCATGAACTCCCATCTCCTCCACCTTCTGGGCTCTCAGTGCCTCCCCCACTAATCTCCAAACCTCATTGAAGTTGGCCCTTCTGAAGTCAAGGGCTTTAGTCTTGCTATAAGCCCTTGACACCCTGCGCTAGATAGTGAATTCCAGCAGGTGATGATTGTTATTGCCCAGGTGGTCAAGGACCTGCAGTCCCCTCACCAGGTCATCCCCAGTGGTCAGGACCAGGTCCAGCAAGGCGTTTTCCCTAGTGGGGCTGTGCACTTCCTGGATAAGGTGAAGGTCCTGTATTACAGCCAGGAACCTACGCAAGTGGTCAGACCTGGCTGTCTGCTCTTCCCAGCAAATGTATGGGCAGTTTAGGTCATCCATGACAATGACATCCCTTGACCTAACCACCTCCATAAGCTGACAGGAGAAGTCCCGGTCCAGCTCTTCCCCCTGGTTGGGTGGTCTGTAGCAGACACCCACCGTAAGGTCCCTTTCGCCATGTCCCCCTTGTAGTTTGACCCATAGTGTCTCTGCCCGACCCTCCTCTAACCCGAAGCTAATCCTTGATGATGTGAGGTGCTTTTTGACATGGAGTGCAACCCCGCACCTTTCCTCTCTGTCCTGTCTCTTCTTTATAGGGTGTACCCCCGAATGCCCACCACCCAGTCATAGGTAGGGTCGCACCAGGTTTCTCTGAGCCCTACTAAGTCTGGGTTCTTACTTGCAATCAGGAGGCATAGTTCCTCCTGCTTACACCCCATACTACGAGTATTAGTGTAGAGGCACCTGAGGCCTCCTGAGGGTGCTCATGCCTTCCTCCCACTCCCAGGATAGTTTTGGTCCCCTGCTCCTCGAACGTTGATACTTACCTGTGCTTCCCTTCCTCTTGTCACCCTGAGTGCTGGTGAAGCATCCTCTCCACTCGAAGCGGCCCCTTCCCCTGGCGAAGCTAGTTTAAAGCCTGCCGTACAAGATCAGCCAACCTAGAGGAAAAGATACATCTGCCATTAGGGGAAAGGTGAAGCCCATCCCACCCCAGCATGCCCTCCTTACAAAAACATGGGTCGTTGTCAAAAAACCCAAAGCCTGCCTCATGGCACCAGCTCTGAAGCCACTGGTTAATCACATCAATGCAGGCCTCATGACACCTACCCCGTCCACTTATTGGGAGAATGGAGGAAAATACCACCTGAGCTCCCATCCTCTTCAGTTGGTGTCCCAAGGCCTTATAGTCCTCCATGATGTTATCCAGCTTGCCCTTGGATGCATCATTTGTACCCACATGGACCACAACCAGTGGGTAGTAGTCAAAGGGCTTGATGATTTTAGGGATAGTCTCTGTGACATTGCGAATCCTCGCTCCTGGCATGCAGCAGACCTGCCGTGACCAGGGCTCCGGGCGACAGATTGGGCCATCGGTCCCCCTCAGGATGGAGTCCCCGATGACCAGAATTTATAAGATGGGAACCTCCCTTCTTGAGAGCACGGAGGCAGAAAGGGATCTTGGAGTCATCATTGACTCCAAGATGAACATGCGCTGACAATGCGAGGTCCCGGTCGGCAGGGCTACCCGGACCTTATCGTGCATCCACAGGTGCATCTCAAGCAGGGCCAAGGAGGTGATCCTCCCCCTCCACGCGACACTGGCCAGGCCGCAGCTGGAGTACAGTGTCCAGTTCTGGGCACCCCACTTCAAGAGGGATGTGGACAACATTGAGAGGGTCCAGAGGAGGGCCACCCACATGATCCAGGGACAGCAAGGCAGACCCTACAATGAGAGGCTACGGGACCTGAACCTGTTCAGCCTTCACAAGAGAAGGCTGAGGAGGGACCTTGTAACCATCTATAAACTCACTAGGGGGGACCAGAAGGGTTTGGGGGAGACCTTGTTTGCCCTAGCGCCCCCCGGGATAACAAGGAATAACGGCCACAAGTTGTTGGAGAGTAGGTTTAGATTAGACATCCGTAAGAACTACTTCACAGTTAGGGCGGCTAGGATCTGGAACCAACTTCCAAGGGAAGTGGTGCTGGCTCCTACCCTGGGGGTCTTTAAGAAGCGGCTCGATGCCTACCTGGCTGGGGTCACTTGAGCCCAGTTTCCCTCCTGCCTAGGCAGGGGGTTGGACTTGAAGATCTACAAGGTCCCTTCCAACCCTACTTCTACGATTCTATGAGTCTATGAACTTTGCGTCTCCTTCTCCTCAGGGTATGCCTCTTCTGAGCCAGTGATGTAGGTCGAGCGGCTTCAATTCCTCTGGGGACCAGTTCTTCTGCCTCCTCCTCCAGGGGGGCCAGGGCTGCATACCTATTCCTGAGGGGTGTCTGGGGAGCAGACACCCCACCTTCTGGGTCTGCCAGGCAGTGCACTGCCCCCCTCCCCCCCCACCCCCGCGTCTCCCCAGTGCAGTGATCAGCCACAGGAGGTGGCTCATGAATGCCCTGCCTGCCATCTGACACCTCCAGGGAAAGAATTCTACCTGATCAACACATCAAAGAGCTACTCAACACAGCTCACAAAGACACTATCATGGACCCAGAGGGACAACCTTTCATCTTCAGCTCCCTCTGTGCAAAAATTAAGTTTATTTCCTACCTATGGGGACTTTTTACCATCTTGTGCCATCTACACTTTTCCCAGAGCCTGATGAAGGGACTTTGATCCCGAAAGCTTGCAGAAAAGGACAATTTTTTTGCCATTTTCCAGTTGGTCTCATAAAAAGTATCATTTTGGAACCAAGAGTTCTAGTTTTTTGTATGTGATGCTGGGGCGCATGGAGTGTCCCACAGAAGCACAGGGGGCTCCCCAGTGTGCTTGGCAGCAGACCCAGAAGTGGACCAGAAGCACTTCCAGTCCACTTCTGGGTCCACCAAGGAGCGCACTGAGGCCCCCCCCGCATGCCTCCCCAGCTTGGTGACTGGTGCCTCCTGGGTCTGGGGGGCACCTGGGGTCCCCCTGTGGCTGATCACTGCACTGGGGAGACACAGGGGGGGCCCAGTGCACTGCCTGGCAGACCCAGAAATGAACCGGAAGTACTTCCAGTCAACTTCCGGGCTCACCACCAAGCACATGGAGGGTCTCTCCACACTCCTGTGGGACACTCCATTCACCCCACCATTGCAGCAATCACAACCCACACTGATACCTTGAGGTATGTAGAAAAAACTTTTAAATCTGTGTCTATGTCCAAATCACTGATTCTCCAAATCAGCATCAAATCTTCAGATTTGAATTTGGCTGAATCGAATCAGGGACAGTAATCTGAACCAACGAATCAAATCACTGTCCCTGATTCGGGCCGAATCTGAGTCCAAATTGAATAGGGCCCACTTTGCACACCCCTAGCTACCAGCCCTATGGGCCCCTTTATGTTTCAGTCTGTTCTTCCATGCTACCTTGCCTTTTTGAAATCCAGTGTCTTAGTTCTGCTGACCCAATGCTTTCCCCATCTCAGGGTCACAAATTCTATCATATTGTGATTGCTTCCTCCCAAGTTTCCCATCACCTTCACATCCTCCACACATTCTTCTTTTCTGGTCAGGACAATATCCAAGATAGATGCTCTCCACCTTTTGGAACAGAAAGTTGTCCTCCACACAAGTTAGGAGCTGGCTCAAAAATTTTATGTTTGGTTGTATTATTCTTTAAGAAGACATCTGGAAATTTGAAATATCCTATCAATTACCATCTCATAACTTTTGGAAAACTTTGTCACCTCCCTGAGAAGTGCCTCTGTGAAAAAATTGCCCTTTTCATCTGCCTCCCTGAGTCTGCCCAGCCCCCTCTGTTTCAAACTCTAGCTGCTGGATCCACCTAGTCAAGCTGGGTTGTGAAAATTCCATACAGAGTGGGGAGCTTGCTCTTCCTTTGTCCTGGGTTTTTCCCACCGAACAACCCATGTGACCCTGTTCCCTCCACCTGAGGATGCTGGTGACTTTTACAAGTATTATAGAATCATAGAATCATATAATTGTAGAAACAGAAGGGACCTATAAGATCATCAAGTCCAGTCCCCTGCTATGGGAAGGAAGTTATTGGGCTCAGGCAAGCTCAACAAGGTGCCTGTCCAGCCTGCTCTTGAACACCTCCAAGGATGGTGACTACACCACCTTTGCTGGGAGTGTGCTCCAGATTCTGGCTACCCTTACAGAAAAGAAGTTCCTCCTTATATGTAGCCTGGATTTACCTTCTATAAGATTATGTCCATTGATCCTTGTCCTCCCTTGAGGTGCCTTCCTGAAGAGTTGCTCACCTAAATTTTGGTGTTCACCCCTGATGTACTTTTAGGTGGCTATTGTGAGGGCCGGGAACGATCCGAGGCCTTTTTGCACACCGCGGGCTGTGGCCAGCAGCCCGGACACGCCGGGTCGGGGAAGGCAGGCGGCGCACTAGAATTACGCACGGATGCTTAATGGTTGTTTAAGATTATTTACTTACACCAAAGATGGTCACGGTGTAGGCTGGAACGTTTCCAGGAATACTTCGCATAAATCCGAGTTTAAGGACTCTGAAAGAACTCTGATTCACTCACACGAAGTTTTCGAGGCTCCGTGGAACTTTTGCACGCAGGAAAGGGTACATCGAGGGATCGTTCAGCGACGGGGAGAAGAATCGATAGGTGATCAGTCTATCGATCAGCTAGCCGCAAGTCAAATCTCCTTAGAGGCACTTTGCAGCATGCTCAAAGTTCTCCGACTTGGGCGGAAACCACTCAAGCCTCTTATACAGCCAGCAAGCCAATCGCTAGCCGCCACATAGGAATAATTTAGAACTGACCAATAGTGGGGCACGAATTTAAATACAAATGGCGGGAACTCCTTGCAACGTGCATTTCTGTGCTGCAACGAAGAAATGCACCCTGCAAAGAAAGCTACAAACGGCGGGAAAATAATTTAGCAGTGCTGAAGCACACAAACAAAAAATCACACCCTTGGGTTGTGACAGCTATCAAGTCACCCCTCAGCCTTCTCTTACTCAAAATGAACAGGCCCAGCTCTCAGAGTTTCTCTTTGTAGGGCCTATCCTTCATGCCCTTGACCATGTGGGTGGCTCTTCTTTATACCCTCTCATGGTTATCCATATCCTTCCTGCAGTGTGGTGCCCAGAACTGGACACAAGTACTGGACACAAGTACAGTCTCCTAGTTTTTTTAATTTGGCATCACCAGTGCCAAATAGAGAGGGAGGAGCACTTCCCTGGATCTATTGGGGACACATCAGCTGATGCACACCAGAGTTCTATTTGCCTTCCTGGTGACTACATCATATTGCTGCCTCGTATTCAATTTCTGGTCGATTGTAACTACCAGGTCTCACTCAGATGTTGTGCCAGCCAGTGGACCACCACCCACTGTATAGTTGTGGTGAGGGTTCTTCCCACTCAGATGAAGGACTTTGCACTTATCCCTGTTAAACCTCATCTGATTCTGTTTCATCCATGAGTCCAGGCTGTCAAGGTCATCCTAGATCCTGACCCTATCCTCCAGTGTGCCCCCATTTCCCCACAGCTTCGAATAATCTGCGAACATAATAATTGAGCTTTCCATACCCTCATCCAAGTCGTTAATGAATATATTAAAGAGCATGGGTCCAAGCACCGATTCCTGGGGGACACCACTAAAGATGTCCTTTCAGGATGAGACCATCTCATCAATTACCACCCTCTGGGAGTGACCTCTAAGCCAATTGTCCACCCACCTCACTGCAGACTGGTCAAGTCCAGCACCCTTGAGCTTGTTTGAGAGAATCCCATGGAAAACAGAACGAAAGGCTTTACTGAAGTCTAAGTAAATCACATTCACCATGTGTCCCTCATCCAGGTGGCTAGTTACTTGGTCATAGTTTATAGTTTCATAGTTGGTAGGGTCGGAAGAGACCTGAGCAGATCATCAAGTCCAACCCACTGCCATGGCAGGAAAGAATGCTGGGGTCAAATGACCCCAGCTCGGTGATTACCTAGCCTCCTCTTGAAGACCGCCAGGGTAGGAGCGAGCACCACTTCCCTTGGAAGTTGGTTCCAGATCCTAGCCACCCTAACAATGAAGTAATGCCTCCTGATGTCTAGCCTTAATCTACCCTCTGCTAGCTTGTGACCGTTATTTCTTGTCACTCCTGGGAGTGCTCAGGGCAACAGGGACTCTCCCTATGCCTGTTGGTCCCCCCTGACTAGTTTGTAAATGGCCACTAGATCCCCCCTCAGCCTTCTCTTGTGGAGGCTGAACAGGTCCAGGTCCCTTAGCTTCTCCTTGTAGGGCCTGCCCTGCTGACCCCTGATTATGCGGGTGGCCCTTCTCTGGACCCTCTCCATGCTGTCCACATCCCTCCTGAAGTGTGACGCCCAGAACTGGAGACAGTACTCCAACTGCGGACTAACCAGTGTTGCATAGAGGGGGAGGATCACCTCCTTGGACCTGCTTGAGATGCATCTGTAGATACATGACAGGGTATTGTTGGCCTTCCTCACCGCATCCCCACGTTGTTGGCCTATGTTCATATTGGCCTCAATAATGACTCCAAGATCCTTCTCTGCCAACGCACTGATGAGAAGGGAGTTCCCCAGTGTGTAGGTCTGCTGCTGGTTCTGCCTCCCCAGGTGCAGCACCTTCCACTTGTCAGTGTTGAAACCCATCCTGTTCTCATCCGCCCACCTCTGTAGCCTGTCCAGATCTGATTGCAGTCTATTCCTTCCATCTAACATGCCCACTTCACCCCACATCTTAGTGTCATCTGCAAATTTGAACAGGGTGCATTTTACCCCTTTGTCCAAGTTGGTGATGAAGATATTGAACAGTGCGGGCCTGAGGACTGAGCCCCGCAGAACCCCACTGCCCACATCCCTCCAGGTTGAATAAGACCCGTCCACCACCACCTCTGGGTATGGCCCTCTAGCCAGTTAGTGACCCATCTGACTGTGTAGGCATTGACACCACAGTCTCCTAGTTTTTTAATGAGAATGGGGTGACAGACTGTGTCGAAGGCCTTCCTAAAGTCCAGAAAAACTATATCCACTGTGACACCTGCATCCAGGGATTTGGTGACCTGGTTGTAGAAGGAAACAAGGTTTGTCAGGTGTGATCTACCCTCAACAAAGCAATGCCAATTGCTTCTTAACAACCTGTCCATTTCCAGCTTGCAAATGATGACCTCCTTAATAAATTTTTCAAAGATTTTACCCAGGACTGAGGTAAGACTGACCTTCCCTTTCTTGAAGATGGGCACCACACTGTCTCTTTTCCAGTCATCTAGGACCACTCCTGAGTTCCACAACTCTTTAAACACCTTGGCCAGTGGTGCTGCTATTAGCTCAGCCAGTTCTTTCAGGACTCTTGGGTGCAGGTCATCAGGCCCAGCAGACTTGAAGACATCCAAGTGTTGCAGGAGATCCCTCACCTGTTCAGGACTGATTTTGTGTAGTTTGTTGTCTTCCCCATGTTCCCCAGGCCTCTGGTCAGGTGAACAGCTGACGTTTGATTTCAGGAAGTATACATTTAGGAGCTCAGCTTTTTCATGAGCATCAACTGTGGGCTGCCCCTGCACATTCAGTGGAGCCACAGTGAAGCCTGACTTTTTCTTGCTCCCTATGTGTCTGTAGAAGGGCTTTTTGTTGTCTTTTATTCCAGTTGCCAGCTTGATCTCCATGCCTGCCTTGGCTTTCCTTTTTTTGCATCTGCAGGCCCTAGCGATACAGGTGTATTCCTCTCTGGTTGCCAAATCATTCTTCCATTGTTTATATGCTTCTTTTTTTCTTTTTCAGAAGCTCTCTAATATCCCTGTTGAACAAAGTGGGTCTATTGGCTCCTTTCCTGTTTTTTGCCCTCGTGGGGATGACCTGTTTTTGGGCCGTGAGAATTACCTCCTTAAGGAAGTTCCACTGTTCCTGAATTCCCAAATCATCTGGCTGCTGGTTGCAAAGGGCCTCTCTGACTAGCCTCTTGAGTTTGGCAAAATCTGCCTTCTTGAAGTCCAGGACTTCTGTTCTGCTGTCTGGTTTCCCAGTCTTACAGTGGATGGTGAACCTAACCAGGTCGCGATTGCTGTCTCCCAGAGTGCCACCAATCCTTAGGTCACCTATGATGTCATCACCCTTGGCCAGCACTAGATCCAGAGTGGCCTTACCCCTGGTAGGCCGTTCCACAACCTGCATCAGAAACAGGTCATCTATTGTTGCCAAGAAGTTGGCTGACCTGCTGGAGGTGGCCGAGTGATCCTCCCAACAGATGTCAGGGTAGTTGAAGTCACCCATGATGATCATGTCTCTAGGGTTAGCTGCCTTAATCAGTTCTCTGGAAAATGCCTGATTACTCTCCTCTTCTTGGGTGGGAGGCCGGTAGTAGACTCCCACCATCAGGTCTTGCTTTCCTGATCTCCCTTGTATCCTGACTGTGGCAGGGCACCTACAGAGCCTACCACTTTAAGGTTTCAGGTTGGCAATAGAGCAGCTGGGAGGTGGGTGCTAGCCTCATCAAGGCTATCATATGACCCTAGGAGGACCCTGGGATTGGCTGAAGGGGCGGAGCAACCTCCATTTTAACCCAGGCCCTCAGAGAGAGAAGCAGCAGTCTGAGCAGAGCAGACAAGGAGGTAACATCAGGCTGAACTGCTCCTGGAATGCCCTGGAGGTAAGAGCTATGGGGATGGTTTGGAGGTTCCTGGTCCTGGGTATGACCTAAAACTACACCCTGCTGGGGAAGGGTGACCTGGTGGGACTCCCTATGGAGGGAGAGTCCCCAAGAAATGCCAGGCCAGTTACCTCCCTGGTGAAAGGCAAGGAGGGGTGCCTGAAAACCCCAGCCCCCACCTACGGGCAGGTTCCAATACCAGAAGAGAGTGGGGCCAGCCAAGCACAGCATCAGGACTGCCTGAGCCCATATGGTGGAAGATCCCAGGGATCCCAGTGAGGGAGCAGAGAGAGAGTGTGGCCTAGTGAAAAGGCAAAAGGCCCAGAGAGGGTCTGAGAGCAAAAAAAGCAGCCCAAAGAGGCCAAGAGTGAGTGAAGCAGCCCGGATGGGCTGAGCGAGTGAAGCAGCCCACAGTGGGGCTGAGTGGCTCCAGTGAGGGGGCAGAACACCTAGTGAGGGGCTGAGTGTATGGAGTGGCCCAGTAAGGTGGCCAGAACGTAAGTGGCCCAGCTTAGGGCTGTAAAGATGAGTGACCCTAGTGAGGGGCAGAATTACTGAATTGTGAATAGGGATACCGGGTGTGATAATATATAAAGACTGGATGTAACAATGTAGAATTATGGGAAGTGAGAATATAGAATACTGGATAAAGGATAGAAGGCCCGGTGTGTGCCACCCAACTGGAGGCTGGGTGCTAGGCCCAATATGGAAGGCCCTGTGTGTGCACCAAAAGAGAGGCCAGGTACTAGGCCAAGAAACATCTATGAAGGGTGGGACACGTGTAAGGGAAGGCTGGAGCATGTAGCAAGGCATTTGGCATCAGGAGGGTGAGCAATGGGCAGCCTCCCGCCTTCATAGTATCATAGTGCTTAGGGTCGGAAGGGACTTAAACAGATCAGCAGGTCTGGGCAGGAATGGGTGCCGGGGTCATGTCACCCCAGTCAAATATCTATCCAGCCTCCTTTTGAAGACTCCCAAGGTAGCAGAGAGTACTACCTCACTTGGGAGCCCATTCCAGAGCCTGGCAGCCCTAGTATTAAATTAATGTCTCCTGATGTCCAGCCTGAACCTTCTCTCTAGCAATTTGTGGCCATTATTCCTAGTAACCCCGGGTGGTGCCCAGGGGAACAGAGCCTCCTACAGTTCTCACTGGTCCCCCGAGGTGAGTTTGTAAATGGCCACCAGATCCCCTCTCAGCTTTCTCTTGTGGAAGCTAAATAGGCTCAGGCCCCTTAGCCTCTCTTCATAGGGCCTGCCCTGCTGCCCCTTGACCATGTGAGTGGCCCTCCTCTGGACCCTCTCAATGCTGGCCACATCCCTCTTGAAGTGCGGCACCCAGAACTGGATGCAGTACTCCAACTGTAGCCTGACCAATACTGCAGAGAGGGGAAAGATCACCTCCCTGGACCTGCTTGTGATGCATCTGTAGATGCACAATAAGGTGTGGTTAGCCTTACTGACCGCTTCCTCACATTGGCAGCTCATGTTCATCCTGGAATCAACAATGACTCCACGATCCCTTCCTGCCACTGTGTTGACAAGAAGGGTGTTTCCCAGCCTCTAGGTGTGTTGCAGGTTCCTTCTCCCTAGATGCATCACCTTGCACTTGTCTGCATTGAATTCAATCCTATTCTCATCTGCCCACCTCTGTAACTTGTCTAGATCTAGCTGGATTATGTCACTCCCCTCCAGCATCCCAACCTCACCCCACAATGCCTTAGAAATAGCAATCATATAATTTTTCATCAAGGCGTGGCAGATGAGCAAAGTGGAGGTTTAGCCCTGAACAGGCAAGCAGCCAGCACTGAGACTCGATCTTAAAAGGCCAACCTGTTACACTGAACCAGAGGGTCTTAAGGGACCCCTCCCTGTTGTCAAATGTGACCTGCAGGAAGGTGTACTGCCTTTTCACATAGAGGGCCACACCTCCCTCCTTCTTCCCAACCAGATCCTTCCTCAATATTCACTGCCCAATCATGTGTGTCATCCCACCAGGTCTATGTTAACCCAACCAGATCAAAATCCTCATCAACCAGGAGGATTGCCAGTTCCTCCTGTTTGTTTTCCATGCTTCTGGCATTTCCATAAAGACACTTGAGATCACCCCTAGTCACCTCAGGTTTTCTGATGCACTAGCTTTGTCTCAAGATGCCATTACCAATCTGGTTGTCCATTTCTTGAGTGTCCTCTCATGTGTTGTTGTGGCTAGTGGCTTTGCGGACTGGAGTGGAACCGTCTCCCCAGCCCCCGGACTTGCCCAGTTTAAAGCTCTCCTCAACAAGTTAGCGACTCTCATAGTGAAGAGCTTCTTTCCTCTGATCGTGAGATGAATAACATCCTCTGCATGTAGACCATCCCTGTTGTAGAACTCTGTGCCATGGTCAAGGTACCCAAAGCCCACATGATGACACCATCTTCTAAGCCTTCAGTTGACCTCCTCAATGCACTCTTCATACCAACAACCACAACCTCTGACTAGGAGGATTAAGGAGAAGACTACTAGTGCCCCTAGGCCCTTGAGCTTCACCCCTATGTTCTTGTAGTCTCTTACAACCCTTCCGAGGCTGATTCTTTCTGTGTCATTGGTGCCCACATGGACAAGGAGCATAGAGTAGTGGTCAGTAGGGTGGACCAGTTTATAAATCCTGGCTCCCAGAATGCAGCAGACCTCTCATGTAAGGGGGTCTGGATGGCAGATGGCTCCTTCTGTGCCTTGCAGCAGGGAGTCTCCCATGACTATCACCCTATGTTACCTCCTTGCTGGGGTAGGCTGATCCTGCATGGATGCAACATCGGTTGATGGTGAAAGGGCTGTGTAACTGCTGTGGAGGGTTATTGCTGGGGCAACTGATGCATGTCGTGGCTTCAGTCCTGATTTGACCATTTTCCACTTGCCATCATTTGGGGCATCATGGTCAGGTCTGCTCTTCTGCCCAGTCTCCATGGCGTCCTTCTCCAGATGCAGGGTCTATCAGTAGGCATCAATCTCTGCCTCATGGTCTCTGATGATCTGCAGCCTATCCACCTCTTCCTGTAATTCCCTCACTTAGCCCTCCAGAGTCTCCAGCAATGTGCACATACCACCAGTGGGAGTGCTTGTGATCCCAATAACCAGCAGGTGTGTCAAGCAGCTGCCACAGCTTGGAATCAAGAGCTCTGTCTGCGTGGAGGCTGGGACCATAGGCTGTCTGGGTGAAAGCCTCTGAGATATTGGTGGGGGGGTCCATCCAGACCAGGAAGCCTAGGGGTGCGGCACGTACCCATCACCATATTGCAGGGTAACCCTGGTCAGGTGGCTGCATAGGTGTTTGTATGGGTAGGAGACCAGGTAGATATTAATGTTCCCACATGGTCCTCACCAGCTGCTGCTGCTGCTGCTGCTCCTGCTCCTGCAGCTTAGCAGACAGGCTCAAGCAGCTGCCTGTAGAGGGATTCCCTAGTTTCCTGGCTTCCCAAGCATCCAGTGGATTCCCAGGGTCCCTGGGACCCTCCCTGGGTGGGGGGAGGATAGGTTCCTTGTCCCTTTTCCTGATTTTCAGTGCCTGGGGGGGGAGGGGGGCTTTCCTTGGTGTGGAAGGGCTGGAGGAGGGTGCCCTGTTGTGCGTGTGGCAACTGGGGGGCAACTCAAGACTGAGAGTGCTGTCAGCAGCCCTCCCATGCACCCTCCTATGTGAACTCCTGGGCTAACTTGTGCATTGGGCCAGAGCACACCTGTTTGTGAGCTCTGTTCATGAGGCTCCAGATGCATGGCTCCCTGTGGGGGCTGGGCCAAGTAGGAGCTGGGTGGGAGCGTGACCCTCTTCAGCTCCTCCCAGTTGCCTCCCTCACCTAATTAGCTCCCATCCACCACAGGCCCCACCTATCTCCCAGCTACACTGGGGTCAGGGTCTGCTGGGTGTCCTGCTGGAGATCCTGGGGGCACCCAGAGGGGTGCGATGGGTTTCCTCCCGTGCATCTCGTGCCAGAGCTGGACTGAACTGTGGCTTCTGCCATTGGCGGGCCCTTTTAAATTCTGTGCATGTGCAGAGGGCCCACCACCGGTGGCTCACTCTCAGGTCTGCATCATGTAGCCTGTTTCTGGTTGGGACTTAGTGATGAGGTCACAAAAGTTTTAAAATGGGTCACTCCATTTTGGAGTAGGTCAGTCTTCTTTTGGAACCCTGAAACTAGCAATAAGCCTCCAGAACTCCATCAGTCTCTTGATGAACATGTGAGTAACTTACCTGAAATTTAACCAGGAACCTAGGATTAAGTGAACTGGATGTATATCAAAAGGGTCAACAAGCCCATTCTGTTTTGCTCAAGTCGGTTTTTCTTTCAAATTTCTGTTGTTTTATATTCCTTCCTCACTCTCTCCCTCTTTAGTCAATGAAGCTATCTGTTATAGCACACCTTGCTGTAAATGCTTATGAGAGTGAGACTAGCCTTTAAAGCCCCCTTCGCTTGGCTGGCTAAGGTGGGTGTGGCTTTTCACTTTCCTCCTGTACAGAAGGATACTTCTGAATGCTTCCAGCTAAAAGAAGCACCCCAAAATACTACAGTGGGCTAAGCACCCCCAAGGTCAACAGGGTCTGTGTACCCCAGGCTGCACAGAGCCCTAACAAAGACTAGGGCCCAGGTGGTGGCAGCAATTGCCCCAGGCTTGCAGGTGTGCTCCAGGAAGGGGTTTGGCTGGACATAGGTGCCCCAGGGGAGACACCCAAAATGGGGCTTTGGTCAGGCACAGTGAGGTGGGTGGCTCAGTGTAGTAGCGCCCCCTCCTGTCCCACCACAGCCTCATCCACCTCTTTTTCTTGGCTTGGCAGTCAATAACAAATCCCTGTATTAACACTACCATACCTTTCACTTTGTTTTCACCCAGATACATTCTGATCTGCTACCTTCCTCCTGAACCAGGAAACAAGTTTGTGTATTTTTCTAGTAGTCACATGCTGCCACTTCTCTTCTTACCCAAGGACACAGATCACTGGCACAGTTGGGAACAGAACCTCAAAGTCCTGACTCCTAACACAGCAATTCTCAGCCATTTTAGACTCAGTGCACCTTTCATGAGGCACCCCTGTCACACCAGGATGTAGGCAGCCAGGTCTGGAGCCACTCAGGGTTTGAAGCACCAACTAGAAGTGGAATGAGTAAGTGGAGCCTGAGTTTGAACCATGTCAGAAAGCCAGGAGGTTAATCAAAAAATGAAATCCAAGGGCAATCCCAGTCAAGAAGCCAGGATATCAAATAGAAAGCAAAGTCCAGGGGGAGAGCTGAGTCAAAAAGCTGGGAGATCAGAACAGAACAGAAGGCAAAACCAAGGAGTAAACCAGAGGGATCAGGAGAGAAATCTTGAATCAGATTGTCCTTTTGCCTTAACTCTTCCTTTTCTGGATCAGGGGTTTATATGTAGGAAGTGGAGGGTCAGTTAATGCCAGCTGACTACTCTGATGACAGGAAGTGGGTGGAGAGTTAGTCCCTATTGGAGGGTTCATACCAACTTTGACAAGTCTGGATAGCTAGCCATGAGGTAGCAGGCCAAAGCCCCAGGTCTGAGGCTGCAGCCCGACAACCCCTTGGAACATGCCAATGCCTAGCTTTTACCTCTGTCTTGACTACAGAAGAATAATAGAACAATTCTTCTGTGCAAAGAAGTAAAAAAAGACCACAAGTCAGGATGTTTTTAACACTATGGATTCTTATTTGAAAACTTTGGATTTATCTTGTGAATCGTGTATGCATATTTGCATACCTAACTGCAAATATTGCATGACAACTCACAGCACTCTTAAAAGTTTCTCATGGCACTCCAGGGTGCCCTGCTGCTCTGGTTGAAAATCACTACTATAACCATTCAATCAAATTTCTTCAATACTGATGAAGTCTGTCTTGCAGATTGTAACAGGAGGGCGGTCAGGGTCGCTGTGCTCTCCCCTGCCGCCTCCTTTACCGTGTCAAGCTGCCGACTAGCACCCTCCAATTCTCTTCTGCCATGACTTTGATCTTTATATATATATTTTATAGTGAGGCTGCCTTTCGTCTTCTGGTCCACGGTTCTCCTGTTATCTCTAGTTCCTCTACGGTAGCAAGTGTTCCATACACTCCAGCCTTATGGGCTATGCATGGCTCCAACCACCCCTGTACCACACCCCAAGCCTCGCAGATGTGACTGACGTTGTTCCTTCTCTCTCTCTCCACGCCCTCTCTGGTGCTCGGGCTCTCCGTAGGCCCGTCTCTCTCTCTCCGCACCCTCTCTCCGGGGCCTTCTCAGTAATGCCGCCCTCTCTCCGGGGCCTTCTCAAGCTCTGCCCCCTTTCCTGGGGCTCACCACAATGCTACCCCTTCTCCGGGGCTCACCATGCCTGCACTGGGTCTTCTCAGCAATGCCCCCTTTCTGGGGCTTCTCAACTGCCCCTCTCTGGGGCTGGGGTCTGTGCACCCCAAATGCTGCGCCCTTGTTGGTGCTGGGGTTCCCACACTGCTGCGGGTCCCCTATGAGGCCTCCTCCAACCCCTAATAGCCTCACCCAAACCACCGGTGATAAACAACAACACAAACGCAAGCCCCTGGGCTATAAGACAAACAGAAGCTGCCCGGCTATAACCACACTCAAGCCTACCAGGGCTTCTTCATCTCGCAGCAGTGTCAGATGGTGCTCCTGCATCCGACTTCTCCTCTCTACCATGACCAAGAGCTCCTTCCTCCTTGGCTGCTGGTAGGGAACTTTCTCCTGGCCTCCTGCCTGTGATTTATATAGGAGCCAGGCCCTGCCCCTTCTTGTCAGCTGGCTAGGCAGGTGTCAGTCACTAGTTGCCT
The DNA here is from genome assembly GCF_000455745.1 of Alligator sinensis. Classification (NCBI taxonomy): domain Eukaryota; kingdom Metazoa; phylum Chordata; order Crocodylia; family Alligatoridae; genus Alligator; species Alligator sinensis. Next base: position 934,426 of record NW_005842171.1, read on the forward strand.
CTAGTTGCCTCAGCAACCGGCACCTGAGGAGTTATCCTGGCTCTCCAAGTAGCAGGCACCTTAGTGCCCTGCTACACAGATCAGCTGAAGAATCACCTAATAATGAAATAACTGTCAACTTGAAAATCTAGAACTCAGTCCATTTGCAAGTGGCATCAGGAAACTTGCCTTGCAATACCTATTTTATACATTAAAGAAAATATTCCAGAAGAAATGGCATTCCATGGCTATACTTGGTAAAGCATTTCTGAGAAATGCATGTAATGTATGGTTGATTCACTCTCAAAAATGGATGTTTAGAAGATAAGACTGACATTATGCAAATAAAGTAAGTTAGCTGTAGATATTTCAGACATTGTATATCTTCATTGGAAAACAGGGACTTGGCATTTTTTTACTAAGTAATAAATGAACACAGTTTGGTTATCACTCTATAAAATCCCAGTGGAGACAAGGTACCCATAGTTTTTACCACAAACAGATAGGTGAGGTCATTACTATAGCAGTATCTCTAGTTCAATTTAACATTAAAAACTCTAGGTATTATTTCAATTAGGATTTCACAGGATGATAATATTCATTAGCTCTTCCAAACAAAGAAATAAATTACTCTGTCACTTCTTTGTCCTGGTGGCAAAACCCCTCAGGTAAATTCATATGATAGCATAATTTATTCTGTCTGTGCTAGTCAAAGAATATAAGCATCTCTGCTAAGGTGGTTTGCCTACATAGCTCTACCAGAAAACCCTTTTTATTTGTAGACAAGACATCAGTTATACCACTATGTCAAATAGCGCATGATTCTTCTTTTCAACACTTAAATCTCTCAGTCTAATCAATTTGTGCACATTCATTCCCAGAACATCATTGGATTAGCAGCAAAGCCAGACATTTATCTGCAATACAAAGCCATGCATAAGACATTAGTAAAGCCACTTTAATTGAGACACAGTTAAATAGGAAATCTACTTAAATAGGGCTCTCTGAGAACTTGCTGGATCCTAGCAATAACTACTGAGTGAGATCAGATTTTTTTTTGGTGTAGCAGGATTTGGGATTTTTGTGAGCTTCTACCAGCCTTGTGCCAGTCCTGTTTGCTTCTTGATATGACATTTTAATTCCTCTTTAGATGTGATTGGGTGCAGGAGAAAATTCTGATTTCCAGTAAACTGGAGGTAATTTACATCCTCTTTTTTCCAGTGAAGAACTAGGGAAGCCAGAAACAGAATGCCTTTGAATCTGGTGTATTGATTGTGATTAAACTATGACAGGAAAATTAGAAGGTTTTTCACCAGAGGAATGCAATTCTGAAACCACCTTTCAATCTGTTCAATGGAGCCCAGAAACAAGACAGAGCTTGATCAGTTTATGGGAGGGATTTCAAAATGTGGTTGCTTTCCAGTTCTGTCATGCATTCTGCAGCCTTAAAATTAATTTCAACTTGTTTTATGCTGATTTTTTTCAATATGATTATAGTGGGGACAATGCCATATACCAAAACTTATCTCCAGTGCCAGGACAGAGAGAGAAGCAGCAGCTGCAGAATGCCATCAAAGACGTGGCAACTGCAAGCAGACAAGCCACACCACTGCAGGAGCAAGGAGAAAAGTGGCAACCACAGCCCACCACTGGGGATCAGGCGCACTCCCCAGAACTGGCATGGGCATATTTTGTACCTGCATACCGATGCCAGTTTGTCAGCCGGCCCTCAGAACAAGGGATAAAAGCCCCACTGACCCACATTCAGGGAGGCCTGGAAGTGGGTCCTCTGGAGTGCCCAGGGTAATGTAAGATGAATGACTGCCCTGGCAGAAGTGAGTGTTGGCAACCACAAGAAGCAGGATGCCCTACTAAGGCTGGGTTGGAGGAGCCAGGGTACTTATCTCTCTCAAGACTATGGATACCAGATGACGCTGGGAGAGACTGGGACATTAGTGAACCTATAGAGAAAGAAAAAGAAGGAAGTAGGTGATCATCGTCTACTGGAATTCACCATCCAGTGCAGGGTGTCAAAGGCCTGCAACAAGGCAGCAGCCCTGAACTTCAGGAGGGTGGATTTCAATGAGGTAAGGAGAGTAGTCAGGGAGGTACTGAGGTCCCGGAGGGGAGGGGAGTTGGGAGTCCAGGAAGAGTGGTCATTCCTTAAGGAGACAATCCTCCAAGCCCAAAGGGTGACAATCCCAACATGGATCAAAGGGGGCAAGAGTGCTCAAAAGCCCCCATGGGTCACCAAAAGCATCCAGGAATGTCTCAAAGCTAAAAAGGAGGCATACACCCAATAGAAGGGAGGGGTCATCACCAAGGAGGATTATACCTCCATTGCCCAAGATTGTAGTGGGGCTGTTAGGAAGGCTAAGGCAGAGATGAAACTGGGACTAGTGATCTGGATCAAAGATGACAAGAAGTCCTTTTTTCAATACACAGAGGGTAAAAATAAGGTACCAGGCAACGTGGGGCCTCTTCAGGACACGCTAGCAAATCTGGTGGTTGCACCAGACAATAAAGCTAACCTCTTTAACAATTTCTTTGCCTCCATTTTTCTAAGCAGGGACTGGGTCATCCCCCACACTGGGATCCCAGACGGACCCAGGGGAGGTGCAGCCAGGTCCAGGGTCAGTGAGGACCTAGTCAGGGAACTTCTGGTAGAACTAGATGTGTTCAAATAAGCAGGTCTGGATGATCTCCACCCCAGAGTGCTGAGGGAATTAGCAGAGGTCATTGCGGGACCCCTGGCACGGCTTTACTAGCACTCATGGTGCTCTGACAAGGTGACAGAGGACTGGAAAAGGGCCAATGCGGTCCCCATGTTCAAAAAAAAGGAGGAAGGAGGACCCAGGAAACTATAAGCCCAGTAGTCTTACCTTGGTCCTAGGGAAGCTGTTTGAGAAAATTAACCAGGAGTACATCTGCGAGGGGCCAGCAGGGGAGATTATGCTTAGGGACAACCAACATGGGTTCATTAGAGGCAGGTCCTGTCAGACCAACCTGGCCTTCTACAACCAGGTAACAAAATCCTTGAACGCAGGTGTCGCAGTGGGTGTAGACTTTCTGGACTTTAGGAAGGCCTTCAACACTATCTCTCACCCCATTCTCATTAAAAAATTAGGCGACTGTGGTGTTGATGCCTACATAGTCAGATGAGTCGCAAATTGGCTGGAGGACCGCACCCATAGACTGGTGGGGGGTGGGTCATTTTCAACCTAGAGGGATATGGGCAGTGGGGTTCCCCAGGGCTCAGTCCTCAGGCCCGCACTGTTTAACTCCTACCCTGGGGGTCTTCAAAAGGAGGCTAGATAATCACCTAGTTGGGATCGTTTGACCCCAGCATTCTTTCCTGCCCATGGCAGGGGGTCAGACTTGATGATCTCCTCAGGTCCCTTCCTACCCTACCAACTATGCAACTATGAAACTATGAAGGATACTGAAGCTGTGAGTAACCCCTGGAGGGGGAGGAGACAGTGCCCCAAGGGAAGATACCTCTGGGTGAGCATCATAACGAGTCAAGCTAACGTGAGGCCTACAAAAGGACAGTACACCATCCAAAGCAGGACTAAGATTAGATAAGGGCCAAAGGCCCAGCCATGGCAGGTTGACTTTGCTTTAGCCTTGGCCGAAGACTAACATCATCACTGGTTGGCGTAGGGCGGGGTGCAGGGGAGGTGGATCCCCAAGACAAAGATCTAAGTGAGTGACCAAAGAGGAAACCAGGAGAAGCTGGATTAGCAAACTTCCTCCCAGCTATAACAACAAAGACATGGCAGGAGAGAACCCCTGGGGATCCTTTTAGGAAAGCTTGCTGTGGTGCAAGGTGTCAACCCGAAAAAAGACAGATGTATCCAAGTGGCCCAAAAAGGCAAAGCATTCCAGTAAATGCCACATGGGCAATAACAATGATATTTTAAAAAAATCTTTCTACTGTTTTATTTTTCATCAACTGACAAGTTTACACATACATTCAGAAAATTTCTCCACCTTTTCCTGTCTGTTAGATTACAACTTCCATACCAACAACCCATCTTTGGACACAGTGCTGAGCATGTGTGCTGGTATGTGGCATATAAAAGCTTCAGTCCCTATCTAAGGACAGAAAATGTGTCCTCTTCATTTCCTGGTCAGTACAAGTATGTCCCAGGGGAGCTGGGATTACAGGAGGACCCCAGGGCAAAGTGAAAGGAAGCCCCCATTTACCTCCTGCAGGGTCCGAAGGGCATGGGGAAACGTGTGCGGCAAAACCACCCACGCAGTTCGTCAGCTGTGCTTATATTCAGCTGGGGCTGGGTGATGTCAGCTGGAGACGCCACCTGGCAGAGATAAAAAGCTGCCCCAAGGGCGCAAGAGGGCAGCAGGTGAGCGGAGGCTTGAGGGGAAAGCCCACACCCCGAGGGGTGCAGCTGCTGTGTCGGGTACGACGGGAACCCGGGGCCGGAGCCTGGGAAGGCGCCAGCAGCAGAGCTGACAGCGAAGCCGGCAAAGGGGCCGGCAGCAGAGCCAGCAGAGGAGCTAGCAGCAGAGCTGGCAGCGGTACCGGCAGAGGGGCCGGCAGAGGTACCGACAGCTGCACCGGCAGAGGAGCCGGCAGCAGAGCCAGCAGAGGCACCAGCAGCAAAGCTGGTGGGGGAGCCAACAGAGAAGCTGGTAGAGGAGCCAGCAAAGGCACTGGCAGCAGCACCGGCAGCGAGGCCAACGGAGGCAGAGGCAGCAAAGCCAGTTACAGAACTGGTGGAAGCATCGACGGGCAAGCCGGAGGAGGCATCAACTGGCGAGCCAGCAGGGAAGCTCCGGAGAGGAGGTAACAAGGGCAGGGCCGACGGGAACCCCAACGGGGATCACCGCGGCGTGCGGCAGAAGACCCCAAGCAGAGATGGATTAAGCGGCAGACAGGCCCCACTACATCTCAAGGATAATCGGCCGGGATGCCATACCCGAGTGGGGCAAGTAACTGGGGCTGGGGCACCTAGACACAGGGAAACCACGGGGCCCATATGTTAAGGGCACTTTTCGTGGCCTCCTGGCCCACTGGCCGCATCGCTTCAGCTGTCACGGTGGTGGGGATTGCACGCTACACGTCACAGGGTGGTTGGGATAGGGCACTAGGGATACGGGTTAGTCGGATCCAGGTCCAAGGGCCTCGAAGTCTTCACATCGAGCCACGACCTGGGGACACTGAGACTCATGGCTGGAGGGCCACAGGAAGAAGCCAAGTTTAGCCAGGGACGCCAAAGGGCCAGAAGACCTGCGACCCAAGGTGGCGAGTGGCCAGGGTGTAGGGGATGTCGGAGCCCCGTGAGTGCCCACCGAGAGGCGTGACGACCCTGGAGGCTGCCTCAAAGGGGAACCCCTCCACTGAGGTACCATTCGAAGTCGTGGCAGGCTCGTTAAGGGGATCCCCTGACATCAGCCGGGGTAGTCTTTGGGGTCCACTCGCAAGCCCAGGACGGGCTCGATCGATAGTCCGGGCTAAGGCCGCACGAAAGTGCCTGGTAGAGCAGAGGCAGTCACAAAGTACTATGACAAACATCCGGCAGCCTCCCAGAATAGCAGCATTATTATTAAAACTGTAAGATTTCACATGGGCAAGAATACCTTGAAGTAAATGGGAATTAAATATGCTCAACATCATAGAGAACTGAGTCTTTTAGCAGGCAAGATTTCCTCAGGATGGGACTGAGAAGCAATGAAGCCCACTGAATTTTTTGTATAATCATGGCTTTCACCAAAATAAACCCATGTGCTTCAAACATTAATTAACTAATATTTGAAGACTGCCAGAAGGAAAGGTTGACCATTTAACTCATCACTGTAAGCCCTCCACTATTAGTGTTGGAGATACTCTGAGTCTAAGGTTGCCCAGGAATGTACAGTACCATAGTACAGGATGTTATGATCAATACTGCATTGATGATATGATTGTTTAGAATATAATGACTGGGAGCTGCAAAAGCACAATGTAATATGATGACTAAATGGTCATGACCTTCCTTTTACATTTCACCCAGAAGAACTTTCCAACCACTCAGGGGTACCTCATACTGTACTGAATAATTGCTTTAGTGTCAATTGAAAACAATGCTACTTCCTGAATTAGCACTACTAATAATAATAGCTTCCTGATTCTTTTCCTCAAAAGTGCATCTAAGTATGCATATACTTGTAGAATCTGATTTGACCGTAGCACTCAGCTGAGTGCTTACAGAATAATGGGTATTTTGGCTTTGTAAGAATGTGGCTAATGCCTTTAAAACATGCATAGAGAATTATCAGTGCAGATGCCAATTAACAAGGGCCTAATTATCCTCAGAGTGCACATCCAGATGAGGAGACACGTGCCTCTTGCAGAATCCTGAACCAGTTTGAGATGCTGCAAGAGGCACACTTGGAACAAAAATACATCCCCGCACTGTATATTTGCAGTGCAGGGTCAACAATTGATACCTGGAGATGCAGGTATCAAAAAATACCCTGGGGAAAAAAAGCAGGGTAGGGCACAATCCCAGACTGTGCCCTGAAGCAACCAGAGGCTCGGGTCATAGATTCATAGATTGTTTGGGGCTGGACAGGACCTTGCAGATCATCAGGTCCAGCCCTCCCACTCTACACAGGAAGACAACTGGGGTTAGGTGACCTCAGCGAGAGGACTGTTTAGTCTACTCTTGAAAATCTCCAAGGTAGGTGACTGCACCACCTCTGGAGGGTGTTTATTCCAAAGTCTGGACACCCTGACTGTGAAGGATTTTTTCCTGGTATTAAGCCTGAAGCAGCCATCCAGGAGTTTGTATCCATTGGTCCTGGTTTTCCCCGGGGGTGCCCCAGTGAACAGTTGTTCACCAAGCTCTTGATGCCCTCCTCTGATATAGCAGTAAGCTGCTATCAAGTCCCCCCTCAACCTTCTCTTCTTTAGGATAAAGAGGCCCAGGTCCCTCAGCCTTTCATAGTACAGCTTGCCTTGCAAGTCCATTATCATACAGGTGGCTCTTTTCTGGACCCTCTCAAGTTTTTCCATGTCCTTATTGAAGTGTGGCACCCAGAACTGGATGCAGTACTCCAACTGTGGTCTCACCAGTGCTGAGTACAGTGGGAGTATCACTTCCTTAGTTTTACATGAGATGCATCAACTGATGCATGCCCTGCTGACCACCGCCTTGCACTTATGGCTCATATTCTATGATGGTCAGTCATTACCCCTAGGTCTCTTTTGGCCATGGTGCAAGTCAAGCTGTCACCACTGAGCCTGTATGTATGTTGAGGGTTGTTTGCCCCCAGATGGAGCACCTTACACTTGGAAGTGTTAAACTTCATCTTGTTCCAGTCTGCCCAATTCTTGAGCCTGTCCAGGCCCACCCGTTTCTGCCCCATAACTTGGTGTCGCCTGCGAACTTGGCCAGCAAACTTTTCACTCCCCCATCCAAATAATTGATAAACATGTTGAAAAGCACCGGTCCAAGCATGGACCCCTGAGGGACACCACTGGCCACTTTGCGCCAGGGCAACACGGATCCGTTCATGAGAACTCCCTGGATCCTACCGTGTAGCCACTTTCCCACCAATTGAACCATCAAGCAGCTGAGCCCACAATCTTCCAGTTTTCCCACAAGGATATTGTGGGATACTAGATCAAAAGCCTTTTGGAAGTCTAGGTATATAATGTCTACCATGCCTCCTGTGTCCAGGTGGTGAGAGACCTGATCATAGAAGGAGATGAGATTGGTAAGACAAAATCTACCCGTGACAAAGCCATGTTGGCTGTCATTCAGAATCTTACCTTACCTTACCGCACATAGATTCTTTAATGAGCTTTTCCAGGATTTTCCCTGGGATGGAGGTTAGGCTGATTGGCCTATAATTGCTCAGGTTCTCCCTCTTCCCCTTCTTGAAGATGGGCACAACGTTGGCCCTCTTCCAGTCATCAGGGATTTCCCCTGTACACCCCAAATTCTGAAAGAGATTTGCCAGGGGTTCCTCAATGACCTCAGCTAGCTCCTTCAACACTCTTGGATGGAGTCTATCTGGTCCTGTTGACTTATACATGTCTAGCTTTTCTAATTGGTATTGCACCGACTCAGCATCCACAGTGGGGAGGCTGTCAGTCCCGGCAAGTCCCCTATGAGCCTTATCTCATTTGACTTTCCCCATGGTCCGGTGAAATACCGAATCAAAGTGGGCATTCAGGAGTTCAGTTTTTTTCCTGAATGTCGGTTACCAGCTGTCCTGAGGTGTTAAGCAGGGGTCCGACACTTCCATTTGTTTTTCTTCTACTGCCTACATACCTTAAAAAGGACTTCTTATTGTCCTTGACTCCCATAGCTAACCTAAACTCCATTGCTATCTTGGCTTTCCTGGTCATTTTCCTCCAAGTACTAGCCACTGTTGTATAGTCCTCCTTGAGGACCATCCCTAGCTTTCACTGTGCATACACCTCTTTTTTCTTTTTTAAGAGGACCACAATGTCCCTATTAAGCCAGGAGGGCTTTCCAACCCTTCTGCTGCCTTTCCTCTTTGCAACAGTTTTCTTTTGACTTTGGCCTCTGTTGCGGGGAGCTCTGGCCCTGTTGGGGGGAGCTGTGGCTCCCTCTGGGGAGGCAGTCCATGAGATGTGCGGTGGGGGGCCTGCACCCTGCAGAAGACAGGTGACCCACCCTCCCTGAGCAGTCCCCCCATATGCCTCCTCCCCCACACCCACAGTCTCCCCACAATCCATCCACCCTCCCTGAGCAGTCCCCCCATATGCCTCCTCCCCCACACCCACAGTCTCCCCACAATCCACCCACAAACCTCACAACCCCAAGCCACCCCATAAACCCCTCACCCACATACCTGACCCTGTGGGTCAGGACTGAGGGGACTGGGGCAGGGGGCAGGCTGTAGTTTCAGAGTGAAGGGCAAGGGCAGGGACAGGGAACTGACATATCAGTGCTGCTCAGCACTGCACATCCTGGTAAGCGAAGGGGGTAGGGGCAGCTCTGATTTTTCTATGACAAAAAAGCCAAAAGTAAATGCCAGTATAGATATCTAGAAGGTATTTTATTATGATGATAGAGGCACTGCTAGACTTCCAAATTGCCTTAAAATTGTAAATATATCAATAAAACATTGCCCAACGGATTTGATCTCTCTCTCTATAGATGTGTGTGTGTGTATAGATAGATAGATAGATAGATATCTATATCTATATCTATGTAGATATATATAGAGATCTCCCTCTCTCTCCCTATAGATATAGATATCTACGCCTGTGCGAATAAGGAAGTATTCAATTCAGATTTGACTGATTCAGGGGACAGTGATTCAATTTGGAGATTCAGATCACTGTCCTAAATTGATTCGGCTAAATCAGCTTCGGAAGTTTCATCACCAATTTGCAGAGATTCGGTGATTCGGATCAGCTGGGGAGAGGCAGGCACAGCTGGGTGGCTGCAGGTTCTCCCATGGCTCCTCTGTCTGTACCTGCCTCTCCCTGGGTGGGGGAAGCCATGGGAGAAGCCCCCATGGCTGCCCTGCCTGACCCCATCTCATGGATGGCCTAGTCCTGGCACTTTAAAAAAAAGCCCCGCACTCACTGGCTGCAGAAGCAGTGATTGGGGCCTATGAGCACTCATGGCAGAGCCCCCCGCCCCCCCCCATGCAGCACAGGGCAGTGGGGGGCAGTGGGGATCACCCCCCCTCACTTGGCACCCATGCAGCAGCTGCCCCATGGCACGGGTGCAGCACAGCTCAGCATGGCACTGCATGCACCCCGGGAGTTGGGGCCACTGGGGCCGAGTGCTGCTGGGCTCCAGCTGATACATGGAGCCACCTGAGCTCCCTGACAGTGCACAGCACCCTGCCGAGCCATGCTGCACCCACATGATGAGACAGCTGCTGCATGGATGCTAGGTGTGGGGACAGTAACCCCCACTGCCCCCCGCTGCCTCGTGCTCCATGGGAGGGCTCTGCCACAAGTGCCCAGAAGCCCCACTGTTTCCTGCCCAGTGGGGAGTGATCTTCACTGCCCCCCACTGCCCCACACCACATGGGGGGCTCTTCCATGAGCTACCCGAAGCCCCGAGGCCACTGCAGGAGCTGGTGAGTCTTGCAGCAGGTGGGGCAGCCATGCAGGGGCTGAGGGAGCAGGGAGGGTCAAGAGGCTCATGGCAGAGCCCTCCATGCAGCATGGGGCAGTAGGGGGCGGCAGAAATAGGTCCCCCCACCTGGCAGCACCCAGTGAGTGGGAGCTTTTTTTTAAAGCACCGGGAGTTGGGGCAGGTAGGGCAGCCATGGGGGGGGCTGGGGGATCAGGCAGGGAAGGGGGTCTAGCAGGGTCCCCCAATGGCCCCCGTCCCCCTCCTCCAGCCCCCCTCCCCTACCCCCTACTTACCAGCTCCAAGTCCAGCTCCAGCTCCCTGCTGCAACGGGCTGGGACTGCCCAAATCATCGGAGCTCTCCAAATCTTTTCTGAAGATTCAGAGAGCTTCGAATCAATTTAGACCTTTTTATTGGTCCCCTAATTCAATTCAGATTTGGAGATTCGGCCACCAAATCTGGCTGAATCTTCTTCAAATCAAATCAGCACCTGAAGCTTTGCACAGCCCTAACATACACTGTGTGCTTGACTCACTACACACACACGCACACACACACACACTGCATGCTCTCATTGCTGTCTCTCCCCCTCCCTCATTAAACACACACACACACCCTCCTGGCCTCAGGGTACCAGTGCACCCCTGCTCCCAGGGTCCAGCAATGCAGCTGAGGGCCACATGGTGCTGAAGCAGCCCACCACATGCAAGGAAAGCTGCCCAGAGACTTGGGGGAAGGGTGGGAGGGGGCAGGCATTCTCCTGACTCCTGCTGGCTTCCCCTGGGTCCTACTGCCCCTGGCTCCTGTCATCATTGACAGAGAGCCCAGAGAAGATAAATATTAATTTTCTAAACTTTGTAGGTGTCCCATGGGCCAGACAGAATGGCCTGGTGGGCGCCCCCGGACTGTATTATGCCCATCCCTGGTCTAAGGACCTAGGCAGCCCCCCGGGGTCTGATATCCATACAAAGCTGGATGTGTCGCAGGACCCAAGCCTCTCCAAAAGTGCATGACTCTCCTCTTCCTGCAGTGGCCTAGGGGTTGTGGCACAAGCACATGGAGGGCTGGTGGTTGGCGCGGGTAGCACCCGCTGTTCCCAAGCCCTGCCTGTGTCCCTCACTCCCAACCTGAAGCCCCCTGTCCCAGCAGCCCTGTCAGTGCCTCCCATTCCTAACTAACCTGCAGTCCCCAGCCCAGCTGGGGCCCCTCACTTCTGACCCACAGCCCCCTGCCCTTCCATCCCCCTTCTGCCCCTAAACCCTGCCAATGCACCTCACTGCCTACTTGCAGCCCCTGGCCCCTTCAGCCCAGCTGGTGCCCCTCACTCCTGACCTGCAGCCCCCTGCACTCCCAGAAAGAGGCAACGGTATGAATGTCAGGCAAAGCACTGGCAAGCAGAGGGTGGTCAAAGGGGGACAGGGACATGCTGTTGGGGACAAAAATTGGCTGAGAAGGAACAGGAGTACCAGAGAAGAGAGGCAGGCTTGTGGGATAGAGGATAGGAGGGGAAACGAGTATTGAAGGGATCTGGTTATATGCTAGGGGCAGGGCGGGGTGGGGTGCGGGAGAATGACTGCAGGCAATGATGATCTGCCAATGCAGCAGTTAAAAGGTTGACATCCAAATAGACTAAGTGATAAGAAAATTCCTCTCATTGAGAGGCTGTTTCTTTCTTCACCTCAACCCACACCGTGCCCCTGCTCATGCTGGCCACTGTGTGGTGATTGCAGGGGGAGGGAGAGTCAGAGTAAGCTGATCACAGCCCCCCAACCCCACTTTGGGGGAAGCTGTCCTGGAAATGGGGATCCCTGGTACCCAAGGAATCTTAATCAACCTCGATAAGAACCGCAGCCCACCCCCACACTGGTTCTCAGCTTTGGAAAAAGGCCTGCTTTTTGACGTGAGGATACAAATGACAGAAGACACCGGATTCTTTCTGTTTTATATAAAAATTCCTGTAGTAATGTTTCCATTCAGACATTAGCCTGGGCAGCTTGAGTACATGATACTCAGATGCCAACACACAGGGAGGCAGGGGAGGGGGGGGGGAGGCAGCCATACCCTTTGTGTACCCTTGTGTAGCCCTAAGTGTACCCCACACCCAGTGCCCAATGCAACAAGCTTGCAGAAAAAGCTGGGGGCAGAACTGCTTCAGGACCAGGCTTGGGCAGGGGGGCAGCCCCTTTGGTAGGCCTGTGGTACAAACCCCCAGTGCCAATCCAGACTTGTGAGGGGAAGGTAGGCAGGCTCACTCTTGTGCACGTTTGCATGAAAAGATTTTCCACTCCAACCAGCAGTGACCTGGGCAACAAGCAACAAGTGCCCAGAAAAAAGTGGAAGGCTTTGTAGGGGAGGTGGGCAGCACTTCTTATTGAACTTAAAAAACACCCCAAAACCCATGTCTCTCAAGCAAAGCCACCAGCAACCCCCTCCCCCCTACCAAAAAAGAAAGCAAAGCGGCACAAACCAAGAAAATAAACCAACCAAAATTATAAAAACTTGTCCTAAAACACCACCTGGCAATAAAGTAGTACTGAAAGGGCAGGAAGGTAAAATTATGCTGACATGCCCCCAGCTCATTTTACTAGTTATAGTATAATAAACCATTACTTGGTAAATCATGTCCATGTTACTTAATTAGTTGTCATAAACTAAGAAAGGAAAATTAAACCAGGAACATTTTTAGTGGGTTAAAGCCAATTACGTGGACAAGCATCCTGACAAGCAAATTTGAAAACCCTGACTTTCTAGCCAAAGGAGATGACCTGGTGGGACATCTGAGGATTGAGGGTAATCTGGGAGATAGTGATCATGAGATGATAGAATTCACTATCCATTTTAGGGAAGCCAGTAGGACAGAGGTGCTTGACTTCAGGAACACTGATTTCAAAGCGTTTAGGAAAATAGTGGGAGAGACCCTGTGGGAAAAGGGACTGGAGGGGAAGGAAGTTCAGGAAAAGTGGTTGTTCCTTAAAGAAGCAATCCTCAGAACAGAGGAAAGATCCATTCCTCTACGTAGGGAAGGTGGTAAAGGGGCCAGGAAGCCTTCTTGGCTTACCAGAGGAGTCAAGGAGTGCTGAAAAAAGAAAAAGAAGGCTTATGGACAGTGGAAACAAGGGATAGTCACCAAGGAGGAATACACAAGTATAGCCTGTATTTGTAGGGAGAGGATAAGGAAGGCAAGGGCAGTAACTGAGATCAGGTTGGTGACCAAAAGCAAGGACAATAAGAAGTCCTTCTTTAGGTATATAGGGAGCAGGAAGAAGACCAAGGGAAACCTGGGGCTCTTGCAGAATGGAATGGTACAGCTGATAACCAATAGTCAGGAGAAAGATGAAATCTTTAATGAATATTTTGCATTGGTTTTCTTATATACAACTGGTGGTTGCCTGCCTGGTCGGATACTGGATGCATAGGTGGAGGGAGAAAATGTTATTTGGGGGAGCTGAGTAAAACTTAAACTTAAAAGATACTTCTACACTCAGCAATGCAGCGACACAACCAGAAATGCAGGCAGCAGGTAAATGTGTGGATGGGAAGAGGCATGGGGGAGGGAAGGGCCATGAGGGAGCAGATTGAGGCCCCTATAGTGAGGGAGAAAGTGGGTCAGAGGCAGGGGCAGAGGCTGGGGTCAGTGGGGCCCCAGAGTGGGTTGTGGGAGGGTTGGAGCCTGAGCGGCTCATCCAGGCACACAGGGGGCACCTGCCACTGTGTACACCCTCTGGGCAGGCACAGAGGGCACGTGCCCACTGGATCTGTGCACAGGGCTTTGTGGAGGTGGGCTGCCACTGAGGACTGGGCTCTGTGCATGGGGCATGCAATAACTTTGAGGCCTTCTAGGGGCAGGCTTAAGGCTCAAGCAGGTATTGAGCCCAGAGTAGGCAGAGAGTACAAGGTGGCAGCCAGACAGGGGTCAGGGGCCTGGTGCCTGAGAGGGGTGCAGTGAGATAGGAACCAGGGGCCTGGTGCCAGAGAGAAGTGCAGCTACACAGAGGCAGGGGGCTTGGCAGACAGAGGCCAGGGGCTCGGTGACCAGAAAGGACAGGAAAGAGCTAATGCTACAGAGCCAGATCTGATACAGTGGGCCCAGGCTAAAAGGCTTAGCTAGATTTAAGGGATGGAGGTCAAGGAGGATGAAGACCCAACAGATGGAATAATGTTATAGAATTTGCTGCCTACCTCCACCTACATACCTATGAGGCTTGAGGCATGGTATAAGGGAGGATTTAGAACTATACAATTAGCCCTTAAGACTTTAGGTTGAACCCAGAGAGTATTAGTAGTTGGGTCTGTATTGTCTTGGTGGGAAGTGGCCAGTAGTGTCCCCGTGCTGTTCAACATCTTTATCAAAGATTTAGATGAAGATGTGGAAAGCATGCTGGCCAAGTTTTCAGATGATATTAAGCTATGGGGAAAAGCAGTCGCTCTAGGGGATAGGCTATGGACTCAAGCAGACCCCTTAGCCAGTTCCCAACTCTGCAAGCCCACAATCCCCCAGTTTTTTTTATGAGTGTCATGAGAGACCATATTGATGGCCTTTTTAAAAAGTATATGACATGAACTGCATCTCCCACATCTAAGCAGTTTGTTACTTGATCACAGAAGAAGACAAGGTTGGTCAGACATTACCTGCCCTTAATGAAACCATAGGGTGTGTCCAGACGAGCGAGCATGTGCCTGTTGCCCCACCTCAAACTCCTTTGAGGTGGGGCAACAGGCGCATGCGGGAATGAAACAATGTTCCCTGTGCTACAAGTTTGCAGTACGGGGATAAAATTAGACCCCTGGATATCCAGGGAGCTAAAAAAAAATGCTCTGCAATAGAGGGGAGCAAGGCATGGTTCCCAGAGCCAGTCCTCCAAAAGAGACGCTCTGGTTTTGGCCAGAGCGTCTCTTTGGTGTTCTTGCTGCCCCTGGCGCTGTCCAAGGTAAGTTGGCGGGGCAGTTTCATGGGTGTGGGTGGGTGAGGGGTGGCAGAGGGGTGTGGGGGGGTTTGGAGAGTAGCAGGGGGGATGTCACCCACTCAGATGCAAAGCCAGACTAGCGAGCCATATGGGGCTGTGCCAGGTCCTCCCCCCCCCCCCCGGCCCGGGGGGCAGGGGGGGGAACCGGCCCTGGGGCCCAGCCCATTCTGACAGGACCTGGCCCTTCCTATAGCGGCAGGACCTGGCCTGGCACACGGGGACCGCATGGAGCCGAGCCATATTTTGAGGCTGTCGTGCTGCTCGGTGGCCTGGTGCCATGAGCAGCCCCAGGGCCGGCGGGACCAGGATGGGCTCAGCATATGGTCCCCCCATTGCTGCTGTTAAAGGTTAGTTATGGGCCCTGGGCAGGGGGTTGGGGCCCTTCAGGGTGGAGCTGGGACCTTGGAGGGGTGCCTGGGACCCTGGGCAGGGGGGCTGGGGCCCTGTGGGGAATGGGACTGTGGCCCTTCAGGGTGGACCTGGGACCCTCAGCAGGTGCATCCCAGGGTGCCTGGGACCCTGGGCAGGGGCACTGGGACCCTGACGAGGATAGGGGCTATGACCATCCAGGGTGGAGCTGGAACGCTGGGCAGGGGGGGCATTCCATGTGCTGGGGGGCCTGCACCCTGTGGGAGGCTTCCAAATTGCTTTAACATTGTAAATATACCAATAAAGCATTACCCAACTTATCACTCTCTCTCTTTCTAGATTGTGTGTGTGTGTGTGTGTGTGTGTGTGTGTATAGAGTGTTTTTTTGTTTTAAATGTGGAAGAACGTGGATTTGGGGGTATTTTAAAAAATGGATTTGGGATGCTGCTGCAGCAGTCCAGCTGGCACAAGGGGTAGTGTCCCCAGGTATCAGTTGGCTGGGCCCCAGAAGCTCCAGAGAGTGAGTAGCCCCGAGTTGCTTGCTAGGGCAGCTTTTTGTATGGATGGGGCCAGGACAGGGCAGCTTTTTCTACTGCTAGGGACAGGTGCTGGCCCCGGGCTCTAGCTCCCCCTGGCTGAAGATCCGGGAGGAGCCAGGCAGGGTCATTTTGCCTCAAGTGGCACAATTTGTTCCACACCAAAGTGCATGTCTGAGCACGTGCACTGAGGCAAAAAGCCCCGGCTCAAATTTGCACCACTTCTATTTGAGCTGCTGCAAGCGCACGTGCTTGCATGTGTGAATGTGCCCATATTGACTATCCTTCAGCATCACGCCTTCTGCCAGTCTCTCACAAATGGACTTCTCGATATTTTTTTCCAAAATTTTACCTGGTATCAAGGTCAAAATGACCAGCCTACAGTTTGTCTCCTCCTCTTCTTGAAGATTGGTACCACATTGTCCCTTTTCCAGTCTTCTGGGACTTCTCCCAAGCAACACGAGTCTTTAAATACCTTCACCAATGGCCTTGCAATGACTCCAGCCAACTCTGGTATAGTCCATCCAGTCTTGCTGACTTGAAGACCTGTAGCTGCTCTAAGTGCTCCCTCATCAATTCATCACTGACAATTGGTTGGCAATCACCCCTTCCAAATCCATCCAGTCTTAGGTGATGGAAGGCCGGTGCTAACAGGGCTTAGCCCCTACAAATGCAGGGCAGCAGTGGCAACACAGAGCACTGCAGGGCAGCCCAGGCATGGGCTCTGGGCAACTGCAGTTGCGGGGGGGAGGGACGGGTGCACATAGACACAGATGAGCAGCCAGAGCCTGCAGGCAGTGGGAGACCCAGCCTGACCCTGCCATGTGTGGAGCAGTGCTCAGCAGGTAAATGTGTGGATAGGAAGGGGTGTGTGGGAGGGTAGGGGCATAGCGGGGCAGATTGAGGCCCCTGAGGTGAGGGAGGGAGTGCAACAGAGGTAGGGGCTGGGGTGAACGGGGCCCCAGGGCAGGTCATGGGAGGGTCAAGGCCTGGGTAGTTTGTCCAGGGGCACAGGGGGCTCTTGGCACTGTGTGTAGCCCTGAGACAGGCATGGGGGGCACATGATGGGGGGCATATGCCCCCCAGATCTGTTCACAGTGCATTGTGGAGGCAGGTTGCAACTGTGGGCTGGGCTCTGCACCCTGCTACCAGTGCCCCAGCAGCCATGCAATGCCATGTGTCTCTCATTGCTGAGCAGGCAAGGGATGCAGTGCAACCAGTGTACAGGAGGCACGTGGCATTGTGCTGCTGCTGGCCAGGGGGATATGCATACCCCTGGAGGTACTTTGAAAGGTCCCAGAGGGGTGAGGGGGCAGGCAGGGATGGAGGACCGCCACCCCATGCCACTACCTCACAGGAGCAGGGCCAGGGCAGGGTGAGAGAAGGGCCACACAGACTCTGCGCTGCCACCACTCTGCCACTCACCACTCCCACCTGGTTCCGCATCTGGCTGCTCCCCACCCCCTGCCCCCACTCGTCATCTGGATGCTCACTGCCCTCTCCCTCCCGGGGGTACACTTATTAAAAAGGGGGCCACCGTGGGTATACACTTATTTTAAAAGGTTGAAAACCCCTGACCTAGACAAATTGGAGGATTGGGACAGGAAAAAAATTTCATGAGGTTCAACAAGAACAAGTGCAAAGTCCTGCACTTAGGACAGAACAGTCCAGTACAGGCTGGGGTCTGACTGGCTGGGCAGCAGCTCTGCATAAAAGGACCTGCAGGTTACAGTGGACAATAAGTTGAATATGAACCAACAGTGTCTCCTTGTTTCAAAGAAGGCCAATGGCATAATGGGCTGCATTGTTAGGAGTGCTGCCAGCAGGTCAAGGGAAGTGATTATTCAGCACTGGTAAGGCCACATCTGGACTACTGTGTACAGTTTTGGGGCCCCCACTACAGAAAGAATGTGGACAAATTGGAGAGAGTCCAGCAAAGGGCAAAACAAATGGTTCGGGGGCTGGAGCACCTGACTTCTGATGAGAGGCTGAGGGAACTGGGCTTATTTAGTCTAGAGAAGAGAAGACTGAGAGGGGATTTAATAGCAGCTTTCAACTATCTGAAAGGTGAGGTGGGGGGTTCAAAAGAAGATGGAGCTAGGCTGTTCTCAGTGGTGGAAAATGACAGATCAAGGAGCAACAGCCTCAAGTTGTAACAAGGGAAGTTATTAAAAATAATTTTCTCACTAGGAGGGTAGTGAAGCACTGGAACAGGCTACCCAGAGAGGTTGTAGAATCTCCATCCTTGAAGCTTTTTAAGACCTGGCTCAACAAAGCATTGGCTGGGATGATCTAGTTTGGGCTGTTCCTATTTTGAGCAGGGGGGTGGACTAGATGACCTCCTGAGGTCCCTTCCAACCCTAATTTTTTATGACTCTACATTTCTATGATCTATGATTCTATGATTCGAGAAATTGTGACTTAACATATGTAATGGTGTTGTATGGGTTAATGACCAAAGGAGGGGAGACATGGAGACTGAGAACCATACTACTTTGTGAGACATTAGCAATATGGAAGGTAAGAAACCTAATGATGGTCAAAGGGATTGGTTTTCACCAGAAGAAAATGTTTGGAGAAGGCAACTTATGAATTAGAATGCTATGTGGATCAAGATGTGGATGAGCTGGGAAAGAAGAAGGCAGAAAAAAGATGGAGGAAAAAAGAATGGTAGTGTCTATATCAAAAGGACAAAGGAATAGAGTGAAAGTTGTTGCTTCCTCCTGGGTTGGGGTAGGTCATGAGAGGTAATGTGTTAATGATGAAAAAGGGTGTAAGAAGAATAAGGTATTGTTGTGGTGGAGGTTGTCAAGTTTTATGTTAAAGTAGTTTCTTTTCATTGTTTCATAATTGTCCCAGGGGAACTGGGGCTACCGGAGGACCTCAGGCCAAAAACAAAAGAAAGCTTCACTTACCTCCTGCAGGGACCGAAAGACGCGGGGAAAGACACGCAGCAAAACTGCCCGCGTGGTTTGTTAGCCACACCTATATCCGGCTGGGGCAAGGTGACGTCAGCAGGAGACGCCACCCGGTGAGGATAAAAAATTGCCCCAAGGACGCAGCAGGGGAGCGACGAGGAGATGGAGGCTCGGCAGGGACACCCGAGACCCGAGGGGCGCAGCGGCAGCGCCGGCCCGGCCGAGAAGGTGGGGGCAGAGCCAGCAGCAGCAGGCAAGCCAGCAGCAGAGCCGGCGAGGGCTCGAGCGGGCAAGCCAGCAGCAGAGCCGGTGAGGGCTCGAGCGGGCGGGGCCGGGGCA
>NW_005842171.1:953864-957865 GCF_000455745.1 Alligator sinensis
CAGCGGAGCCAGTGAGGGCTCGTGCAGGCAAGCCGGCGGCAGAGACAGCGAGGGCTCATGCAGGCAAGCCGGCGGCAGAGCCAGCGAGGACTCGAGTGGGCAAGCCGGCGGCGGAGCCAGCGAGGACTCGAGCGGGCAAGCCGGTGGCAGAGCCAGTGAGGGCTCAAGCAGGCAAGCCAGCGGCAGAGCCAGTTGAAATCCCAGCTGGGGAATGGACAGCAGAGTCGGTGAAGACTCCAGCAGAGAGGTTGGCTGGGAGGTCAACTGGCTAGCCCTATCCTCCTGATAGGGAAGGCTGCTAAAGAACAGTTATAGGAAGGAACCCCAAGTGGGGACCAGCCGCTAGGTCAAAGGGGAACTCTGGGCTAGCGGGGATCCACTATACTTTAGCAATCACGGTGGTTGGGAGTGCACACCACTCACGGTTTGGGTAAGATACGGACCAGAGCGCGAGAATAGCTGAGGCCGGTGCAGAGGGCCTCAGGGCCTGTGTATTTTGGGCGGAGACCCAGGGCCACTGGCGGCGTGGCCGGATGGCCAGGAGAGATCAGGGTGGAGTTTGAAGAAATCCTGAGGTGCTTGAGGGTCAGAAGACCCATGATAAGAAGGCAGCGAATGGCCGGGGTGTAGGGGAGGTCAGAGCCCCGTGAGTGCCCGCCCCATGGCGTGGCGGCCCTGAAGGCTACCCCAAGGGAGAACCCCTCCACTGAAGTTATCATCAAAGTTGTGGCAGGAGAGATAAGGTGAACCCCGAACGTCAACCAGGGTAACCTCTGGGGTCCCACCCCAGACCTTGGCCATAGATGGCCTCTGAGTCGGGGCAGGGCCGCTAGGGAGCGCCTCGTAGAACAGAGATGGGCACAATAATAAAAAAAATTAGAAGGTTCCCATCATAATTTTTGGCACCAGGGGAGGGTGGCGCAGCTTGCTCTGGCCTCTGAGTGCTGGGCTGGTATTTCAGTACCTACAGGCCTGGTGCTTGTTCCCTCCTGGGGAAGCAACTGACCCCCCCCTTTTTTTGTTAAAGGGCCACATACATACAAAAAGGTGCCCATTAGGGCTGTGCGAAATTTCGCCGGCTGTTTCATTTTGACACTGTTTCAACCAATTTCAAGGTTCAAACAGCAAAATTGAAACAAAACAAAAGCCCTTGAAATAGCCTCAAAACAAAACAAGGCTCATCAAAATGTTTCAAAATTCGAAACGTTTCGACCATAGGCTAGATTGTGCTGAGGGTGGGAGGCAGCCCAGCTGGGCTGCTACCCTGACCCCCGCGATCTAGCACAGGGGTCAGGGAAGTAGCTCATCTAGGCTCCCTCCACCTCCAGCACGATCTAGTGTCGGGGTCAGGGAAGCAGCCCAGCCCAGCGTGATGTAGTGCAGGGGCTGGGAAGCAGCCCAGCTGGGCAGGAGCCCAGCTGGGCTGGATCCTGCCCCCGGCATGATCTAGTGCAGGGCTCGGGGAAGCAGCTCAGCCCAGCACAATGTAGCGCAGGAGACAGGGAAGCAGTCCAGTCGAGCGCGATATAGCATGGGAGTCGAGAAAGCAGCCCAGCTGGGCTTCCTCCTACCCCTGGTGCAATCTGGCCAGGGGGTTGGGGATGCAGCCCAGCTGGGTTGCCTCATGTTCCTGGGGCAATCTAGCATGGGGGTCAAGAAAGCAGCCCAGCTGGGTTGCCTCTTGCCCCTGGTGCAATCTAGCGCTGGGGATGGGAAGTCAGCCCAGCTGGTCTGCTTCCCCCGCCCCAGCAAAACTCAAAACAGCCTTTCTGTTTTGATGGAACAAAACAGAACAGCTGTTTCAACTTGAAATGAAATTCGAGATGAAACATTGGTCTGTCAAACCATTGAAACTCAAGGCGAAATGGAATGGTGCCGTTTTGCACAGCCCTAGTCCCCATCCCTATGTTTGCTCCATATGGCCCATGTGTTTTATAGTCATGCTTAGTGTTGGCTGCATTTAAATCAGCTTCATAGTTGATTTCCATTACTGAGCATATACTGCTTTTGGCAGCAGTTTAATGACCATGTATTTAATGAGATTTCTTTGTATATGATTATAAGATTAAGATCTTTTTCCCCTTGTTTTCTTGGGGAAAAAAACTTGTCTTGTAATCAAGTAAATATTGTATTATATTACTGAATATTGACAATATCACTTCATAAACATTTTGAGAATGTCTAAAATCAAGTTCTTTAGATATTAAAAACCAATCCCTTCCTGTCTGTAATGCAAAGAGCAAGTAACTAGGCAATGCACTGGGAAATCCACAAACACTGGTTTTGAAATGCTGAAATGATGCTCTCTCCTTTTGAATTGCAAGATTAATACTTGCATTAGCATCATTTTTGTAGCACATTTGAAACACTTAAGCCTCGTATCACAACACCCCTCGTACAGATACTAGCATTGCCATTACCACAAATTATAGGGTCACAACTGACCAGGAAGGGCAGGGCTTAGTCTTTTGTACCTTTTTATAGCATTGTAAATAGCTATGAAGTCATCCTGGAGTAAAAGGGCAGGAATACAAATTACAGATTAGCTCAATGTATCTGTGTCTTGATTCTGGGCCTTGTTGTTTAGAGCCAATTTCCCCCCAGTGTCCTTGAAGGAGGTATTGTAGCAGGTTTCATTGACCACTGTTACTTGATTAAAACATTTAATTCCCTGTTGAAAATTCCTCAGCTCTGGCCTTAAAATGGTATTACTGGTTACAGGATCACAACATTGTTCTGCTTTACTTCCATTTTTCCTTGTCAATAGCAAGGAAGTGCTTCTTGAAGAAATAGTTTCAGATGGGAAGAAACCCAATGGAAACAGTTTCCTTGCCTTGCATTATTAGCCATGATTGTCTTTGGCATTTCACATGCACTATAAAATTATTGATGGTAAATCTTGCACATGAAAGGCTATATGCTGCCCAGGTGCAACTACAGTAGTTTGACTCTAATTTTGCATTTTTGAGTAAGTGGATTCTGGTCCAAAGATTTTAGCCATTTGCTTTTTGAAATTTTAGTAGAATGCAGTACAAATGCCTCTCATATTGACATGATGACTTACTTTACTAGAATTTTGGGGAAACTTCCTTACCCTTGTGAAAGACTTGTCTACATAATTTTTCCCCTCAGCCTTTATTTCAATTTTAAAGTTCTCCAGAGAATTCTAAATCTCAGAATGCTCGGTAGTTTTATTAAGCATTTCATTTTCAGATGCTTATGAAACTACCAGTATCTGACTCTTTGAACAGTAAAACCAAACTGAGAATCTTGCTGCTAAAGGATAGTAATATTGCCTTGGGTTGGGAAGTATACCAACTAATAACAAAGAAAATACTCTTTCTGTTGGAATCCCAAGAGAGATTTTAGATTATATTATGTACTCATGCCTAAAGAAAACTAGTGATAGGAGCCATCTCAAACACTCACAAATCATGTTTTAAGGCAGAACCAGAATCTACAAGTTGTGCTTATCATCAGTTTGTAAGGGGCTGGATCAATAACTTCAAACCTTGAATGGCTCAATTGCCAGCAAGAACAAGTGATGGGTGGTGATGATTGGAAACTCCCTTCTGCGGGGGATGGAGGGAGCCATCTGCCAACCTGACCTGTTGTCTAAGGAGGTCTGCTCCTTGCCTGGAACCCAAATCCAAGATGTCATGGAGAGACTACTGAGGCTCATCTGACCCTCTGACTCCACTCCATTCTGCTCATCCATGTGGGTACCAATGATGCTGCCAGAGGAGACCCTAAGCATATCAAAAGTGACTACAGGGCTCTGGGTGCAAGGATGAGGGGGTCTGGGGCTCAGGTTGTTTTCTCATTGATCCTTCTGGTCAAGGGAAATGGCTCGGTCAGAAACAGGTGCATCCTGCAGATCAACACCTGCCTGCACAGATAGCGCTGCCAGCAGGGCTTTGGCTTCTTCAACCATGGAATGTTCTTCCAAGAAGAAGGATTGCTGGGAAGAGATGGGATCTACCTGACAAAGACAGAGAAGA
>NW_005842171.1:957896-962318 GCF_000455745.1 Alligator sinensis
GTCTTTGCAGACAGGCTTGTTAACCTAGTGAGAAGGGCTTTAAACTAGGTTCACCGGGGGATGGAGAGCAAAGTCCTGAGCTAAGTGGGAGACTTGAAGGAAAAGCAAGCAGGAGGTGGCAACATGGGAAGTTCTCTCATACTTCCTGAGACATCAGGGCAATCAACTAGTTGCTTCAGGTGCCTGTACACAAATGCATAAAGCCTGGGAAACAAGCAGGAAGAATTGGAAGTCCTTGCACAGTCACGGAACTATGACATGATTGGAATAACAGAGACCTGGTGGGATAGCTCACATGACTGGAGCACTGTCATGGATAGGTACAAGCTGTTCAGGGAGAACAAGCAGGAAGAAGAGGAAGAGGAGTTGCACTTCATGTAAGGGTCATATGATTGCTCAGAACTCCAGTATGAAGCTGGAGATACACCTGTTGAGAGTCTCTGGGTTAGGCTCAGAGGGTAGAACAACAAGGGTAATGTCATGGTTGAGATCTGCTATAGACCACCAGACCAGGAGGAAGTATTGGATGAGGCTTTCTTCAAACCACTAATGGAAGTTTCCTGATCACAAGCCCTGGTTCTCATGGGGGACTTCAAACACCTAGATATCTGCTGGGAGGGCAATACAGGTGCACAGGTGATCCAGGAAGTTTTTGGAGACTATTGGGGGCAACATCCTGGTGCAAGTCCTGGAGCGGCCAACTAGGGTCTATGCTCTTCTTCCCTGTTTTGTGAGCAGCAGGTCAAGAATTGGTGGGGGATACAGCAGTGGATGGTAAATGGGCAGCAGTTACCACAAGATGATTGAGTTCAGGATCCTGAGTAAAGAAAGGATGGAGAGCAGCAAATAAGGACCCTGGACTTCAGAAAAGCAGACTTTGACTCACTTGGGGAAACTCATGGGCAGGATCCCCTGGGAAACCAAACTGAGGGGGAGAGGAGCCCAGAAGAGCTGGCTGTACTTTTTAAAGGAGCCTTACTGAGAGTGCAGGAACAAACTATCCAGATGCACAGAAAGACTAGCAAGTATGGCAGAAGATCAGCTTGGTTTATCAGGAAACTGCAGTAAACTAAGTCACCAAAAGGAAGCTTATAAGAAGTGAAAACTTGGACAAATAAATAGGGCAAATATAAACAAATATAAGAGCATTTCTTGGGCATGCAGGGATGAAGTCAGGAAAGCCAAAGTGCAGTTGGAGTTGCAGCTAGCAAGGGAAGTGAAGGGTAACAAGAAGGGTTTCTACAAGTATGTCAGTAGCAAGAAGAGGATCAGGGAAAGTGTGTGTCCCCTACTGAATGGGGGACACAACCTTGTGACAGAGGATGCAGAAAAGGCTGAAGTGTTCAATGCCTTTTTTTTGCCTCAGTCTTCACAGGCAAGGTCAGCTCTCAGACTATTGCACTGAGCAGCACAGTTTGGGGAGGAGGTGAACAGTAGGCCTGTGAGAATAGGGAAGCATTTGATTCTGATTCAGTCAATTTGGAGGATAGTGGTTCAGTTTGGAGATTCGGATGAATCTGCTTCAGAAGATTCAGTGATTCAGCCATAGACTATAACAGGGAATCACTGAAATACCTATAAATGTCTTTTTTTTTGGTCAGTTTTGGATGCAAACAGCAGTCATGGTAACCCCTTCTGAAGCCATGGAGCCTGCCAGGTTTCAAGGCGATGGGTGTAGGAGTTTCTGGGAAAGTGCACCTCAAGCATCTGAAAGCAAAACTTGTGTCATGTGTATGTGTGCACACTAAGGCACAGCGGGATGAGACCAGCAGGTATGGTAGCCTGTAACAGGGGGCCTTCCCGGTGCTGGTTAGATTTCTGCCCACTCACCTGTTTCTAGGCCAACTGTCCACCCCTCTTTTCCTGCCATGCCTTGATGGAAAACTGATTCAGATGTTTCCCAGGTGGGAGGCTGCCCATTTAGGTGTCTTGGGGTGACATCTATTCCGCAGCTATGTACCTCTCCTTATGCTGTCGCCCATGCCTCACAGATTGCATCCTTCACCCCATCCAGCTGTGGTCCCCTCTCTGGGACCTTTGGCTCCCCCTTCATCCCTGGCTCTGCCTTCAGGCCAGTCAAAATTCCAAACCTCTTGCTCTGGGCATTCCTTGCAATGGGCCCCTGGCCCTTGAATCCCGCCCGCACCTTTTGGGTCCTGGTCCCAGCATGGACCAGTCAAGGGTACCTCAGAAATATTTTATTAGACCAACTGAATAGTTGGAGAAATATATCTTAGCAAGCTTTTGGGTTTAAAAACCCTTCATCAGGCTGAGAAAGTATCTAGTTGGTGTGTGCTCTTCCTGGATGGAATGAATAGTGAAGAATCCAGAGGCTGGCATGCAATGCAGGCAAGAAAGCCATTGAATGAAAAATGTAAGTTGAGGTGTCAGGGGCTAAGGGACAGGCGGGGGGAGTGGGAAGGGGGATGTAGCAGGTAAAAGTGGAGAGGTACCTGGGGAGTCAGATGCCCGGCAGGTTATAGTGTGTCATAAATCCAATGTCTATATTGAGTCCATGAGTTTCTGTACTTAGGAGGTTGCTGAAGTGAAGTTCATAGGCCCATCTGTGAAAAGTGGTTTGTAAGTTCAAACAAGCACCAAACCTTGCTAACCTCATCACCAGAAGCCAACTTGCTACAGCCCAAAATGCACCAAATGGATCCAGACCATGCCATAACAAGAAATGCAAGACCTGCCAACATACTATTCCAATCTATTACAGACAAGAATACCCAATTACCTGTGGGGGCACATTTCTCACAGGAAAGCCACTCTGTCTCCAATCTCTCAGACCTGATCCTCAAATGGAATTTACAAACCACTTTTCACAGATGAGCCTATGAACTTCACTTCACCAACCTTGTGGTGAAAAGTGACAAAACTGATGAAGGTCTAGGAAGTGGGACTTATGAGGAACAGCTGCGTGAGCTATGGTTACTTAAGCTGCATACAGAAGTTTAGGCATCCCATTATGGAGGCACTCTAACTATGGCACTTTACACAAAGGGCCATGAATTAGAGCACCATTGAACCCAACAGACATTGCATGTTGGATGAGGTGGGAGAGGGGTCACAACTTACCTGTACTGGTCCAGGCCAGAAGGTGGGAGCATCCTAACAGCCTCCCAGGATGTTACTGGACCACCCCTCTTCCCCAGCCCCACCCTCCTGCCAGCCAGCAACTGGCAACAGTGTCTGGGGGGAAAAAGGGGACAGGGACCCCCTGCTATGTGCTCTCCCCAACCCCTGCTGGTGTCCTGAGGGGAGCCAGACCAGTCCAGCGTGGAGGTGGGGGAGACTCTTTCCACAGGGGGGGAGCCTCTTTCCCCGGGCCCCCATGAAATTGTCATGAAAAGTGCCGGCTGGGCCTGCCACACCTGGAGCTTGTTGGGAGGAGGTGGGGTACAGCTACAATACGATGCAGGCCTGGCCTGGCTCCCTCCAAGACCTCAGTGGGGTAGCTGTGGGGAGCAGGGGGATGCATGGCAGCGGGTGCTCCCTTCCTTCCCTCTTCCTTAGCTTAGCTGTGCAGAGAAGAGACAAAGTTGGGATGCTTGTGGAGTCACTCAAAACTAACCCCCACAGGGAACCTGTACACAGGTTTCCTCAGGTGCTCTGCCCTAGAGTGCCCCTAACTGATACTACATCAGATGAGGGTTATATTTTAGCATAATCAGCTATTTTAAATGTGCTCTGCAGCTGTGAACATTTGTTTGGTGACAGAGTACTTTCAGAGGTCTCATTGTGCAAAAAGTGCTATAAATACTTCTATAAATACCCTTAGTCTGAAGAAGAGAAGATTGGGGGGGAGTGGGGAGAGATGGGATTTAGCTGTTTCTCTGTGGCTGCAGAGGATAGGACAAGGAGCAATGGCTTCAAGATACAGCAGAGGAAATTGAGGTAAGACATTAGGAGGAACTTCCTGGCTGAGAATGGTCAATTATTGGAACAGGCTCCCTATAAAAGCTGTGGAATCTCCATCCTTGGAAGCTATAGAGGATCTTGTTTTGAGCACAGGAATGGACTTGACCTCATGGGGCAGGTCCACATGAGCACACACATGCCTCTTGCCCTGCCTCAAACCCCTTAGAGGTGGGGCAACAGGCACATGTGGGAACAAAAAAATGCTCCCCATGCTGCGAGTTTGCAGTGCAGGGAGAAAATTAGACCCCTGGATATCCAGGGGTCTAAAAAAATCAATGTTTAAAAAAGCGGTGCAGGGTACCATGCCCTGAGGCAACTGGAGGCTGGGTCCTCCATGGAGACACTCTGGCTGCCAGAGCATCTCTATGGTTGGCCCTCACCCTGGTGCTGAAATACATGGCCGGTGAGGCCGCATGTTTCAGCACCAGGGCTCCAGTGCCGGTGAGTAAGAGGTCGGGAGGGGGGAGGGGACCATGGAGGTGAACCCTGATGGCACCG
>NW_005842171.1:962836-968043 GCF_000455745.1 Alligator sinensis
CAGGTGGGGCAGCAATTGGGGGGCTGGGATGGGGCATGTGGGCCTTGCAAGGGGGGTGGTAGCCCCTGTGGAAGCCATTTGGCCCCCGTTGGGGGCCTGTACCCCTTGTGTGGGGGTTGAACCCCCTGTTGGGGAGCTGTACCCCTTGTGAGAGTGCCAAACCCCCTGTTGGGGGGGCCGAACCCTTTGTGTGGGGGTTAAACCCCCTGTTGGGGGGGTTTAACCCCCAACTCTCCCCTGTGGGAGTGCAGCAAAACATGTATTCATGAATTTATGAAACATGTATTTAGAGTTCACTTTGTTATTATAATAAGAGACTGGCTTTAACACTGTAAGATATATCAATAAAACATTGTCCAACTGATCACTGTCTCTTTTTTGTTCTCTGTCTTTATACTGGTCTTTTGTTTTTCTTGTGGAGGAACATGGATTTATAGGTATTTACAGAGTGACTCTCAGATTTTTTTTCTCAGGGATTTTTCAGTTTTCCAATAGGGAACACCAGAATTCCTGCTAGGGAGGCCAGTGGCAGGACCCTGCTTCCTCAGAGCTGGCACCTTGGACCCATCTAGCTGTGACTGACATCCTGGCCAAATGGGGCCAGCAGGACATGCTTTGACAGTTCAAAGCAGGCCACCACACCTGGAACATCTTCCAGGTGATACCTGCCCAGATGGCCGAGCAGGGGCACAAATGGCAGGAGTGCTGCACAAAGGCCAACCCTGCAACCACAGTCCACTGGAAGCTGGCCCAGAGCAGCAGATGCCTCTACTGGCTCTGCAGTCCCAATCCGAGTCTGGCAGGTGCACAGCAGGTCACAGCCGGGCAGCAGTCCCCACTGCCAGACTGATGCAGTGGGTAGTGGGTGCAGGGAACTCTCAGGGCTGCTTCAGCAGTCCAGCTGGCACAAGAGGTAGTGTCCCCAGGTACCAACTGGCTGGGCCCCAGAAGCTCCTGAGAGTGAGTAGCCCTGAGCTACTTGCCACAGCAACTTTTTATACTGCTGGGGCCAGGACAGAGCAGCTTTTTATACTGCTGGGGACAGCACAGGTGCTGGGCCCGGGCTCTAGCTCCCCCTGGCTGAAGATCCGGGAGGAGCCAGGCAGGGTTCTTTTGCCCCAAGTGGCACAATTTCCTCCACAACAAAGTGCATGTCCGAGCATGTGCGCTGAAGCAAAAAGCCCTGGCTCAAATTTGCACCGCCTCTATTTGAGCTGCTGCAAGCGCATGTGCTTGCATGTGTGGATGTGCCCAAGAGGTCCCTTCCAACCCTACTTTCCTATGATCCTATATAGGATCCTACCTGATTTTCCAAAACAACATAAGTTTGAAACCAAGAATTGGGCCAAACTTTAATGTAGATCAATATTTTTATAGCCACTTTTAAGTTTCCTTTTTAATTCAATTAAATAAGACAATTGTCTGTTTACATTGCTGTAGAACAGCAACATTGATCAGGCTGTTGGAGACCTTCTAGGAGTTAATAAAGCAATTATGGGTTCTACTGTTGGGGGGAAAATATTACAGACACACAAAATATGAATTCAGAATAGCTTTAGTGTTCTAAAGTAGGATTCTGGTAATTATAATAGCATGCTATGTATTACTGGAAATTTGTAATCTTTGAAACTTAATGGAATGAATAATCAGCTCTTAAGCAAGCTAGTTGCTTAGAATTTTCTAATTCAACTCCTTTTTGGACTAAAGTTCAAAACATTCCTTCTTGTAAAATAAGGACAAGTGCAATTCATTAAGGGGAAGTGCAAAGCCCTGCACTTAGGACAGAACAATTGAATGCACAAATACAGGATGGGGTATAATTGGCTGGGCTGCGGTACTGCAGAAAAGGATCTGGGTCTTATAAGACCATAAAATGAATGTGAGCCTAGTTCGCCGACTAGGTCATCCCCAGTAGCCAGTACCAGGTCGAGCAGCGCTTTGCCTCTCGTTGGCCCATAGACTTCTTGAGTCAGGTAGAGGTCATCCACGCACGAGAGGAAGCTCTGCGACCGCTCAGATTTTGCTGAGCGATCCTCCCATGAGATGTCCGGGTAATTGAAGTCACCCATGGTTGTCATGGTGCACGGATCTTTGAAAACTCTTGGCGCTCTGGTGTAGTGCCCGAAGACTGGAAGAAGGCCAATGTGGTGCCTATCTACAAAAAAGCCTTCGATCTGGTGTCCCATGATCGCCTCTTGGAGAAACTGGCCAATTTGGATCCTCCACGATCCACTGGCTGGAAAATTGGCTCCGGGGTCGGACCCAGAGGGTAGTAATTAATGGAAGTCACTCATCGTGGTGTCCTGTGACCAGTGGGGTCCCCCAAGGCTCTGTCCTTGGACCCATACTGTTCAACATCTTCATTAATGATGTGGACACTGGAGTCAGAAGCGGACTGGCCAAGTTCGCCGATGACACCAAACTTTGGGGCAAAGCATCCACACCAGAAGACAGGCAGGTGATCCAGGCTGACCTGGACAGGCTCAGCAAGTGGGCGGACGAGAATCTGATGGTGTTCAACGCCAATAAATCACCCAGCACTCTTCCCTGCCTATGCAGGGGGTCAGACTCGATGATCTCAAGCAAATCCCGGGACGTCTCAAGCAAATCCCGGGACGTCTCTCAAGCAAATCCCGGGACGTCATTCTCCCCCTGTACTCGGCCTTAGTGAGGCCGCAGCTGGAGTACTGTGTCCAGTTTTGGGCTCCACAATTCAAAAAGGATGTGGAGAAGCTTGAGAGAGTCCAGAGAAGAGCCACGCGCATGATCAGAGGTCAGGGAAGCAGACCCTACGATGACAGGCTGAGAGCCCTGGGGCTCTTTAGCCTGAAAAAGTGCAGGCTCAGGGGTGATCTGCTGGCCACCTACAAGTTTATCAGGGGTGACCACCAGCATCTGGGGGAACGTTTGTTCACCAGAGCGCCCCAAGGGATGACGAGGTCGAATGGTCACAAACTACTTCAGGATCGTTTCAGGCTGGACATAAGGAAGAATTTCTTTACTGTCCGAGCCCCCAAGGTCTGGAACAGCCTGCCACCGGAGGTGGTTCAAGCGCCTTCATTGAACACCTTCAAGATGAAACTGGATGCTTATCTTGCTGGGATCCTATGACCCCAGCTGACTTCCTGCCCTTTGGGCAGGGGGCTGGACTCGATGATCTTCCGAGGTCCCTTCCAGCCCTGATGTCTATGAAATCTATGAAGTTGTAGAGCCACACATCAAGAAAAGCATGGACAAACTAGAAAGAGTCTAGAGGAAAGCAAGAAGAATGATTAAGAGTCTATGACGAGTTGGAATAATGAGAATTATTTAGTTTGGAGATAAGACCAGATGGGCACATCCAGATGAGTGCACACATGCCTCTTGCAGCATCTCAAACCCCTTTGAGATGCTGCAAGAGGCACATGCAGGACCAAAAAAATGCACTGCAAATTTTGCAGCGTGGGGCAAAATTACAGCCCTGGATATCCAGGAGCTGAACAATACCCCAGGGGAAAAACCAGGTCAGGGCACAGTCCCAGACCATGCCCTGAGGCAACCAGAGGCTCAGTCCTCCACAGAGACACTCTAGTAGCCTGCCAGAGTGTATCTGTGGTTGGTCCTTTCCCTGGTGCTGAAGCACGCTGCCTACCCATGTGGGGCAGGCAGCGGTGCAAACTGCAGGGACCTGGACCAGCTTTGTGCCAGGTAAGTAGGGGGTTGGGGAATGCCCTGCCCAGCCCCAGCTCCCTGTTCCTTTGCCCCAGCTCCCTCACACTCACTGGCAGTAGCAGAGAAGGACAAGGAGGCTAGAGACAGCAAGGGAAGTCTCTGCTGTTTCTGTCTGACACAAGTGGCTAGTGGCCTGAGATACCAAGCAGCTGGGCCTCGGAAGCTCCTGTCTATTTGTATCTTCCAGAGATCATAGGCCTTAAAGCCCACCTAGTTAACTAATAGCCCCCACTACTGTGTGGGGCCAAAGTTGGAAAGATACAACTGTGGTTGGGGTTTTTTTGTTGTTGGAGTTTTTTTGGTGGGACAACTAAGGAAGAAAAAGGTAGGAGTAACATGGGGGTCATAAGTTCAAAACGTGAAAAGAAGTTCTCTGGAGGGGGAAACAAAGCAAAACCCCCCGGCTCTCAAAGGCATCCAAGGACCTGGTGGATGCTGCCCACTGGAGGAGCTGCCAACTGAGGTCCCCAGTGGCTCGTGGGATGAGGGTGGAGTACAGACTCGGCCACTGAGCAGGTCTCATCACTTGGTGTCTGGGAGGGATGCAAGGGTGGCATGATGGACAGTGCAGTGCACAGGTGGTGGTGATTAGAGGTAGAGAATGGTGGTAGAGAAGTGAATCAGTCTGGTGTTTTTCAGCCAGCTCAGGTGGTGGAGTGGGGAGCACTGTGAGGCTGGGCCAGGCACTGGCCCCATGACAAACTCCGGTGGGCTGGAGGACACCAGGGGGAGGAAGGATCGCCACTGCACAGGACCTGCTCAACAAAGGCAGGGTTGTCAGGATGTAGGGCAGATTTCACCTCCTGGACCAGATAGCAGGTTGCACAGGTCTACCCATGACATGTGCCGAGCCAGCGCAGCAGGGTCCACCCACTCCCTTCTATCGTAGTCCAGGAGGTCCCCAATATGGGTGACACCAGCCAGGATCAACCTCTGTCACAACCGGGGCAGCTCTACCATTGGCACTTCCAGCTGGGGGTTCCAGAGCAGGGGCTCAATGAGCAAGCTTGCACCCTGGGCGACTGTTGTGGGGGATCTGGAGGCAGAGACCAGCCTCCAGGCCTGAAGGAGGGCCTGGCAGAAAACTGGAAGCCCATGCAGGTCCTGCAGAGAGAAGCCCCACAGACTGAGGAGCTGCCAATAGTATCAGAGCCCCCAGAAGTGTCAGAGAAAAGCACGCCCCAGGTCAGGTGGTCCCATACAGTCCCGCAGGGCTCGGTCCTTGGACCGATACTCTTCAATGTCTTCATCAGCGACTTGGACGAGGGAGTGAAGTGTACTCTGTCCAAGTTTGCGGATGACACAAAACTGTGGGGAGACGCGGACACACCGGAGGGCAGGGAACAACTACAAGCAGACCTGGACAGGTTGGACATATGGGCAAAAACAACAGAATGCAATTCAACAAGGAGAAATGCAAAGTGCTGCACCTAGGGAGTCCTAGTGGACTCCAAGATGAACATGAGTTGGCAGTGTGACGAAGCCATCAGAAAAGC
>NW_005842171.1:968063-987289 GCF_000455745.1 Alligator sinensis
CGTGCATCAGCAGATGCATGACGAACAGAACCAAGGAGGTGATAATTCCCCTCTATCGGGCGCTGGTCAGACCACAGTTGGAACACTGTGTGCAATTTTAGGCGCCGTACTTCAAGAGGGATGTGGATAACCTGGAGAGGGTCCAGAGAAGGGCCACTCGTATGGTTAAGGGCTTGCAGGCCAAGCCCTATGAGGAGAGACTAGGGCACCTGGACCTCTTCAGCCTCCGCAAGAGAAGGTTGAGAGGCGACCTTGTGGCTGCCTATAAGTTCATCATGGGGGCACAGAAGGGAATTGGTGAGGTTTTACTCACCAAGGCACCCCTGGGGGTTACAAGAAATAATGGCCATAAACTAGCAGAGAGCAGATTTAGACTAGACATTAGGAAGAACTTCTTCACAGTTAGAGTGGCCAAAGTCTGGAATGGGCTCCCAAGGGAGGTGGTGCTCTCCCCTACACTGGGGGTCTTCAAGAGGAGGTTGGATAGGCATCTGGCTGGGGTCATCTAACCCCAGCCCTCTTTCCTGCCTATGCAGGGGGTCGGACTCGATGATCTATTGAGGTCCCTTCCGACCCTAACATCTATGAATCTATGAATCTATGCCATGTGGCTACCAACACCATATAGCAGTTGTTGCAGGGTCTGAAAGCGGAAAGCCAAGACCTCGCTGCACAGGCAAACCAGGCCCTGGACGCTCTCCCCCAAGGGGAGGCTCAGGACCTCTGCAGTGACCTAGTGCCATCCCAGCCAGAAAAATCCCAGCACCCATCTCTGAAGTCCTGCCAGGACCTCATGGGGCACAGACAAGTTGTGTAAACAGTGCCAGAGCATGGACAGGACCAGCTGGTTCAGCACCAGCACTCTTCCATGCAAGGAGAGACATCTCAGGATCCCTGCCCATGCCCAGAGCCACTCCACCCTTGCCTTCAGCTGGTGCCAGTTCCCCAGAGGGAGAGGTCTGTGGGAGACGGGTAGACCCACAAGTCGAGCAGAGAGTCTGCACTCCAGCAGATCCCGTGGAGCATGGGTGGGAACGAGTAGGCCTGTGCGAATAGGGAACTATTCAGTTCAGGTTTGAATTCAGCTGATTCAGATGCCAGCGGTTCAATTCAGCTGAATCGGCTCTGAAGCTTTGGAGCTAATTCGGAGATTCAGCCATAGGGTATAATGGGGACTCAATGAATTTCTATAACTTTGTTTTTGTCTGATTCAGATGAAACTTGCAGGGATGGTATCCCCTGCTGAGGCCACAAAGGCCACAAAGCCTTCCAAGTTTTATGTTGAATATTAGGAAAAACTTTCTCCCTAGGAAGGGGGTGGAACAGGTTACCTAGAAAGGAGGAGGAATCTTCATCCTTGGAGGATTTTAAGGCCTGGCTAGACAAAGCCGTGTCTGGAATTATGTAGTTGGGGGAAGGTCCTGTTTTGAGCAGGGGTTGGACTAGATGACCTCCTGAGGTACCTTCCAACCATATTTTTCTATGATTCTATGTGTAAACAAGTATGGATTACTGTGCAGTAAGCCTACTTTGAATTAGTAGCAAATGTAGACATGCCCATTGATCTGAAAAACAGTCTCCAAATACATGAAGGGTGGTTATAAAGTGCAGAGGTTGGCAGTCTATGGCCTATGAGCCTTATGTGCCCCATGAAGCCAGTTTATTCAGCCTACAGACCTGTGAGGCTTCTGTAGCATTTCCTTGGTGGTATCTTCTGTAGCATTTTGGTGAGGGGAACTTCTATGGGAGGGGGACTTCTGTGGGGTGGGAATGGCAGGGATAAGTGGTGGTGGCAATACAGCCAGAAGGAAACCATGTCTGTGGCAATGGCAATGTGGGCCAGACTGGAAAAGGCACAGGCTCAAAGCTAAGCTCTGTTAAAACAGCTAAAGTCAAAGCTCTGTTAAAGAAGCTTGATGAAGATAATGAAAGTCTTTTATCTGTAGTTGTATGGGATGGGACAAGAAGTTGTTATGGTCGTAAATTTCAAGAAGGATAATTTCTGTTGGATATCAGAAAGAACTTTCTCACTTAACTACCCTCCAGTTAAACCTGTGCAGTCTCCATCTTTGGGATTTAGAAGTAAATTAAAAAAAAACAATTAACACTTGTTTTTATTTAGACATTGAGGGTAAGAGGGTTGGACAGAAGTCCTTTCTGGCTCTAGTTTTCTATGGTTGGTTCTATAAAAACAAGAACAATCAGGGATGAGTGTCTGTGACAACCTAGGGAATCTGTGTCTATACAACATAGGAATTCTGATTGAGTCTCTCTCTTTTTTTTTTTTTTTTTTTTTTTTTTAAGGTGTTATGTCACTGAATGCTTCACTACAGTAAAATCCCTGTGTGCCTGTCTCCGCTCGATGATTCGCTCCCGTGCCACCTGTGCCCGGGTAGCTGGTCTTGCTCGCCAAGGAACCTCATGTAGACCCCAGAGGATTCCTCGATTACCTTCGGGGAAACTCGCCTGCCATGACTTTGGATGGTCCTTCAGTGAAGAGGGTCCCCTTTGAGGACACCTCCAGAGTTGTCACACATCCTGGCGGATGACCACAGGGCTCCAACCTTCCCTACACCCTGGCCATATGCCAACCTTCAAGATGAGCCTCAGGATCTTTTGCGGCTATCCCCTGTTGATGTCTTCCTTGGATCCTATGTGTCCTCTCTTGCAGACGGGCGCCTCAGGCTCTGGCCACACCCAGAGGGTCTGGTGACACTCTGCCTTTGGGGTTGTCCTTTTCAACGCCCTGCCCATTCTACGACAGATGCTGTTGGTCGTCACCACATTCTCACGTGGTCCTTCGTCTTCCAATGGGGTCTCTAATTCCACCAATCTGGTATGGTGTGCTAAGCTAACCTGTTCTAGGCAGGGAACTAAAATGGATCAGACTGAGAAAGAAAAACACAAATGGTACACTCACCACCAGAAAACCCCATGCCCCAGGAACAACCCAAAGTGAAAGAAAAAGGAACTAAGGACAAGGCTGCAAGAGAAATGAGATAAAGAGAAAAAGAAGAGAGAAGAGGAGCAACCACGGGAAGAGTCCCATGCTCCCCTCGCTCCTAATGCCCCTAGATTAGTGCTCCCCCTGCCTCAGGACCCATGCCTTCACCCCAGCTGGGGTTTCTCTCATCCCCTCCAGGATCCGCTTCTGCCCTGGGGTTATGGCACCCACCACCTCCAGCGGGAGCTCCCTTGCTGGCTCTTGCCATCGCTGCTGCCAGCCTCCCTGCTGGCTCCTCTAGTCCCCGCTGGTCTCCTCCAGTGCAGGAATCTCCCGCAGCTCCGCCCCTTGCCGCCCCCTGCCAACCGAATCTCCCGCAGCTCCTGCCGCTGCCAGTCACTGCCAGCCCCTTTGATCCCTGCTGGCCTTCCCTGGTGCGGGGATCTCCCACAGCTCCTGCTGCCGCTGCCGACTGCAGTGGCTGGACACACTCCCCCCAGCAGTTCCCCGCCGTTCCTCAGGCACTCGGCATCCCTCTTCCCGCGCTCTCGGGGTCAATTTTTATCTTCACCGGGTAATGCCTCCTCATGACGTCACCTGGCTCCAGCTGGAGATGGGTGTGACTGATAAACCGCTTGGGCGGTTTTCCCTGGCACGCCTCCTCACTTCTCCGGACCCCTGCAACACATACGTTTTTTCCTTCTTTTACTTTCGTTTGGGGTCTGCCTCTGGACAGGGCTTCCCCCTTGCCCAATCCTGCATCCCTGGGGCACCGTGCTATCTGGCATTCTACAAGCCACCACCACTGCCCCCCCCCCCCCCCCATGGTACCGCCCTGCCCCCCCCCCCCGCATGGTATCTGCCTCAGATAACTGGAATTTCTACATAACCAGCACCCAGCTTTCCCCACTCATGCCAGATAACAGGGATTTTACTGTATATCTAGCAGACACCATCTACAATGAGGATAAGTGGCAAGAAAGTAAGGGGGATGGGAGACATTCTAAGCTTGCTGTGAAGCAGATAGTAATTCTTATCCTTTATTCTCAAAACATAAATTCCAAGAAGCTTGAAAATAATGTATGTTTTCTGACCAGTAAGACAATACATTATTTATAGCAGTTATCAAATACTTAATCCTCATTTTTCCATAAAGCAGTTGGGCAAATATTAGTGTCACCATTTCAGAAAACCGACATTATTCACTTGCCCAAGGTCATATCAGGAGTCATTGGGAGAACACTTGCTAAAATCTCTGGGCCTCTACTTGTGCTCCTAAACCAGAGTTTCACAGCTTTTTCTGGTTGGGTGTCATTCTTTGTGAAAAGTCAGATTTTACTGACTTACACTCCCTAAAGTAAGATTTTTCTTTTTTGTAACTTGCAGATTACCAGCTTCTTTTCAAACTGCCTGATGCTTCAAGGTCAGGAGACTTACATAAATAACAAACAGGAGATTGAGCTTCTTCTTCCTTTGTTTACATTAGGCTAATGCCAAATAATTGCACGTAAATTATTCTGTTACTGGATTTGCATGGGGGTAATTCTGTTGATCTGACTGCTGGTTTGCAAGGAAAACAAATAAGAAACACTTTAGAATTCTATCAGGTTACCACCCTTTCTTAAACTGCTAAGAGAGATCATGAAACAGTCCCTTGACTGCCAAATTCATGTTACCTATTTAACAGCAGGTTCCATTCTTATTTTGTGCTCTTTTTTATTGTGAGCACCCCAAGCCCCAATGCTGCTGTAAATACTCCAGAGCTCTTGTAAAGGGGCTGACATGCCTTATTTTCTTCTTTTGTGAGGAGAAAAAATACTTAATAAGCAAAGTGGATAATTCAATTCAAGCACCTCATTACCAACCATCAGTTATTTACTGTTGGCTCAGGGTCCATTGTCTTTTGTTGATAGTGTGGCCTTCAACAAAGATATTATCAGGAAGAACATGTTCTTTCTGGCATGTTCTGTCTAGGATTTCTAAGTAGCAGTTCACTCCCAGTACTGATACTTCTGCTTGTGACTGGCTCTTTTTGGTTCTTTTTCACATTTCATAGTGAGGCCTGTATAGCGAGGCCTCACTTCCAATGTGCTGTAATCTTCAAATATCGCACCTGAAGCCCCCCAGAATCTGCAGAAAAACTGGGCAACACTTGCTGGCCAGGTGTACATGATACCAATTGGGCAGTAGCCCATGATTACTGCGCAGTAACATTGCGTGGCAGAAAGCATGACACAACATTGATGTGCAGTAGTCACGGGCTACTGCACACTCAGCATCATGAAAGCCATTCATTGGCATTACAGCTCACTAACTTCAGTTACTGGACAGTCATTTAGTACTTTTATCAACTAGTACTAAATGACTGCAGTAACAACTATGCAGCCAGCATCTTGTGTAGATGTAGCCACTGTGTCTTAGACCAGGATCTTAGAAGCCAATGTATTGTCAGGTGGAAAACTTGGAAACCAGCTTTCTAGAGCAAGGAATGACCTGTTTCTGCTCCCCAAGAAAAGAGCAGTAGGTCAGAACTCTTAACAGCCCTTAAGATTCCTATGGGAAAAATACTGATTAAGGTAGCACTGAAACATCTTCTTTTGAGGTGAACCTAAACTGTAACATGTCCTCCATCTAGGAGAGTAAAGAGTAAAGTATCAGATGACACTCCATACCCTGATGTCTAAGAATGGCATGACTCATGACATTCTGACTCATGGAAGTGATGGGCCAGTCAGCTGTAATATGTAAAAAACCTCAGTTGGGCCAGGCTCCGGTGCAAGATGCATAGGTGGAAGCCCTTCATGCCCCCGTGATCTAAGGATTCCAGTGGCCCCTTGAGAAGACCCTGAGCCTCACTCCCAGCATGGAGCCAGGAGGTAAGTGGGCCAGTTGTAAGTGGGCACTAGATACATGTGGGAGGCAGCTGAGTGGAGCTGAGGAGGGTCACACCCCACTTCCCCCCAGTCCTACTTAGCCCAGTGCCCCAGGGAGCTGTGCACAAAGAGGTGCGTTCTGGGCCTGGCACATGAGTTAGCGTGGAACCAGGGGAAAGGATAGCACTTACCTGCCCCCTTCTCCAGCAGGACTGGGGATCCTGGTCCCCATGAGTGGCATGGTGCAGCATCAGCAGTGGTCTGCACATGCGCAACAACCCCCATGATTTCAGAGACTGCAGGTTCTAAAAAAGGGCCCACCAATGGCAAAAAGCCTCAGATGGGCCTGGCTCCAGTGCAAGACACATGGGTGTCTCACCCATCATGCCCCTGTGAGCCAAGGACCTTGGCGAACCCTCTAGCAGACCCTGACCCTGACCCCTGATGCAGAGCCAGGAGGTAAGTGGGGCCCACAGTGGGTGGGCACTAGATAAGTGCAGGAGGCAGCTGAGCAGAACCGAAGGTCATACCGCCCCCCGGCTTGAGCTAGTGTGGGTGTTCGTGTGGAAGGGCACGTGAAAGGGCCATCAGCAGGCACTCATTTCTGAGTTGCCTTCCAGCAGTGATGCATAGCACACCCCATTCCTGTTGTACCCCTGAGCAGCAGCAGGTGGTGAGGACCACGTGGGGGTTACAACACCCACCTGGTCTCCTACTTAAACAAGCACCTAGGTTGTCACACGACCAGGGTCCACCCTGCAATATAGTTATGGGTACGTGCCGTACCCTTAGGCTTCCTGATCTGGATGCACCTCCCTCATTGGTACCTTTGAAAGCCTCTACCCAGATGGAGCCTATGGTCCTGGCCTCCATGCAGATAGAGCCCTTGACTCTGGCTGCAGGGGCTGCCTGGCCCATCTGCTGGACACTGGGACCAGGGGCACAAGCGCTTCCACTTGCGGGATGTGCTCACTGGTAGAGACTCTGGAAGGCTGGGTGAGGCAGCTCCTGGAGGAGGCAAACAGGTTGCGAATCATCAGAGAACACAAGGCAGAGATTGACACTTACTGCCAGGCCCTGCACTTGGAGAAGGACACCATGGAGACCGGGCTTGAACAAAATGCCCCAACTGATAGCAGGTGGAAATTGGCCACATCAGGCCTGAAGCCACAACATGTGTCAGTTGCTCCACCAATAGCCCTGCAGAACAGTTATGAAGCCCTTACACCATCGACAGATGACACATCTGTACCCTCTGCACTGAAGACAGCACAAGATCAGCCAACCCCAGCAAGTAAACAATGAAGGGTGATCATCGTGGGAGACTCCCCACTGCAGGGCACAGAAGGAGCCATTTGTCATCCAGACCCCTTTGCTCAAGAGGTCTGCTGCCTTCCAGGAGCCAGGATTAGTGATGTTATGATGAGGATCCCAAACTGATCCACCCTACTAACTGCTACCCCATGCTCCTTGTCCATGTGGGCACCAATCACATGGCAATAAGTAGCCCTAAGAGAATCATGAGAGACTACAAGACCATAGGGCTATGCTCCAGGAACTAGGAGCACAAGTGGTCTTCTCCTCAATCCTCCCAGTCAGAGGCTATGGCCATCAGAGGGAGGAGTGCATTGAGGAGGTCAACCAAAGTCTTAGGAAATAGTGTCACCGTATGGGCTTTGGATACCTCAACCTTCATACACAGTTCAATGACAGCGGTCTACACTCAAGGGACTGTATTCATTTCACAAGCAGAGGGAAGAAGGTCTTTGCTATGAGAATAACTGGCTTGTTGAGGAGGCTTTAAACTAGAGACATCCGGGGGTGAAGGAGAAGGTTCCACTGCTTTATATGAATCCTCTAGGCACAAGGACATGCAGGAGGGCGTTCAAGCAATGAATGTCCAGATAAGTAATGGCATTTTGAGACACTGACAGCACTACAAAACCTGAGGTGACCAGGAGAGAACTTGGGTGTCTTTATGGGAATGCCAGAAGCATGGGAAATAAACAGGGGGAACTGGCACTCCTTCTGGTAGATAAGGGGTTTGATCTGATTGGGTTGATGGGGATCTGGTAGGATGACACATGATTGGACAGTGCATATTGAGGGCTATAGGCTTTATAAGAAGGGTTGAGTTGGGAAGAAGGTGTGGCCCTCTATGTGAAAGAGCGGTATCCCTCCCTGCAGGTCATGTACCTTGAGACCCTCTGGGTCAGGATACAAGGGGGATCAGAAAAGGGATACCTGATGGTGGGAGTCCAGTACAGGCCTCCCTCCCAAAAAGAGAACAATCAGGCATTCTCCAGAGAACTGACTGAGGCAGATAAAAATAGAGATATGATTGTCATCACCATCATCTTTTCTGAAGATTTGGAGAGCTTTGAATCAATTCAGGCCTTTTAATTGGTTCCCTGATTCGATTCAGATTTGGAGATTTGGCCACTGAATCGGGCTGAATCTCCTCCAAATCAAATCACCACCCAAAGCTTCACACAGTCCTACTGTCCAATGTGTCTGGCTAACCATTTTGAGATTGCCTAAAGAAGTGGGATGTTTAGACAAAGCAGTGGAATGGTATGTTTAGACAAAGCAGTAAAAATCAGAGCTGTGCAAGCCTAAGCTTTAATTTCTGTTTCCTCATTTTTTGCAATATGCAGATATAAAATCTTCAACCTGTTCAATATCAAAGTTTATTCAGTACATTAAATAGACATTTAGTACCTGGAAATGTCAAGGACTTTTTTAGGTGAAAGGTGATTGTATAGTTTTGGAGTATTTAATGAGTCACACTTCACAAAGCTTTCTATTGGTTAGTAACACTTCCCTATTTAATGATGGGTATATTGAGTCAGTGAAAGGTGTTATGACTTATCTAATCAAACACCAGAAGCAATGAGCACCTAGGAATGGAATACCTGGATAACTAACTCCTTTGCTGCAATCTCTAACTCTTTTTAACTTACTCCATAAAGTTATATGACACCTTTTACATGAGCTAAACAAACATAATTTGCTATCCTCACAATTAAAACTTGCTTTAATTCTGAACTAAACATTTAATGCAATCCATTTTCCTCTCAAGATTATGATGAAAGGAAAGGAACTTGTTCAATTGTTCTGTAGCATTTGTTTCACAATGGATGCATCTACACATGCCCTTTACTATTGAGTTGACTAGCTCCAAGGTAAATCATCACCGTCTACATGATGTGCTATTATTAGGTTGCAATAAACTAACTAATTCTGCTATATGATAGTACTGCCTTGCATGAGTACTAGCCTATGATAGAATTTAGTGCACCACAATGCATGTCGATGATGACTGGGCCTGGCTGGGGCATGAAGGTGCTACAATGCAGGAGCTGCCTACTAGCTAGCTCTGCACTGTAGCACCCTCATGTTCCAACCAGCCTCTGTGCAGCATGATGAGCTGCTGTGGAGCAGCTCCAGGCTAGCAAACTTGTTTCCCTACCAGCCAGGGCTGTGCCACCCTGCGTGCATGTGTAAATAATGTGCCCAGGAGCAATAAGCTCTGGTGCAAACTATGCCAGAGTTATTTGGGCGCCTTAACAGCATGTAGATGCGTGTCTACACATGCCTTAACATGTAGATGTGCCCACACTAACAGTTTGCTGATACTGGACCCCCTCTTCCCTTAGAAAATGGGAAAAGAAATAAATCCTATATCCATCATATTGTAGACTAAGCCCCACTGTTAACAATGTGTTTGACATGCACTCATAGAGACTCTTCCATAACTATAGCACTATGCCACTAAAATAGTAGCAACCACCTCTTCTGAAAATAAATCCCCCCACCCCCACCCCCCGCAACATTTGCTATCTGGCATTAAATACTTACAACAGTAGGCAGCAAGATTGGGACTTGGAAAAGACAGTCTGTGGTAAGAACAGTTACAGCCCACAAACACATTCAAATAATATGTTTTTAATTTTGTGTGGGGGCTAGTTACATTTTTGGACTGTCTCTGGTGCTTAAGAGAAGAGCCCTAGGGTCCCACCCACATTCGCTGTTTAGCATAAAGCTCTTTGACATGCTCTTTGTCAGACAGAAAAAGAAAAAATATTTCCTGTGTGGCGATTGAGTCACAGCAGTCTCCCACAGCACTAATGTAAGGTATGGGGGAAGGCAATCTTGCAAGATTTTCAGGCTATATATATTGCAATATGGCACCTGGAGCTTCTTATTGTTCCCATAGAGCTCTAGTTCTTTCCCTGTATCCTAAAGATGTGAAAGAAGACAGTATCTAGTCATCTCTCCAGTAGGATGCAGAAAACCAATGCCCATGGTAATAAAGGCAAAAATGTAACTAGAAAATCAATTTCTTTGTGTAGATCAGTCTTAGCAGTAGGCAATGGCTGCAGCAAATGTATCCTTACCTTATGTAGGACTCTACCCTTGTCCCTAACTAAATGGACTCTCCTGTTCTTCAGTGATATAGTAATGGATACATGTGCCTGACATGACAAGGACAAAGTGATTCTATAGTACAGTAGCTTCCCCCTTCCCCTAGCTGTCGTTTAGCTGCAGGAACACCTAAGACATTTTTACACATGCTCCCGGGGAGAGAGAGAGAGAGCGCTTTAGTTAGAGTGGCTCCACGAGCTGCTCTAATTAAAACCCCCAGGGTGTCTGTATATCCATGTCCCCACACTTCAGAATAGTGGTGGGGGCACTTTAACTAAAGCTTGTCAAATAAACTTTAGTTAAAGCACCCCACCACCATTTTGAAGTGTGGGGGCACTGATACATGAGACATGGAGGCTGACTTGAACATGCTAATTGACACGCACCAGCAGACTTGATTAATTAAATCTGCTATAATGCACTGAAATTACAGCACATCAGAGCAGACTTGATTAATCTAATCTTCTATGAAGTGCAATAATTA
Source organism: Alligator sinensis (assembly GCF_000455745.1). Lineage (NCBI taxonomy): Eukaryota > Metazoa > Chordata > Crocodylia > Alligatoridae > Alligator > Alligator sinensis. The sequence goes on from NW_005842171.1 coordinate 978,793, forward strand.
CAGCACAGAGGAGCAGCTTCCCTGCATGTATACATGCACCCCTAATGCACCCCTGCCACCAGTAGCTTGGCAGACCAGCTGGAATGATTCTGAAGGTCAGATGTGCCTGTGGATCATACATTTGATACCACTGCTTTAGCCCATGAATGCAGCCACAGTGTTGAGGATGAGAAGGGCTTGTCCAGGATGGTCTTCCTACAACACTAACACTACTGAATAGATCCAGACCATTTCATTAGCCACAGTGCTATAGCAATGAAGTTTGGCACCCAGGACAAAGCCTGCAGCGGCAGCCCGCCCTTGCCCCATGCACAGATCCAGGAGGCACCTCCCCCAAGCTTGCCAGGGGGTGCACGCAGCGATGGGAGCTGCCCTTCCCCCACCCCCGCACCCCCACCTCTTGAATGAGCCTCTCGTGGCTCCATCCCATTCCCCACCCTGGCTGAGCAGCACCTGTTGGCACCCCTTTGCTTCAATGCCTGAGACTGTCACCCTGCTCACCCTCTCTCCCTTCCTACAGCACTGATTAGCCATGCTGCTACATCATCAGACCTGAAATATACTTGTGCCTTTTTATAAAAAGGCTTTGTTCTGTCCATTCTGTCTCACAGTGTTTCCCTTTGCACTCCAATGAAGTGAATCTCTCTTGCTGAACATTTAATCTAAAAAAGCTTTGCCACCCTTATTGAATCTTAAGCAGATGTAAATTGTATGATATTTTGCATGGTGAAAGAGACTACATGTTGTGAAATGTTCCCACTGCACATAAGAAAATGTTGTTCTGATGCAACCCATTCATTAGCACCTTTGTAAACAGCAAGGAGCTGTATTCTGATATCAGTGGAACCAATAAGGAAGGAACAGTATTCTGATTGCACTAAGAGGAATGAGATGAATGACATTGGGTCTCTGTGGTTCTCCTGCAATAGGAAGTCAAAACACAATAAAAGTACTCTATTAACTTTAGTGTTGTAATAACAAAAGATCTTTTCAGTGAACAATTTTTCCTCCTTTCTAATTAAAACACTCCAGCAGAATCAAGTCTGCTCTGACACGTTCTAATTAGAACATGTCACAGCACATCTATAGGCACCTGGGATGCCTAAATCAGGGCTGCTGCTCAGGTGTTGTTTTGCTTGAAATCCTGAGACCTGTGTCTTCCCTTGAGTGTAGGTATCAGAGTAAGGCAGACAAGGTTCCTTGGGTGAATTTGATATCTTTTATTAGATATCAAATTCACCCAAGGAACCTTGTCTGCCTATATCCTTAGACCAACACGGCTACAACCTAAACCCCTGGTATCAGGGTAATTAAGCTGTGTTCACTTTTTAAAGCACACAGGTGCACCCCACCAACCATGATGTCATTTAAGACCATGACCCTCAATGTCCACGGCTGCAGGAAGGGCCTCCAGAGGTGCCAGGTGCTCTCCTTCCTTCAGGAGGGAGGGTACAACATGGTATTCTTGCAGGAAACCCTGATGACTCCAGCCAATAAGCCTAGTTGGTGCCTGGAGTGGGGAGACAGGGTCTTTTTTAGTCATCTCTCAGCCACCTCTTGTGGGGTGACCACCCTGTTCTCCCCAAGCCTGCAGCTGGAGGTTCTCCAGGATGTTCAGGTGGTGCCAGGTCACCTGTTGCACCTCTGGGTCCAGGTGCAGGGGCTGGTCCTGAACCTTCTGCACATGTATGTCCCTGTGGGGGACCCAGAGTTGGCAGATTTCTTCCACCAGGTGGCCACATACATCAGCACCCGTAACCCTCATGAATGCCTGGTCCTGGCGCAAGTGAAAACCTGCCAGGCATTGTACTCACTGACCTCCTCTGCCTGGGTCAACTGGGTCAAGAGCTTTGGCCTGGCAATGGGTGATGGGTGGCAGGTGGGCTCACTCCCACCCATACTTCGCAGGATCTGCTGAAGTGTGGACTCACTGCTCTACTTGGGGGTCTACCCATCACCCACAGACCTCACCCCACCAGAGAACTGGCACCAGCTGGAGGCAAGGGTGGTGGAGTGGATCCAGGCATGGGCCGGGCTCCTGAGATACATCTCCATGCATGGGAGAGTGCTGGTGCTGAACCAGCTGGTTCTGTCTATGCTCTGGTACCACTTACACACCCTGCCTGTGCCCCCCTGATGTTCTGGCAGGACTCCAGAGATAAGTGCTGGAGTTTTTCTGGCCATGATGGCACTGGGTCACTACAGAGGTCCTGAGCATCCCCTTGTGGGAGGGCGGCCAGGGCCTGGTTTGTCTGCGCATCCAGGTCCTAGAGTTCCACCTCCAGGCCCTGCAGTGACTGCTATATGGTGTTGGTAGCCATGTGTCATGGGGCCACCTGGGGCACACTTTCCTCCGCCACTTCTGGGAGCTCCGATACGACTGGCAGCTCCTCAGCCTGCAGGGCTTCTCCCTGCAGGACCTGTGAGGGCTGAGAGATTTCTACCAGGACCTCCTCTGGGCCTTGAGGCTGGTCTCTGCCTCCAGGCCCCCCACAACAGTTGCCCAGGGTGCTGACCTGCTCGTTGAGCCCCTCCTCTGGAACCCCCAGCTCGAGGTGCGACAGAGGTTGATCCTGGTTGGTGTCTCCCGTATTGGAGACCTCCTGGACTATGATAGACAGGAGTGAGTGGACCCCATTCACTGGCCCAGTGCATGGGTCTACCCATGACATGTTCAACCTGCCATCTGGTCCAGGAGATGAAATCTGCCCTACCTCCTGATGCCCTTCCCTTTGTTGACCAGGTCCTCTGCTGTGGCCATCCCCGCCCTCCCTCCTGTGTCTTCCAGCCCACTGGAGTTTGTCTTGGGGCCAATGCCTCAGCCAGCCTCATGGTGCTCTCTGCTCCACCATCTGAGCCAGCTGGAGGACACCAGACTGGTTGGCTTTTCCACTGTCCATTGCTGCCACCTCTACACGCTCATGCACCACATTGTCCATCATGCCACCCTCATGTCCCACCCAGACACAAAGTGGCAGGACACCTGCTTGGCGAGGGCATGGCTGGGGCACCCCAGTGACTGAGCCTGTACTCCACCTTCATCCCACGAGCCACTGGGGACCTCAGCTGGTGGCTCCTCCATAGAGCCATTGCCACGGGCGTGTATGTGGCAAGCTTCATGAACACCCCGGTATCTTGCCCCCTCTCTAGGCAGAGGGAGACCCTGGTGCACATGACCTTCAAGTGTGCCAGGCTGCAGCCCCTCCACCTTCACCTCCAGAACCTCCTCTTGAGGTTCTGGTTGAATTTCACCCCCCACCTTTTTGGTTTTGGTCACCCCATCCATGGCCCCACCAAGTCCTGTGACCTCCTGATCAACCTCCTCCTGGCCCTGGCCAAATGGGCCCTGTACTTGACCAGGAAGGAGAATCTGGCTGGGAAGGTACCCAGAGACTGTGGAGCCACTTTCCTCTCACTTATCCGTGTATGTTTCCGGGCAGAGCACCAGTGGGTGGCATCCACTGGGTCCTTGGGTTCCTTTGATTACCAGTAGGTACAGCCCTGGGGGCTCTTTTCGGTGTCCCCCTCAGGCACAATTATTTTTAAGTTTTGAATGACATGACACTCTTATCCTGTTTTTTTTCCATTAGTTATCTCAAGAATTTAGTTGTTCCATTTGTCAATTAGGCCCTGTAAAAAGGGGCTACTAGTTAGCCAGGTGGGCCTTGTCCATGGTAATTGGATGGACAAATAGACAGGAACTCCTGGGGCCTGGCCAATTGGTATGTGGGGACACTACCCCTTGTGCCAGCTAGATTGCTGCAGCAGCATCCCAAAACCATTTTTAAGACTTTTAAGTACCCCAAAATCCATGTTCTTCTACAATTAAAACAAAAGACCCCTCTACACACACACATATATATAAAAAAAAAAAAGAGAGAGAGAGAGAGATTGGTCAGTCGGACAATGCTTTATTAGTATATTTACAATGTTAAAGCAATTTGGAAGCCTACCAATGTCTCTATCATCATGATAAAATAAATTCTAAATACCTGTGTGTGTTGATGTGTGCTTTTGGTTTTCTATGTGTGTGATTGGGGGATGTGGTGTTTGCAGGAAGGGGGTGGGTGTGTGTGGAGGGATGTGGGTTGGTGTGTGGGTAGGTGTGGGGCAATCGCTGGGAGCACTGTGGGTATGGGGGACCTTGTGGGGGAGATTCTCAGGAGGGTGGGGTCCCCTGGCCCCCACAGGGTGCCCCCACAGTGTGCAGCCCCCCCACATAGCACATGGAATGCCCCCCTTGCAGGGCCCCAGCTCCCCCTTGGAGGGCCACAGCCCCCGCCTGCACAGGATCCCAGGCACCCTACAGGGCCACAGCCCCCACACACAGGGCCCATAATTTACATTCTGCAGCAGCAGGAGGATTGGGGTGCTCTGAGCCCATTGCTGCCAGCTCCCAGCTCTTGAGGACTGCATGCCCAGCCCAGCCAAATCCTGCTGGCCCTGGGGCTGCTCTGCCACCTGGCCAGGCCAGTCCCATGGTGGCAGGCCCCAGCGCGGCACACAGGGACCCTGTGCTGAGTCCAGCCAGGTCCTGCTGGCCCCAAGGCCACTCTGCTACCCAGCTGGGCCAGTCCCATGGCAGCAAGACCCATGCACAGAAATTATGCGTGCAGGGACCAGCTCAGCCAGGCAGCACGAGTGGCCCCAGAGCTGGCAGGACCTGGCTGGGTTCGGCACATGGTCCCTGCATGCTGTGCTGGGTCCTGCCACCATGGAACTGGCCCAGCTGGGTAGCAGAGCAGCCCCAAAGCCAGCAGGACCTGGCTGGGCTCAGCACGCCGTCCTCACATGCCACACCGGGTCCTGTCACCATGGGAACAGCCTGGCTGGGCAGCACGAGCAGCCCCAAGGCCAGCAGGACCTGGCTGGGCATGGCACATGGTTCCTGTGCACTGTGCTGGGCCCTTCTGCCATGGGACTGGCCCAGCCAGGTGGCAGAGCAGCCCCAGGGCCAGCAGGACCCAGCTAGGTTTGGCACGTGGTCCCCAGGCGCTGTGCCAGGTCCTGCGTCTGCCCCACTGTATCTGCGGGGAGATGGCGTACAGCTGGACCCGGCCCAGCCCCATGCGGCTCACTTGTCTGGTTTTGTACTGGAGTGGGTCACACGGCTCTGGGAGGTGCAGTTCCTGTGCATGCCTCCTGGAATTGTGCAACCCACTCTGGTGCAAAGCCAGACTAGCAAGCCGCACTGGTCTGGGCCAGGTCCCTTCGCACAGTGCCAGCTTCACGGCAGCCGCTCCGGCCACTCACCCCCTGCAACCCCAGAGACATCCCCCTCCACTACTCCCCATAGCCCTGACAACCCCCTCCAGTCCCAACATCCCCTGACATCCCCTGCCACTCCTCACACACAATCACGCCCACCCACACCCATAAACCCCCCACCCTCATTTCATAACCCACCTTGGACAGTACTGGGGGCAGCAGGAGCACCAAAGAGCACTGCTCTGGAGCACTGACTCCTGTGTTTCCTCCAGGTATAGTCTGGGACCATGGCTTGCTCCACTGTTCTCCAGAGCATTTTTTTTTTTTTTGACCCTGGATATCCAGAGGTCTAATTTTGTTCCCGCACTGCAAGTTTGCAGTGCAGAGAACATTTTTTCATCCCCACATGTGCCTCTTGACCCATCTCAAAGGGGTTTGAAACAGGGCAAGAGGTACGTGAGCGCTCGTCTGGACACGCCCATAAAATTTGGACCCTATGTAGCCAGCAGGGACTAGAACCTAGGTTTCCCCATCTCTACAGACACATGCCTCCCTCTTGATTATTCTCCTTTTTAGACATTACTTTTTTCTATGTTTAATCCAGACTATAGCTGTCACCATATACACAAGAAGGTTTCTGTCCTGTGGACTCTTGCACTCTCAACTGCAACATGGCCCAATTTCAACAGGAGGGCTGAAGGGTGCCTCTACACAAAAAAAAAAAAAAATCTATCCCCACTAGTTACGGCACTAGATCTGGGTCCTTTTCAACAATTCTGATAATTGTTTTCTTGTGACTGAATTAAAATTGTAGTTTGGGGCTTCCTGTAAGATATGGAAAGCAAGGTCATACAGGCTAATAAATCTTAGTGAATATCAGAAATGAATCTGATACGCTATCTTCTCTGCATTATATGGCAGCTGTTTTCACCCAAGGAGTACTAAGCACTAGTATAGCAAGTGTAGTGTTAAGATACTGAGCTGCACGTGAAGAACACCAAGCTATATGAAGGGCTGAAAAAGTCAATACTTAGGGCCAGATTATGTTCTATCTATCAGATGTCTAAGGGGATTTAGGTGTCTAAGAGTGACAGCCCATTACCTTCCTGGTTATCTACATTTTCAGATGTGGTCATCTACCTAGCATTTTTTGTCATCCAATTGCCAGAAAGCCATAATGTAGAGGCCTGCATGCCTGAACAACTATGTACAACTATCTAACCATACAGATCAAGCTGTGCACGGTAGTAGCTGAGGACAATATGCACACCCTTTGTGGATGGGTAACAGCCTCAGATGCCCTACAATGGAGTTAGCCAAAACCAATAACTGCTGGACTTCAAGTCAGGCATGGAAAAGAGCTGTGTGGCCAGATCTCTCACTAAGGGAACTGAAGGTTATAGCCGCACACACACACACACACACCCCCCCCAATAGAGGTTTTGAACCTGAATGTCACTGACCTCTTATAGCACAACAAACCACCTGACCACAATTTTTCCAGTCACTTTCTCTTTTTCATCATTTTTCAATCTGTTCTCTAGCTGAGTCACTAATATAGTCATTGTAAAAAAAAAAAAAAAAATGGCTGGATGGCAGGAAGGTTCTGCCTCCCTTTCATCTCACTGAGTTATATACCTAGAAGCCTGCTGTCTTCTGCCTGGCCTATGTATATCCCATATATCTCCCTCTCATGGCTGCCCAGAGGTTCAACTTCAAAAGGAGCACCAGAGAAGTAAATAAATAATATTTGATGTACGGTATGGCAGTTTAGTCGAGATAACTAAATCGGGACACTTAGAATATTAGGAAAGAAAAGAATGTCACCCTAAGTGGGGCTGTACGCCACCCAGTTCAAGGCCATGAAAATCCTTTACTGTATCTTCTTTCATAATGAATGATGATTTTACCCTTAAGATTGAGTTACAAAAAAGCAGTGAAGAGAAGCAGGACTATCCACATTTTGTATGAACTTTCTGGAAGGACTTGAGCAGGGTAAAACAGAATTGCACTTAGGCCCCTACATCCACTTACATGCCTGTAGAATATTGCCTGGTCCTTATACTAAATACTAGTTAATTTTAGGCCTCTTGAGGGGGCTTAAACTATGCCCCAATATAAGAATCTTAGGTTCTTCTTCCACTAGAATATACAGGATAAATATCTTAATCCACAAATAAAACTCTGGAACTGGAACTGATTCTAGAAAAGGCATGTGTTGCTAGGTGCTCCACTGAGAGGAAAAAAAAATAGTTTCCATCAAGTCATAAAATCGCTTTAAAGTTAAGAGATTCTCCCTTGCTGTTAGTATTGGGTCAGTACACACAGAGTGGTCCCGATTTTGGGCCAATAAAGGGCATGACTAAATTGCATACCAATAGTGTGTTAGGGTGCATCCAGATAAGCACGCATGTGCCTCTTGCAGCATCCCAAACCAGTTTGAGATGCTACAAGAGGCACTCTGAGAATGTTTCTAGTGCTGCATTTTTGCAGAATGTAGTCAAAATTTGATAACTGGATCTCCAGGTATCAAAAAAATACCCTGGGGGGAAAAGTGGGGCAACCAGAGGCTTGGGCCTTCCACAGAGCCACTCTGGTAGCCAGCCAGAGAGTCTTTATGGCTGGCCCTAATGCCGGTGCTGAAGCATAATGCCTGCCCATGCAGGGCAAGCAATGGTGCAAGCTGCAGGGACCTGGACCTGGGCTCCATACCAGGTAAGTAGGAGGTGGGGGGGAACTGGAAGGGGGAGACCATGGGGAGCAGCTCAGGAGGGGTGGATCCCCCACCTGCCCCTCTCCTGGCCCAGCTCCCCACCCATCTGGCCTCGACCTCCCCACATTCAATGGGAGCCCCAGAAGCCATCAGGCTTGCTTGGGGCCACATGGCACAGCCCCCTGCTACGCAGCACAGGGCAGCGGGGCTCAGCCCAGACTGCCTGACACCCGTGCTGCTGCTGTCACATTGCACAGGTGCAGCCCAGCTCAACAGGGCACCATGTGGTACTGCGTGCTGTCTGGCAGTTAAGTGCTGCTGGAGCTGTCATCCAGGGCTCAGCTCCAGTCAACCTGAGTGGCCCCGAGCTGCTTGACTGCACAGCACTGCACAGTGCCCTGCTGGGCTGGGCCACACCTGTGTGATGTGGCAGCAGTAGCACAGGTGCCAGGTGGCCAGAGCCAAGCCCTGCTGACCTGTGCCATGCATCTCAGGGGCCCCAATGGCCGCTGTTAGTGAATCTGGGGAGCTGCAGCTGAGTGATAGGGGTGGGGGATCAGGTGGTGGACTGGGGTT
>NW_005842171.1:987507-988698 GCF_000455745.1 Alligator sinensis
CCCACACCCCCACCTGCATCCCCCCACACTCCTTCCCACGCCTCTCCCGCAAACCCCACATCCCCCCTATCACACACCCAATCAAAACATATAGATATACAGAATTTATTTTATGATGATAGTGGCACTCGTACACTTCCAAATTGCTTTAACATTGTAACTATAGTAATAAAACATGGCCCAACTCATCTTTCTCTGTGTATGTATGTGTAGGTGATAAGAGCCTTAGTCAGTCTGTCTGTCTGCCCATAATGCTTTATTTGCACTCTGATTGGTTGTCTGAAATAACCAGAGTGCTCCAACAGTGTTCCAGACAGGAGGCAGCAGCAGTGGTACTGTGGAGCACTACCACGATGGCGGGAAAGGAGTGGGGCAGCGAGGCTGGCACCACCGGCCTCAACCCCCCCGCCAAACCATGCTCCCTGGAGGTAGTGGTGGCATGGAGAGGTTGGCATGATTGGGTGATGAATGTCAAGGGCTATAGGCTGTACAGGAGGGACAGGATAGGAAAGAGAGAGCGGGGGGAGTGGCACTCTATATCAAGGAGGAATACAAATCCTCGCTAATTAGTAAAGAGTCAGGGGAGAAGCACTCTGAAGTGCTTTGGGTTAGGGTTCAAGGCAAAAGAGGGGAAAGGGACCTAATGGTGGTAGTTTACTATAGACCACCCAGCCAAGGAGAGGAACTTGACCAGGAATTCTTGGGTCAGCTCACCGAGGTAGCGAAGGCTAAGGATGTGGTAGTCATGGGGGACCTGAACTTCCCAGACATCTGCTGGGAGGAGCAGTCAGCCAGGTCTTAGACAGAGTCCAGGACCTTCATCTAACCCAGGAGGTGCACAGCCCCACCAGGGGGGATGCCTTGTTGGACTTGGTGTTGGCCACAGGCGACGACGGCGACGACCTGGTGAGGGGGCTGCGGGTGCTTGACCCCCTGGGCGACAGTGACCACTGCCTGCTGGAATTCACCATTCAGCGCAAGGTGGCAAAGGCAAGCAGTCAGGCTGTGGCCCTAGATTTTAGGAGGGCGAACTTCAACGAGATAAGGAGGATAGTTGGAGAAACACTGAAGTCTCAGAGGGGAGGTGAGCCGGGTGTTCAAGGGGAGTGGTCGCTCCTTAAGGAGACGATCCTCCAAGCCCAAAAGAAGGTAGTCCCGACGAGGATCAAAGGGGGCAGGAGAGCATACAAG
>NW_005842171.1:990007-990394 GCF_000455745.1 Alligator sinensis
CCACGCGGCAGAATCGCCACTGCTGCAACCTCAAGAGGCCCCCAGGTCAAGCTGCTGGGGCCAGCCCAGTGCTCAGGGGTGATCCTCCCCCTCTATGCGGCACTGGTCAGGCCGCAGCTGGAGTACTGCGTCCAGTTCTGGGAGCCGCACTTTAAGAGGGATGTGGACAGCATCGAGAGGGTCCAGAGGAGGGCCACTCGCATGATCAAGGGACAGCAGGGCAGGTCCTATGAGGAAAGGTTACGGGACCTGAACCTGTTCAGCCTCCAGAAGAGAAGGCTGAGGGGGGATCTTGTGGCCTGCTATAAACTAGTCAGGGGGGATCAACAGGCACTGGGGGAGTCCCTGTTCCCCTGAGCACTGCCAGGAGTGACCAGGAATAACGGT
>NW_005842171.1:990426-1006585 GCF_000455745.1 Alligator sinensis
CCCAGTAGTCTTTCCTGCCATGGCAGGGGGTCGGACTAGATGATCTGCCCAGGTCCCTTCCGACCCTAGAAACTATGAAACTATGTATAGAAACACAAGTAACACAAGCAGCACATTGATAGAATTACCAAGACCCTAGAAACATATCCCTAATAAATAAGCACACCCCAAAATAATGGGCAAATCTGGTAACAAGGGTGTCTGTGAAGCTTGCCACATACATGCCCATGGTGATGGCTCCATAGAGGAGCCACCAGCTGAGGTCCCCAGTGGCTCATGGGATGAGGGTGAAGTACAGGCTCAGCCACTGAGGTGCCCCAGCTACGCCATCATGGAGCAGGTCCTGCCACTTGATGTCTGGGTGCTACGCGAGGGTGGCATGGTGGATCACGCGGCACGTGAGCATGTAGAGGTGGCAGTGATGGACAATGGAAAAGCAGGCCAGTCAGGTGTCCTCCAGCCAGCTCAGATGGTGGAGCAGGAAGTGCTGTGAAGCTGGGCTAGTCGCCAGTCCCATGACAAACTCCAGTGGGTTGGAGGACACAGTGGGGCGGGGACCGCCACTGCACAGAACCTGGTCAACAAGGGCAAAGGCATTGGGAGGTAGAGCAGATTTCACCTCCTGGACCAGACAGTAGGTCTCACATGTCATGGGTAGACCCATGCGCTGGGCCAATGCATCAGGGTCCACCCACTCCTGCCTATCATAATCCAGGAGGTCTCTGATATGGGTGACACCAGCCAGGATCAATGTCTGTCACAACAGAGTGTTGCAGTGTACCTGGAGATGGAGATCAGCCTCCAGGCCTGGAAGAGGTCCCAGTAGAAATCTCTCAGCCCTCTCAGGTCCTGCAGGGAGAAACCCCACAGGCTGAGGAGCTCCTAGTTCTATCAGGAACCTCCAGAAGTGCCAGAGGAAGGCATGCCCCAGGTGGCCCCATGCTGCATGGCTACCGACACTGTATAGTTGTTGCTGCAGGGACTGAAGGCAGAATGTCAGGACCTGGCTGCACAGGCAAACCAGGCCCTGGCCACCTTCCAACAAGGGGAGGCCCAGGACCTCCACTGTGACCCAGTGCCATCCTGGCCAGGAAAAATCCAGCAGTGGTGAGGACACCGTCAAAATCTCCCCAGTGATCCAAGGCAAGCTGTATCTTGCTGGCAGACTTCCATGTGTAGTCACAGTCAAGAAATGCAAGTAGCTCACCCCTGGGCACTGCGGGGACTGAGAGGTCTACAGGCTCCATGGAGCCTGCCAGTTCTCAGGCATCCTCAGGCACCATCTGAACCCCCTGGGACTCTGGTTGGGATTGGGAGAGCTCTCCAGCCCCTTGGGACAAGAATGGGGTTAAGGGTAGGACTCCTTCACAAGATGGTAGGGTAGAGCTGGAGCCTGGGGGGATCTGTGCAGGGTCCCCAACAAGATTGGTCTGTTGATTAGGGGACCTCACCCTGACCCCCTCTGGTGTGGGACCATGGGGCAGGCTGCATGTGAACCCCAGGCCCCCCCCCCCATCTCCCCCAGATAGGGAGGGGGACTCTGCTGCTGGACCTTCCTTTGGGTTGGCCTCAGCCCCAGCACCCAAGGTCTCAGGGAGTAGGCCCTGGCCAGCAGAGTGAGGGCCTTCCTCCATGGGCTCCTGTTCAGGACTGTCCAGCAGCCCCAAAACCTCCTCTACAGGGATCACTCATTTGATCTTTCCCAGTGGTGCAGTGTCAGGTGCAGCCAGGGAGGCCCCCGGAAACTAAGCTGCACTTTCCCCCGCACAGGTGGAGGTCTTGGGAGGGGGAGAGGAGTCCTCCACATCAGTGGGCTCTAGCTGCACCCAGGCCTTCCACTTGCCTTTGTGCCTGGAGGGGAACTGCACCCACTCAGCCATGGGGTGGTCCTCAGGTGGATGGGCACCAGTACAAGAAGGCCAGAGTTGGGGGTGGGGGAAAAAATCAGACAGCTACACTGGGGGCATGACTAGGGGCAGGGGGTCCCTGCTTCCTCTCTCCCCTTGGGTGCTGCTGCCCTCCCCAGGATCCCGCCAAACTTGGTTTGGGAGCGCGGTCCCCTGACCTCACAGGGGAGCTGGATGATGTGGCTGGGGTGCCAAGGGAGCCTGAGGGTGGAGGGGTACTGGTGGCAGGGGCACACCTATCACCAGTGGGTGCCCTCTCCTCCTGGCCCATGGGGCAATTGTGATGCAAGTGCCCTGGGGCGTGGCACCGGAAACATCGCAGGTCTCCCAGTGTATAGAAAACCCACACCAGGGCTCCCTGAAAAGTATCACAAGGCACCCCCTCAGCCTCCAGCTGCATTCCCACTGCCAGCTGGATCATAACCTGGCATCAGAAAGAACGCACATGGTGAAGGCTGGGGTCTTGGCACCCCAGCAAGAGGGCCACCACCAGAGAGAGAACTCTCCCCAGGGTTTGGAGTTGGAGGAGCAGGGACCAATTAGAGATATAGGGAGGGATGAAGGTGAGGACCAGTCTGGTCCCCAGCATCTCTAGAGACTCGAACGGGGTGTACTCACCCCCCACCACAAGCCCCCACTCCACTGTCTTTTGTGCGGCAGCCTCTGAGGCAAGGAAGAAGACCCCCTTGCCATGAAAGAGGGAAGCCGCCATGATCTTGGGGGCCTCCACTACCTGAGAAAGGGCCTGTACCCAGGTCTCACAGTGCAGGCTTTCCCACTTGGGCAGTTAGCACTTCACCCTGTGCCTGTGGGCAAGTGCTGGAAAGAGGGCCCCACTGCCTAAGCTGGAAGGGCCAGTGGTGGAGGGTCCAGGCCCCATGGCTTCAGGTCACCCCACAGTCACCTGTGCATAGCTGCAGTTCCCCTGCTGTGGGGCTGCATTGGTGGGGCTGGGGCTAGGGACAGGGACAGGCATGCATCCCCTTGGGGGCTTGGCTGGGATCTGCCCCCATAGTGGGGGCTGCAGGAAGCTCTGTGGAGGCATCTGCCCCCCCAGAATGTTCCTACCCTGCCATTGCTTCACATGAGGGAAGGGAAAACAATAAAGAAAACCAAAATATACAGTGGGGCTGGTGAACCCAATAGTGGCAGGCTGGGGTTGTGAAGGAAATGGGGTGGGGGGGCTGAAGCTCACTGAGCTACAGCCCCACAGGAAAAAAAAAGTGGGAGGGCTACGCTTGGGGAGTGTGGGGGAAGGGAAACACACACAGAAGGGCTGGGGAGACTCGAGCTGGCTTACTCAGCCACACAACAAACTCCAGGGCAGGGGCAGTGGACCACAGGACTTACCACACAACGGCAAAAACACACAGGGAAGGCTGCTGAGGCAGATGTGAAAAGTGGCTGGAGAAGTGGAGGGGCTTTGGTTTTTGAAGATCAGTTCAGGAGCCCGTCAGGCCTCTAGCCAGGCACTCAGCAGCAGAGCAATAAGCAGGAAAACAAAGCAGGATCAGATGCAGAGGCAGATGGGGAGTGAAGAGCAATCAGTCAATTAGGGAGTAATCCAGTGCAGGTGTAGTGTTGAGTGGTGCAAGGTGGTGCAGTAGGGAATCTCCCCCTCTCCTGAGAGGGGGCAGCATTAGAACAGAGGGCGGCAGTGGTGGTAGTAGCCATCCATTTCAGCCACTCAAGGTGTGCTACTGGTGAAAGTGGAGGTGAAGGTGGGGGTTGGCCTTCCAAGGCAGCTGGGGCAGGCAAGACACCTTTGGGTTCCAGCAGTGATGGTGGGGAAGGGGCCCTCAGGGAATTCAGGCTCCCTCCCTGGGCTGTCCCCCAACCATGGCTTGGCGGTGGGTTGGGCAGCAGGCTGGAACAGGGGTGCAGAAGTTGGGGTGTGGTGCACTGCAGTGGGTACCTCCCCGAGGGGGAACAGCAGTGTGTAGCAGAGGACACCTCCCCCATGTGGAGGGGGGGTAAAAAACAGCAGCAGCCCAAGGCAGGAAGGGGTGCAGCCAGCTTACCCCCAACAGCTCTGAGAACAAGCCACCAGTTAGCAGGAGCCAGAGGCAGGAAGGCACCTGGCCATCTTCCCCCAGAAGCTCCTAAGACCAAGCTAGCAGCAACAGCAGCAGCCTGGGACAGGAAGGGACATGGCCAACTTCTTCTCAGAGGCTTCTTCCTCAGAAGCTTCCGAGGGCAAGTAGCCCTGAGCTACTTGCCAGGGCAGGTTTTTATACTTCTGGGGCCAGCAAGGGGCAGGTTTTTACACTTCTGGGTCCAGCACTGGGATCCAGGAGAAGCTGGGCAGTGTTATTTTGCCCCAAGTGGCACAATTTGCCCCACACCAAAGTGCTCAAAAGTGTGCCACTTCTAGTTGAGCTGCTGCAAGTGCACATGCCTGCATGTGTGGATGTGCTGTTAGAGTTCTTTAAGCTTCTACTGTTCAAGTCCTTGGGCTCTCCTGACCAGAAAGTACAAAATTTACTCCCTCACATGTTTGTTTTTGCAAGACACAGAAGCTTCAGGAGCTTGGATAAAAACCACAAGTTTCACAGATTTCATAGACATTAGGGCTGGAAGGGACCTCGTAAGATCATTGAGTCCAGCCCCCTGTCCAAGAGGCAGGGTCAAAGGATTCCAGCAAGTTGTGTCCAGATGTTTCTTAAAAGTGTCCAGAGTAGGTGCTTGCACCACCTCTGGGGGGGAGTTTGTTCCAGGCCTTGGGGGCTTGGACAGTAAAGAAGTTTTTCCTTATGTCCAGCCTAAAATGGTCTTGCAAGAGTTTGTGAACATTGGACCTTGTCATCCCTTGGGGTTCTCTGGTGAATAAGTGTTTCCCCCAGATCCTGATGCACACCCCTTATGTACTTATAGGCTGCCAGCAAGTCACCCCTGAGCCTGCACTTCTCCAGACTGAAGAGTCCTGTAGCTCACAGCCTTTTCATCAGGCCTGTTCTCTTGCCCTCTGATCATGAATGTGGGTCTCCTCTGGACTCTTTCAAGCTTCTTCATGTCCTTCCTGAATTGTGGAGCCCAGAATTGGATGCAGTACTTCAGCTGCGGCCTCACCAAGGTAGAGTACAGTGGGAGGATGGCATCCTAGGTCTTGCTCGAGATGCATCAGTAGATGCAAGCCAAAGTTTTGTTCACTTTGCTAACTGTGGTATCACATTGGTGGCTCATGTTTATCTTGTGGTCAGTCATGCCCTCCAAGTCTCTTTTGGTCATGGTGCTAGCAAGCATTGTAGCAGAAAGCCCCTTTTCCTCTTGCCTGCAGTTGCTCTCCCCTCCTTGGATATGTTTTTCTTCTTCTACCTTTTCTTCCTTCCTCTTTCTTTCACTTTAAGATAAGGAATTGTGTTTTGAAATTTGTATGTGTGCATTTTGTATCTCCCCTTGTATTTTGGTATTTTTATCTATTTGTATGCCATGGCATTACTTTTGTAGCTTATATTTTATACTCCTAACCTTTCAACTAAACGTGTTTAGTTTCATAAGTAAGTTATACATTGTAACAATGTTAACAAGGGCAGGAATCAAACTGCCCTTCCCTGTATCAGGCTGGCCTCTGAAAGAGCGAGTGAATCAGTGACTGAATGTGTAACACGGTAGCAGGCAGCAATTAACACCTAAGGAAACTGCAAATCAACCAATGGAAGAACTCAATAGAAGACAATGTAGCAACCGGGACATCTCTAAACGTCACTGATCAAGGGCTAGAAGCCCTGGTCTGAGTTAATCAATGCCGGGGACCAACTTTTGGGCTGAATATCTCCAAATCGACCGCTCCCAGAGCCCTATTCAAAATTCATCAACGGACTCCCAAACCTGCACGTACATGCGGACAACCCCTGGGGCTGACAGATGCCATCCAGTAGCCACTGAGGGGGGGGAAGTCCCACGAGGGTCAATGACCCCTGGATTGGGCAAACCTGAAAACTGGGGAGTCACCAAAGTCTGCCAAGGACAGATAAAAAGCAGTGAAAAGTGACCCTCAGTGGCGCCCTCTTGATCTCCACCTTGACCAGCACCCGACCTGTCCAGCCAGAAGGACCACCCGGCGACCCCTTCTGGAAGATAACACCACGCTGAAAGAACCCTCAACGACAGACTCCAGTGCCTGTGGGATAGGTATACCTGACTCTTGTAGCTCGCTACTCTGTGTGTGTGTGTGTGTGTGTGTGTGTGTGTGTAAGGACCAGCCCCAAGGTTTATGATTTAACTCATTACAGTGTTTCAATCCGCCTAATAAACCAGAATTTTAAGGATCCCGAGTTGGACATTTGTAGCCAACAGCATAGCATTGCCGAGCCTATAAGTGTGATGCAGGTTCCCCCTCCCCCCACCCCTGAGGTGGAGCACCTTGCTTTTCCCCGTATTGAATGCTATCAGGTTTTCATCCGCCCACCTTGCAAGCCTATCAAGGTCAGCCGGATCACTAGCCTAACCTCAATGTGGATACCCTTCCCCAGTTTGGTGTTGTCAGCTAACTTAGCCAGTCCACTTGTGACACCAGTGTCCAGATCATTTATAAAAATATTAAAGACTACAGGTCCTAGAATGGAGCCTTGGGGGACACCACTACTCACTGAGTTCCATGTTGATTTGGTTCCATCAACTACCACTCTCTGGGTCTGGCCTCAGAGCCAGTTCCCCAGCCATCAGACTGTAGTGTTGTTGAGGCCGCAGTTGCCCAAGTTTTCCTTGAGGACATCATGGGACACTAGGTCAAAGGTTTTTTTAAAGTCCAAATATATGATATCAAACTTTTCCCTTTTGTCTAGGTGATACACCACCTAGTCATAGAAGGAAATGAGATTGGTCAGGCAAGACCTACCTGTAACAAACCCATGCTGGCTATCCCTCAGAATGTTGCCTTCTGTTAGCCTGTCAAGAATGGTTTCTTTGATAATTTTTTCCAAGATCTTCCCAGGGATTGAGGTCAAACTGACTGACGTGTAGTTTCCCAGGTCTTCTTTCCTCCCTTTCTTGAAGACAGGAACCACATTGGCCCTCTTTCAATCTTCAGGTATTTTGCCTGAGCACCACAAGTTCTTGAATATCCTTGCCAGTGGCTGCACTATGATGTCTGCCAGTTCCTTTAGCACTTTTGGGTGCAGTCTAGCTGGACAAGCTGATTTGTAGGGTTCCAGCCTCTCAAGATGCTTCCTTACAAGATCCACGCCAATGGTGGGAATATATTCATCCTCACCCTGGGCATCCCACATCATGTTAGGCAGGGTGGTCCCTTTGGGCTGGTGAAAAACTGACTCAAAGTAATCATTAAGCAATTGGCCTTTTCCTGGGTGTTGGGAGTCAGCTGTCCCAACTGGTTTAGCAGGGGTCCAATGTTGCCCTTGTTTTCCTTTTGACTCCCCACATATCTGAAGAAGGACTTTTTATTGTCCTTGATTCATGTAGCCAGTTGGAGTTCAGTTGCAGCCTTGGCTTTCCTAGTTCACTCCCTACAGGTGAGGACCAGTGCAGAATATTCCTCCTTACTGGTGTTCCCTGTCTTTTATCCTTTATAAGCCACTCTTTTTAGACGTAGGAGGTCCATGAGTTCCCTCTTGAGCCAAGGGGGTTGTTGAGCCCTTTTACCACCTTTCCTACAGGTTGGGATGGACTCCTCTTGTGCTTCTAGGATCGTTTTCTTAAGGAGCAACCACTCATTATGAACTACCCTCCCTGTGAAATCATGGCCTCTCAGGGCTTCAAGAATAAGTCTCCTGAGCTTATGAAAGTCAGATTTCCTAAAGTTGAGGACTACTGCATTGCTGGCTGACTTGCCAGCTTTGCGATGGATAGTGAAAGTGATAAACTCATGGTCACTGTCACCCAGCTTCCCTTTGATTCTTAAGTCGCCGATTAGATCATCCCCTTTGCCCAGTACCAGGTCCAGCAGTGCCTGACCTCTTGTCAGCCCATAAACTTCTTGAGACAGGTAGAGCTCATCCATGCATGGAAGCACACATGCTGCAGCTCCCTCAAATATTTAGAAAATTAATATTTATCTGTCCCTGGTTGCCTGTCATGAGGCCCTTGGTGGCTTGCCAAAACTCAGTAAGCAGCCCTACACCCAAAATAATTCCCCACCCCTGCTGTAGAGAGAGAAGGATTCTCCATGTTCACTGAAGGTATGTTTTTTTCAAATTTCTAACCTATATCTCCCTTTCTTCATTTAAACTCTTATTTATTAAATACTTATTCTAACTGTAATAATAGATAATCACTGAAATTATCTAGGGAGGCTGTGAACTCTCCATCACTGGAGGCTTTCTAAGAGCAGGTTAGAAAACCAGTTCTTACCCCTTTCAGGGTCACAGCATCCCTTCACTACTTCCTTGAATGTGGTGGCACCCTCCAGTGCACCCCCAGAACCCTGTTGATGCTGCCTCAAACTTACCTTTAGTGCTTCTCAACTGGATTCTACTGCCTTGAAGTAAATGTGCCCGGTGGGCCTGTTGCACAACCAATCTAGGAAGAACTGTAGCATGTGTGCATGGTACTGGTGCATTAGGACTCTGATCAGCCTAAATCAGGCAGGAGCTGCCGTGTTCTACATAGGCCTTCCTGGTCCACCCCTGCCCTGCTCATTGCTCCTGGAAACATAAACAGGCAGGTAGAACTGCCTTGAGTGCCTGTTTCTGGGAGGAGGGTTGGGGAGGCTTTAGGCTGGTAAAAACCCTAATGCCATGTTGGGCAGTCTTACCTGACTATTGCCATTGCTATGGCAGCACCTGCATCATTGCACCCCTGAGGTGCCTTGCAGTACCCTAGGTGAGAAGTGAGGTTAGACAAACATCTTCAGGAGTGGTTTAGGTGTAGCTTATCCTGCATTAGGGCAGGGGATGGATTATATGGTTTTATGAGCTCTCTTCCAACACTATTTTCTCTGAATCTGGGGCCCAACTACATCCATGGTTCTCCCTTCCCAGCAGATGCCTATATGCGGTGCCACAAAAGATATGCAGGCTGCCTCTAACAAGCTAGCTCAGGTACTAGCTTTAGTATGCGGGGTGGGGATTTCCCCTGCTCTAAAGTAGAAAGTAAAGAGAAGAATTCTTTTAAAAATCAAGTCAATATTGCATAGATCACTGATTACAAGAACATCATCTTCTTTAAGAAAAATATTTTGGGAAATCTAGAGGTTTCTTTGACACTTTATTCAGTTTGCACAGCATAAGATTCGTGGTAAAAGGAAATGCATGGGGTTTTTTTCTTTCTCAGTATCTTTAGGGAGAAGTAGCTTCATGTTTTGCAGCTGCATTTGTCATAGTACAGTTCCCAGCAATCCCCTGACTTTTGATTTCAATGTTCAATAGTTCACATTCCTCAGAGAACAAGGGCTGAACCCTAACTGGGCCACTCCAGTAGGTCACACAGCTGTTATTACATCAGCATTAAAGACTTCAAATTATTCTCCTGTCTTGCAATTTCTACCAGATCCTGTAAGACACAGCAGGCACAAAACCACAAGATAGTAATTGGAATCAAACAGACCTAAACTCTGCAAGACATAGAAGAAAAGTAGTGAAAGAGCTGGAAAAAGTCATTTTGGGGCTAATTCTTTCTTCCCTAGTCTAAGAAAGTTCTTTCTTCAGCAGTAGAAGAAAGTCCATTATTCCAGGATCCTTTACTGTTGTCATAAGACACAAAGGCCAAGAACAAATACATCTTTACTAGAGTAGAGGCCTGAAGAAATTATGTAAGCAGGAATATACAAACCAATTGCCAGGAACGTGACCTTGCAATCAGTTTTTTAAAAATTTAAAAATAATAAAAAACCTCTACTAGAATGTGGAAAATGATCTAATAGATATTAGTAAATCATATTTGCATGGGAATCCTTACAGCAATCCAAGTAGCTTCAGTGATTTCATTATCTAGCTGACTCCTCTTTATTTGGCTTACTCCTCCTATATAAATCGGATTTGAATCTACTGGAAGCAACAATGATGCCAGAGTCAACCGTTTAGGCTAGGGACAGACATTACAGATAAACTGGTTTAAGTGATCAAAACTGGTTTAACCCTGTAACAAAACTTAAGTTCAATGTACATAAACCAGTTTCAAAATGGCCAAAATCAGTTTGAGATAAACCTGATTGACTAACTGTAGTATCAGACTTAACTGATTGAACTCAAACCAGTTTATGCAACTTCTGTCCCAGAGCCTGTCCTGGTTTAAGTTAAACCAGAGTCCCCCAGCATCCCAGCATGCTCTCTGGGCTATGCTCTGTGTTTCAGTAAAGGAGGGCTGGCCCTGCCCCTCTTCTCCTTAGCCAGAGCAGGGACAGGCAGGGGTGGAGACCTGGCCAGATGCTGGCCCTGGAAGGGAGCAGGGAAGAGATTTATTCACCAACTCCCTCCCTATCATGTCCCACCAGCATGACCTGCATTTCTCTGGTGGCTGCTTCAGTGGTGGTTGCATGGCCAGCCCTGAGCAGAGGCCTGGAGTAAACTGGCCAGGGAGGGGGTTGAATTCCCCCCTCCTTGTCTCATGACCAGAGCCAGGGTCTGCCGGGTGCTCTTCTCACTGCTGCAGAGACATGGCCCAATTAGGTGGGGAGGGAAGTGCAGTGGGGTCTGCCTGCCCTGACCACAGCTGCTGTCACTTGCTCCCTGCATGGGGCAAGCAGTGGGATAAGCCCCTTCCTGCTCCCTCCTCCAGACACTGGATGGAGGGGGAAAGAATCCCCCTCTCTGCCCCTCACCTAAGAGGCCATGCTGGTTCGGCTCTGGTCATTCCCCTGCCCTGCCACTGGAGTGGTGAGGGGGCAGGGCCCTGTTGGGGCAGCAGCCCCTGTCCTGGTGTCCTGGGAGCGACAGCCTCTTCTCAGCGGGAGGGGGCATGAGCAGGTGTCAGAGCTGTTGTGGACTGCACAGGGAAGGTGGCATTATTGAGGCTTGGAGAGGGCAATACCCCACAAACCCCACCCCCCAGCACCACTGCTGCTGCTCACCTTGTACACTCTGTGGTAACTTTCCCCACCCCGCAGCACTTCCTCCCCACCAGGAAGAGACTCACACTCCAAGACACTGCGACAGGGGCTGCAGCTCCTGTCAGGGTCACTCCCCTGCTCCAGGGGTGGGGTTGGGGTCAGAGCCTGGCTGGCATGTCCCCCTTAGGTGGGGGGCAGGGAAAGGTGTTATTCCCCACTCTGCCCTCGGAGACCACCACCAGACCACCACTCGCCCAGACTGTTGCCACCACCAGAAGCAGCAGAATAACCCTCCTCCAGGGCCCTGACACTGGAGCAGCATGCAGGGAATGATCCTGATGGGGGCTGCAGCCCCTGTCATGGTGTCCTGGAGCATGAGCCTCTTCCTGGTGAGGGGCCATGCTATAGTGTGGAGAAAGCTGCTGCAGGCTTTGCAAGGCAAGCAGCAGCGGTGGCTGCGCTGGGGGGCTTGGAGGGCTATGGCCCCTTCTAAGCCCTGGTGCCACCACCTGCCCTGTGTGGCCCAGGGCAGCTATGACCCCTGCTCATGCCCCCCCACCCTGGGAAGAGGCTTACACTCCACAGACACCAGGACAGGGGTTGCTGCCCCATCAGGGCCCTGCCCCTTTGCTTCAGCAGCAGGGCCAGGGGACTGAGTAGAGGCCAGTCAGCAGGCAGGGCCCCTTAGGTAGGCAGCGGGGTTATTTCCCCCTCCCTCCAACATCTGGCAGAGGGGGCAGGAGGGGCTTATTCCACCACTTGGCCCCATGCAGGGAATGTGTGGTGGGTGGTGGCATTTGGTGCAGGCAGACCCCGGCTGTGGTTTCATCCCCCCAAGGGGCTGTGGGGTAGAGGAGGAAATAACCCCCCTACCTGCCTTCCCTGCCTCAGGGGCCATGCCAGCTGGTATTTGGCCACATCCCGGCCCCACCACAGCAGCAGCAAGGAGTGAGTTCCCAACAGACTCTGGCTCAGGTCCTGCCAGTGGGATTGGGGGGTGGGAATTAAACCTCCGCACTGGCCAGTTCACTCCAAGCTACTGCCAGTGTTGACCATACCCCCCTCCCCCCCAACACAACTTCCCTGCAGCTGAGGACTGCTCTAGCTCCCACTGGCCCTGGCCTGAGCTACTGCAGGCATGTGCCTGCATTTTGTGAATATCTGTTAACTTACAAATTGGTTCAATCTAGGCAGGTTAGACTAACCTGCAAAAATTGAATCAATTCAGGCTCTGGCTTTTTGAATGTCTGTCCCTAGCCCTGATGTACCAAGGTACAGTATTATGGAAATAATAGGCCATATTATGGGTTTCAAGATTGGGAGAGCAGGGCTTGTGTTGCAAAGACCACCCTGGTTATGCTACTGTTGTAAAATTCATAGATTTCATAGACATCAGGGCTGGAAGGGACCTTGGAAGATCATCGAGTCCAGCCCCCTGCCCAAAGGGCAGGAAGTCAGCTGGGGTCATAGGATCCCAGCAAGATAAGCATCCAGTTTCATCTTGAAGGTGTTCAATGAAGGCGCTTGAACCACCTCCAGTGGCAGGCTGTTCCAGACCTTGGGGGCTCGGACAGTAAAGAAATTCTTCCTTATGTCCAGCCTGAAACGATCTTGAAGTAGTTTGTGACCATTCGACCTCGTCATCCCTTGGGGCGCTCTGGTGAACAAACGTTCCCCCAGATGCTGGTGGTCACCCCTGATAAACTTGTAGGTGGCCATCAGATCACCCCTGAGCCTGCGCTTTTCCAGGCTAAAGAGCCCCAGGGCTCTCAGCCTGTCATCGTAGGGTCTGCTTCCCTGACCTCTGATCATGCGCGTGGCTCTTCTCTGGACTCTCTCAAGCTTCTCCACATCCTTTTTGAATTGTGGAGCCCAAAACTGGACACAGTACTCCAGCTCCGGCCTCACTAAGGCCGAGTACAGGGGGAGAATGACGTCCCGGGATTTGCTTGAGAAGCATCTATGGATGCAAGCCAGATGAGTGAAGACATTTTTTTTCCCACGGACAAGTAACAAGGGCACACCTTGTGTTGTTGCTACTTGTCCCCGGGGAATGCCCATGCTACATGTGGCAGGCTGGTGTGGATGCTTTGCCCCAAAGTTTGGTGTCATCGGCGAACTTGGCCAGTCCGCTTCTGACTCCAGTGTCCACATCATTAATGAAGATGTTGAACAGTATGGGTCCAAGGACAGAGCCTTGGGGGACCCCACTGGTCACAGGACACCACGATGAGTGACTTCCATCGATTACTACCCTCTGGGTCCGACCCCGGAGCCAATTTTCCAGTCAGTGGATCGTGGAGGACCCAAGGCGACAATTGGCCAGTTTCTCCAAGAGGCGATCATGGGACACCAGATCGAAGGCTTTTTTGAAGTCAAGACATATGACATCAATCTCTTCTCCCTTGTCCAGGTGATAGGTCACCTGGTCGTAGAAGGAAATGAGATTGGTCAAGCAAGACCTACCCGCAACAAACCCGTGCTGGCTATCCCTTAAGATGTTGACGTCGGCCAGTCCATTAAGGATGGCCTCTTTAATAAACTTTTCTAAGATCTTCCCCGGGTAGAAGTCAGGCTGATGGGCCTATAGTTAGCCGGATCCACTTTCCTCCCTTTCTTGAAGATAGGCACCACATTGGCCTTCTTCCAGTCTTCGGGCACTGGAGATAAAAGGAAATGAAAATCTAATTAGAACCAGAAAGGAATCTCTCAGAATAGCAATTAATGAATTTGGAAGGTACTGATATGTAATCAAGCATAAGGGAGAGGTTAATAGTTTTGAATAATAACCAAAACATGACCCTCCAAACATTTTGCAAAGTGAGCTAAAGTAGTAAATCTGAAAGCTCTAGCAAGCGAGAGAGATGCATTTACATCTTAAGTCTGAGATAATTTGTCACCAGTGTAGTATTTCTGATTATCCCCCACACTATGGATAGAGGTTAGCTTGATATTTGGAACAAAAGCTTTATTCTGATTTATAATGTCTGGACATAATTTTCTGATCTGATGGGACACACTATTGGCATCCAGAGAAATCCAAAACAGCCTTCTGACCTAAACTGTGTCCTGTGAGCATAGAATCATAGAATCAAAGAACTGGAAGTGACTTGTAGGATCATAAAGTCTGGTCCCCTACCGTGGGCAGGAAGTTATTGGGCTCAATTGAGCTCAACGAAGTGCTTGTTCAGCATCCTCTTGAACACCTCTAAGGATGGTGACAGCACTACCTCTGGAGTATATTCCAGATTCTAGATACCCTTATAGAAAATAAGTTTTTCCTAAAGTCAACCTACATTTTTCTTCAATTAGCATGTGCCTGTTGGTTCTTGTCCCCCATGGGAGTGCCTTTCTGAAGAGTTGCTCCCCTAGATCTTGGTATTCACCCTTGACTAGTGTTCTGCGTTTTCAGTTTTTACTGATTGGCATCCATAAACTCCCTGATTTTTTCACTGAAGTTAATCAGTTTTTACTGATTTACACCTGTTTTTACTGATTTACACCCATTTTTCAGTTCACTCAATCTTACCTGGTACAGTAAAATCCCTGTTAACTGGCACAAGTGGGGAATGGCTGGGAGGTGCCAGTAAACTAAAAGTGCCGGTTACCTGAGGCACAGGTTCCTGGCCGGATGGAGAAGGGGGTGGTAGCCGTGCAGGGGCCGGGGGAGGGAGGCTGGAGCCACTGCCTGGGGGCACAGGAATCCCGGCTCTGACCCTGGGTGGGGTGGGAGGCGCTAGGGGAATCACTTCCAGGGCAGGCAGGTCCCAGCTGTACCCCGGCAACTCTGGTTCTGGCCCTGCCCCAGGTGCTGGGAGCTGCGGGTCCTGCCAGGGGGGCAGGTGGGAGAGCCCAGCCCTGCTCCCTGCGGTGGATGCTGTACCTGGCCACTCTGCATGGGCCCATGGGGCTAGAGCTACTGCCTGGGGTTGCGGGGCTCCCGGCTCTGACCCTGGGTGGGGCGGGAGGGAGGTGCTGGTGCTGGGGTCGGGTTCCACCCCCACCACATCCAGCCATGCAGTACTCCCCACAGGCCCTGGGCAGCACCATGCTGTGGTGCAGGCAGGTTGTGTTGGCTGCTCCCAACACCACTGCAGCAGGGGTTGCAGTGACTGGGGACAAGCTAAGCCCTGTGGGGTTTGGGGTGCAGCACTGCCTAACAACTGCAGGCAGTTGGCATGGGCCACTCCTGGGGCCACTGCAGCAGGGGCTGGGGTGAGCGGGGACAAGCTGTGCCATGCCCTGTGCTCCCAAGGGCTCCACTTATTCCCACTCACCCCAGCCCCTGCTGCAGCAGTCCCAGGAGCAGCCAATGTTAGCTGCCTGCACCATGGCATGGTGTGTCTCAGGGGCTGGGGTGAGTAGGGACAAGCGGAGCCTCAGGGGGTTCAGGGCATGGTGCAGCCCAGCAGCTGCGGGCAGCTGGCATCTGCCACTCCCAGGGCCACTGCAGCAGAGGTTGGAGTGAGTGGGGACAAGCTGTATTCGCTTGTTACCACTCACCCCAGACCCTGCTTTAGCAGCCCCAGGAATGGCCGACGCCAGCTGCAGAGGGAACTGTAAGTCAGTGGGTGCAGGGAATGGGGTGGGGGGTTGTGGCTCTTGCTGCTAAGTGCACTCTGGGAGGGCTGTGAGCTGGGGGCGCTGCGCTGGGCTCTTCCCAGGGGCACGTGGCCCCAGATCTGCACACTGGATGAGAGCAGAATGAGGTTCAGAATGACATCAAGATAAATTTGGTGATGAAAATTCCCTCTAAACCCAGCCTCTACCAAGTACTTAATATTTCTGTAGCACTGTCAAATTGTATTATGTTTTAACAGAGTCCACGGTGTAGACAGGAACCCCAGCTCCTATTACTATAAAAATATACTTGAACATGCTTAAGTGTACATCAGCACACCCATACATACTAATATGTAGTTTCTAACTCGTCTCAGGAAACCAAATGTATATGTAAAATGTAGATTGTGAAAAGAACTTACACTGTCTGTGATGATGCAGAAGTACATGATGCAGGACCAGAAACCCAAGTGCAGCTCACAGATACAGAGTCCTAGAAACCTTGGATGAATTCAATAACCTATAAAGAAGTAGACAGTATTTCTCTGTTCTCATGTCCTAGAGCTAATTTCTAATAATTCTGGTCACTTAAGCATCAACGACCCATGCCCCCGACAGCTGTGGGGGCACGGCAGTGGCAGGAGCATGGCGACGGCAGAGTGCAGCAGCAGTAAGCGGGAGCTCCCACACGCCGCTGGTATTGTCAGTGGCTGGAGGGGGGGCGTGACGAGCACCAGCCAGGGGGTCG
>NW_005842171.1:1006595-1030042 GCF_000455745.1 Alligator sinensis
GGGCACCATCGGCAGCAGCCAGCAGGGATCGCTGACTGCCATGCTCAGGGGGTGCATATTCACCTATATGCACCCCCTACGCGTCGCCCCTGCACTTAAGTAATGGTTTGGAACCATGTGCACATGATAGAAAGCTGGTTCAGACAGCCTGATACAGAGTCTGAGGTATGCTGCTGGGAATCCCATAGATACACAAGTAGGGCAGCTAGTTCTGAGAACCCTTTTTTTGTCAAACTCTCACATTATTTGTTTTATTAGTTATCATTTTACATTTGTTGCTTTTCCTGTCCATATGAAAAATAATATCCAATGGTCTTGCTAGCTTTTATGACATGTTCCTTTCTTAGAGACACTCAGCAATCACACACAAACCCTCTGGGACACAGTATATGACACATTCATGCACACACAGAACCCAGGCATCTAGAATATATGCAGACACACCTACACACACAAAACCCAGGTGTTCAAGACACACACACACCGCCCCCCCAGGTATCTGGGACACGCATACAAAACTCAAACATCCGGGATCCATGCGCGCGCGCGCACACACACACACACACACACACACACACACACACACACACACACACACACACACACACACACAACCCAAGTGTTCTGGATACATACACACACACACAACCCAGGCATCCAGGATACATACACACATATACACACAGAACCCAGGTGTCCAGGACACACACATGCATGCACATGTACACACAGAACCCAGACATTTGGGAGGGGCACATGCACACACACGCAGAACCCAGGCATCTGGGACACGCATATGTACACAGAACCCAGGTGTCCGGGACACACACACACTTCCATGCACACACAGAACCCAGGTGTCCAGCATACATACATGCACAAGTACACACAGAACCCAGGCATCCAGGACACATGCACACGCCAAACCCAGGTGTCCAGGGTGCACACGTCTATGTGCACAGAGCCCAGTAGTCTGGGATGTGCACACATAAACATAGAACCAAGGCATACAGGATGCGCTCACACACACACACACCAGGCATCCAGGACACATGCACACACACAGAACCTTAGTGTATGGAACACACACCCACACACTCAGAACCCAGGTGTCCGGGATCCACACCCACATGCACTCACAGAGCCCAGACATCCAGGACATAGACACACACACACACACACACACACACACACAGAACCCTGGTGTCCAGGATAAGTACGCACGCACAAAACCCAGGCATCTGAAACACACGTGCACAAACTTGGCAGGCACAAAGTGTGCTGGGTGGTTATGAATGGGACAGCTGGCTGGTGGCTCATGACTATGAGGGCGCATGCTACAACAAGCCACTGCCACATCAGGACCAGGTAGGCAACTGTGATGTCCTGCAACCTTCAGTGGGACTCATACAGGGTGACCAGCAGGACCTGCTGCAGCTCCTGGGTCTCCCTGCTTGGGTGCACAAGCTGGGAAACAAAAGTACATGCATTTCATGATGGCAGGGGACTGTGGGCATGGTGGTGCATGCCCAGCAGCCAGTCAGGGGTGGCTCAGCCGTTTGGCTCCGTTCAAGTCTTCGGCAGCCTAGGGAGCCCACAGGGCACACTGGGAGACATATGACAGCCTCCTCACACCTGCTGGGCTCCATCTGCTCAGGCAGGCTCCAAGCTCCACCCCACCAAAAGGCTCATGTCTGTTCTGCTTGCACTTAGAGTAAAGCTCAAAAGTTAGAGCACTTCCACCACGGGCTTCTCAAATGCCTGTACTTAGCCTTTGACTCCAGGCTTTCCTGATGTCCTTTAGAAGCTCTCACTGGCATACGTTTGCCCTAAAAGTAACAATTTAAAAATTAAAATAGCCTTGACTGCCTGTGAAGGAGTGCACTGTAACTGAATTCAATTCAGCGACATTCTTCAGAGGGCATATAAGTAGGTTACAGATCGTTTCTATAGGTGCCTAAATGAAAATCCACTCTTACTGGCTACTCCTTTCTTTTGCTCTCAAACTCATTTGACAGGTACTGCTACAGAAATAGTGCACTTTGTATTTATAGATCTACAAAACACTGCAGAAGGATTAGTCATCATCAGTGTGCAATTGTGGACACACCCCTTCTCTGAGGGCTAAAACCAGAACCCTCTTAAGCACGCTCAATCTAAATTTGGCACATATTGTAGTACTATCCTTTTGTCAGCAGAGAAACTTTTATTAGATTAAGATTTTCCAACAATTATTTACTCAGTGATAAGCAGATAATTGGTGTCTCCCTAGCTCCTTGCCTGGAGCATGGCTAATTATTACATGATAAATCTATATAACTCTTGATCTTAGAGTCAAAAAACTATTTTTCTAGCCTCTTAAAGGCACAGTACACGTTACAAAACAATCCAATGCAGAGAAAGCAGAGACAGGTCAGCTTCATATTTTCACAATGTAACAAGAGTTTACACCATCTTACATATATTTAGATTACCTGAACTTTGAGTAGCAATGTTTATCAGTCAGTCTGTCACAGTGCCCATTTATGGGTTTCATCGAAAATGAAAGTCCAAAGTTCTCCCTGAAATAAGGCTTTAGTATCTAATTATGGTACAGTTTTTTCTGGAATGAGGATAAGTGGATTACAGATTTAGGTTAGAATTCTGTTCCACTTTACATGCCAAATGGCAGTTTTTCTGGGCATGTAAGTGGCATTTTTGGCACTTACGTACAGTCTGTGATTCTATTATCCCTGCAATGTGGATGTATGAACGTTCACATGGTCACTGAGCATGTACAGTGAGCTATTCAGTGACTGGGCAGGTACATGATGCACATACCTGAGTTTAAGTCCTGAAAAAAAAAATAGGAGGAGGACTATTCTCCTCAGTTTTAGCTCCAGTAGCTGAGGGCATTTGTACACGTTTACGTCACAGCACCAGGTACTTTTAAAAGTATCTGTCTCTGCAGGACATGCATTTGTATAAATGGCAAAATGCATGGTCAGCACTGAGAAAATGTAGGCAGTGAACTTTTGAACTAAAAGACATTGAGGGTGTTTTAGTTCAAAAGCACACCACCACCGTTTTCTCAGCACTGACATGCATTTTGCTGTTTATACAAATGCAAGCACCACAGCGCTGGGTGTGTCAGATCTCATGCAGAGCAGACCCAGGATTTCCAGCACACTGGAGCAGACAAATGTATGTGTATAGATGACCTGAGTGTTATGGCACTTGCCTAGCAAGCAAAGGATCCACACTGTAAGCCTTAATCGTTGAGAGAGTGTTTGAACCCACAGCTCTTAGAGTTCCTAGCAGTGCTCTAACAGCCAGACTAGAAGCATTAATCAAGCACTTCTCCAACTCATCTTTTGAAACTGAACCACTTCACCTACGATGTGAATGAATATGTGTTGGGTAACTTGGGAGGAAGTGATCATGATACATTAGAATTCCAGATCCTGAGACGGGGAAAGCAGAAGGTCAGTGAAACTACGGCATTAGTTTTCAAAAAGGCGAATTTGATCTGATTCAAGGAGTTCATAGGCATGGTGTCCTGTGGGGATACCTTGAAGGATAGAGGCACCCAGGAGGGCTGGAAGCTTCTAAGGGCCACAGTATTGGATCCAGGGCTGAATTAATGCATAGGCAAGCTAGGCACATGCCTAGGGCCCTAAGTGAAGAAGAGGCCCGGTTGTGCTTGTTTTACATACTATAATTACCGAGTGAAAAAAGTAATACAAATATACAGTATTAGGTAGGAGCCCATGAGTTTGTTTGGCTAGGGCCCCCTAAAAGGTTAATCTGGCCCTGTTGGAAGCCCAGCAAGAAACTGTCTCGGCACAATGGAAGCAAAAGAAGAATGGCAAGAGACCAATGTGGTAGCACAAGCAGCTTCTAACATGCCTCAAATGCAAAAGGAAAGCATACAGGCAATGGAAACATGGGCAGCTCACCAAGGAAGCATACCAGGATATAGCAAGAACTTTCAAGGACAAAATCAGGAAGGCAAAGATAAAGAATGAGCTGAGCCTGGCAAAGGAGGTTAAGGACAACAAGAAGAGGTTCTATAAGTATGGTAGCCAGAAAAGAACTACAAGGAAGCTCTGGGTGTCCCTGTTAACAAGCCAGGGGGAAGCTCCTAGACAAAGATGCAAAGAAGGCAGATCTACTCAACACCATCTTTGCCTCAGTCTTCACAAAAAAATTAAGCTGCAGCCAGACATATAATACAGATTATTTAGATAAGGAAGGAGACAAGCTGAGGGATGAGATAACAGAGACAGTCAGAGCTTCTCGTGGGCCTGAATTAATTTAAATCAGCAGGGCCAAATGAACTTCATCCCAGGGTACTGAAGGAATTGGCAGAGGACCTGGGGAACTACAGACCAGTTAGCCTCACCTCAATACCTGGGAAGTTACTGGAGTATGTCCTAAGGAAAGTCATTTACAAGCATCTGGATGAGGAAAGGCTGATCACAAGCAGCCAGCATGGATTTATGAAAAAAAATCATGTCAGACTAACTTGATCTCCTACTTTATTAAAGTAATTACTTGGATGGATGAAGGGAATTCTGTGGATATAGTGTGTCTGGACTTCAACAAGGCTTTTGACTAGGTCCCGCATGACCTTCTTGTAAACAAAGTGGAAAAGTGTGGGCTAGATAAAATTATGATACGGTGGACAGATAACTGACTCAATATGAGTCTGCAGTGACATGCAGCTGCACAAAAGGTGAATGCAGTTATGGGATTGCATGGATAGAAGCATTAGGTGCAAAACAAGGGAGGCAACAGTGCTCTCTACTAGGCACTAGTTAGGCCTCATCTGGAATACTGTGCTCACTTCTGGAGTTCTGGGCTCCACATTTTAAAAAAGACATGAAAAACTTAGAGATGGTCCAGAGGTGGGCAACAAAGATGATAAAGGGCTTGGAAAGCAAGTCATATGAGGAGAGACCAAAGGACCTAGGCATGTTCAGCTTCCAGGAAAGGTGCTTAAGAGGGGACTTGATAGTGTTGAGCCCCAGCTCAAGTCTGGGACTGTGCCCGGTATGCAAAGGCCAATAAAGATACCAGGGGTGAAAGTACAAAGAAGGTTTATTGCTAGCAATAAAAGGTGCGAGCGGAATAATTTCACGTAACAAGTACACAGATCACTATTTTTAAGCATCTTTTATATAGGAGTTTTTGAACCTTCATAAGCATCCTTGTTTGTTAATTGGTTATAAAGGAGTGACGCAAGGAGTTCTTCACTGAGCATGTCTCTATACCTGTGTTTTAACCATGTATCTTATTTATATACATGTGTGTTTCATTAGCATATTTTTTTCCACCTGGGGCGTGATTTTCAGTATTTTAATGAGCCCTTTAACCCAGTACTTAGCTTTTTGCTTTTGTTTTTAAGCCCCCTTTATCTAGGACTGTGTGCTGCAGGCCAGTACTTGACTCCAAGCGAAGGCTTTTCTTTCCCCCCCCATGTTGAATGTTACAGTGTAGTGCACTTTGGAAAGTCATCTGCTAAATAAAGAGCCAAAACCATTGCACCAGAGGAAATTACATTTAACTGTGCTGAATGCCCTTTTCTTACAGCATCCTAGAATTCATAATCCTAAAGAAAGGGAAAGCAGGAGCTTAGCACAGGAAAGATACTAGACTTCAGAAGGGCAGTGTAACAGGTCGTCCTCCCCAGCACCATCTTCTGGGTCATCCGCGCCTTCCGTGGGGCGCCCTTGGAGTCCTCTTGGAACTCTGCTATCCCACTCTAATCTCGTCTGCCACGTCTTGATGGAAATTAGTATGCAAGCGGGAGACTGCCGATTATACTGGGTATGTTGGGGTCTCCCCTAGGATGGTCTGACCCCTTTTTTCTCTAGCTAAGCTTCTCCGTCCAAACCCACCAAACAGGGTTCGACTCCGAGGCTCTAGCACTTCCTTCCAGTGCCTGGAGGCTCTTGGCCCCCTTTTCTGCTCCTTTCTGAAGCATGGCACTCCCTGGCCCAGAGGCACGTGCACTGGCCCCCACAGCCAGGGGTTATAAGTTCAAAACCTGGGTGTGACCTCACCTGTCCAAATAATATATACTTGTACCCTCCAGGCCTCCCTGGTCTTTTTAAGATCAACCCAAAACTGCGCCCTACTGGCACTCGGGCTCTCCGCAGCTCTGTGCCTCACTGGCGCTGGGCAGGTGTAACATGATTGGTGCAGAGGAGGCCATTATACCCCATGGTGGTGGCCCAGCTCTTGCTCTACTCTAGCTCTATGTTACCCTCCCCCTTTTCCCAACTGCCACACCTTGTTGTTCTTTGTTTTCTTTGGAAAGGGAGGCTGCCCCAGGGTCTTAGAGTGAGCCTTCCATCAACAAATCCCTCTCAATCCCTCCTGATTCTCAACCAGCCTTCCCACTAAGTAGGGCCTCCTGGCCTGTATGTGCCCCCGGGGCACCTGATGCCTTATGTGCCAATCATAGCCTCCAAACCATACTATGCCCATGCCTTGAAGGTGTTAACAACACACACTTAGGCCAGGTGCTTTGCCCTTGAGCCAATGTCCAGCTACTCCACTTCACACACTTACCGGGGCCTTGGTCTTCCTGGCCTCCATCCCTTTCTTCTAGCTAGCCCCTTACTGCCCAGGCCCACTCAGAAATGAGGGGTGGAAATTTTTCCGGAAATTTTTCCACTGCTTTATTTTTCCATGGGAAATTTTCCATTTCTAAAAATGTGTTGTTTCATAAAATTCATTAGTAACAATGAATGGATGCCAATACAATATTAGGCAAGCATGGCAGTTTCAAAGTTATAATTAATGTCTTTCAGGTGAGTATCCCTAGGAAGTGTGTGAGAGTGTACATATATGTTTTATTTATTTGTAAACAGGAGGGTAAATATACTCATACAATAATCCAAACCAAAAATAAAGTTATGAATTCACCTAATTGGCTGTGCAGGTCAAATCAAAACCAAAGTTCAAATTCTTATTTAATCTCAGTCTGCAAGTGAAAGCAAAACCAAAACTAAAACTGATTAATTTTGGTTTCACTTTCAGTTCAGCAAACACACAGAGCAGTGTCTCATTTATTTTCTTGAGTTGGGGAAGTTGGAAGTGTTTACATAAGATGTTCGTTTTTTAGTGCTTTTGCTTTGAAGTAGTCATAATAATGTCTAATCAGAAAAAAAAATGTTGTGGGGCATCATTATAGAGAAGTTCAAGCCACTAAAGGAAGGAAGAAAGATGGTAGACGCAAATATTGTGGGCAGGAGTATGCTAATAATGCAACAAGAATGGAAACATTTAATAACATGTGAAACTGTCCTGAAAGAGTACAAGCCATATACAGAAACTAATACAACCAAGTGGTGGAACAACATCATCTGAGAAAAGTCTACTTTAGGAATCCTATGTAAGTAAACAAATTAATGTTAAACAACACACAGTATAGACCACCATCTGTTTTAAAACAATTCTGGACTATTATTTATTTAAAATATTTGTAACCTGCTTTTCTGCTTGCACTAAGCACCCGAAGTGGCTTAGGCTTAACAATATATTTTTTTAATTACATAATACATAAATAGTTAACTATTTCACCCAGCAAAGTGAGCTTAGTCCTCTGGCCAATGGCAGAGGCCAGACTATACTTCCCTTTGGCTCTGCAGTCCCAGAGCACCTGAGAGGCAGACTGAGCAGCAAAGTGTTCTTTTTTTTTTTTTTTTCTTTTTTTTGGGGGGGGAAGCAAGCTCCCTGCTGCTTCTCCTTCTCATGGATGAGGCCAAACTAGAATAAGCTAAAATACAAATCTTTCCCCCCTTTTGTTGCAGGAACTTGGTAGCTCAAGTGAAATAGCAGGTTTGCAAAAAATAGAAAATG
This sequence comes from Alligator sinensis, assembly GCF_000455745.1. Taxonomy (NCBI): domain Eukaryota; kingdom Metazoa; phylum Chordata; order Crocodylia; family Alligatoridae; genus Alligator; species Alligator sinensis. Next base: position 1,014,447 of record NW_005842171.1, read on the forward strand.
AAAATGTTGAGCTGCCAGGTCTGGGGGAAGAAGCAGCAGAATCTTCACTTTCAACATCACTGTCACCAGATATGTGATCCACCATGAGTAGCTGTTCAAGACAGTCAAGCTTTTTATCAAGCTTTTTGGACAAAATGTCAAAAGAAGATCAAGAAAAAGCAGATGACACATTAGCTCAAGCTATAGTTGCAAGTGGTACACCTCTTTCCAGTACTGCAAATCAATACTGGAAGAAACATTACAAACTAATTCGCCCATCATATAAGTTACTGTCATGTTATCGCTTATCACATTCTCTCTTAGATAGAGAGTATGACAGAGTTCAAACAATGGTTATTCAAAGGATTGGGCAAGCAGAATCACTGACTCTGATGTCAGATGGGTGGACTTATATACAAGGAAATCGTTTACTGAACATCATGGTCATATGTAGACAAAATAATGGGCGTGTGTGTACAACACTTTAAAGCAAGCTAAATGTCTTTGCACGCCTTGGCGGTGTATTGCACATTAATTACAGCCACTGTAGCAAATTAAGTGGCGTAATACACCTTAAATGAGTTGGGGTGCAGCAAACTAAAACTCCTCCGAAGCAAAGCACTAGGTTCTGTGCAGCTCAGGGGCTCTGCACCTGAGAAGGTAGCCTGGCAGCAGACGGGAAGGCAGGCTCTACCCAAGAGAGGAAAAAAAAAAAAGCGGTGAGCCTGATCTTTTTTTTTTCCCCCCGCCAGAGCCTCCCTGCGTGAGCTGCACAGAGGCCTAGTGCTTCCCTCTGTGGCTGCAGCTGCGGTGCGCCCTGGGACCACCCAAGCCAGGTGCCTGTGGGGGGGGTGCCACCTGGGGGAGGGCACCACTGCCACAGAGGGTAGCGCCAGACCCGCAGCAACAGCCCAGGGACCACTCCTCCCACTGGCAGCTCACCCTCTCCTCCCTGCCCCAGGAGAGGCGTGTAAGTCAGGTGTGTGCACGACACAGGGGTTTAATTGGCCCTAAATTGAAGCGGTGTTTTTAAAAACCCACTGCTTCAATTTAGGGCCCCCATTTCGTCTACACATGCCCCATGTTAATAACACCTAAACCAATATCCCTGAAAGCAACTGCTACCAAATCTTCTCGTCATACAGGTAAATACATAGCCAAATTACTGAGTGAAGAGAATAAAAGTGCAGGTCCCTCCAGGGTACAAGTCCTTGTAACTGATAATGGGAGTAACATGAAAGCTGCAGGGCAAATATTAAAGGCACAGTCTCCTCATTTAATAGTATCTGGCTGTCTTGCTCATGGGTTCGATCTTCTGGCAATGGATATAGTAAGTGTGAATACAATGAAGACAATATTGGCAAACTGCAAAACGATTGTGAAGGTATTAAATAATCATCATGTTGCTAATCATACTTTGAAGAAATTACAGAAAGAGAAGCTGGGGAAAGAAAGTGCACTTTTATTGCCAGGAAAAACTAGATGGGGCTCGGCTACAAAGCATTTACATAGGTTGCTGCTCAGAAAGAACAGTTTGCAGTGTACTTCAATAGATGACGCAGTATCCCAGATTATTCCTGTGAGCGTTCAGAAGCAGATTCTCGACAATGATGTATTCTGGGTTTGTTTTCAAGGAGCATTCGATTTGCTACTACCAATTTCAGTGGCTAACAAGAAATTTGAAGGAGATACACTAAGCCTTTCAAATATTCCAGAGATATTCAGACAACTGAATGAAAATCTAATTGAGCTTTTCTCTTCTTCACTTCTATCCAAAAAAGAAGTAGTAGTAGTAAAACAAATGTTTACTAAGAGATCTGAGTTTTGCTCTCATGAGGGCAGCTTGCTCCAGAGCCAGGGCAGAGCCATGATATTTGGCCTGCATGCTCCAGGGGGGGGTGAGCAGGCAGGGGATTGCAGCTCTGCCCCAGCTCCAGACCAGGCTGCCACCACTGCAAGGAGCCGGGGCAGAGATGCAATCCCCTGCCTGCACGCCCCTGCCTAGAGCATGCAGCCTACAGATCATGGCTGTGCCCTGGCTCCAGAGCAAGCTGCCCCCATTACAAGATCCCAGTGGCTCCAGAACAGCCCCCTGCTCTGCTCTGCTCTGCTCTGCCATGTGGTCTGCCAGGGTTGGCTGAAGCTGTTCTCCATGGCAACCCCAGCCTGGAGCTTTTACAGCACAGGTACAGCTGGGGTCTCCATGGAAACGGGGCCCAGCCATGCGCAGGGGTGGCTGAGAAATGGAGTCCACTACCAACTGAATCTGGCCCATGGGACAGACTTTGCCCAACCCTAAGCTAATGAGATCTCCAAAACCACCCCTTACAGTCCCATCCAAGCCACACCACCATGCAAAAAGCCTTCTGGCTTCAACAAAAAGCTATCTCCTACACTGGGTCTCAACATAAACATCCACTCCCCATCTGTACCACCACACAGTCTCCTATACTGGGCCCTGCTTCCCTGTAGGCTTCCCTGGTTCTGGCCCTGGCTTATACTTCACTCAAGCCCTGTCCCCTTCCAGTCAGGTGGCTTGCTCACCCTGGCCCAGATGTCTGTGAAAAGAAAGACCAAGGGAGAAAAGAAAGACCAAGGAAGCTGTGGGTCCACTGCTTACTAGATATGGTGAGCTATTAACAGATGCCACAAAGAAGGCAGAGCTGTTCCGTGGCTATTTTGCTTCAGCCTTGACAGGAAAAATAATCTGCAAACAGTCAGCTAAGAAAAATACCAGAGACAAAGAAGGGGGCAGGATGAGAGTTTTGATAAATAGACAGAGCATCAGACAACTTTTGATTGGTTTGAATTAATTCAAGCTTGCAGGGCCTGGCAAAATATATCCCGAAGTACTGAAGCAACTGACAAAAAGGATCTTGGAGCCATTGGCAATAATAGTTACAAAGTCATGTGAGATAAACAATGTTGGAGATGACTGGAAAATGGCCAACATCTTAAAAAGGCAAATAGAAAGGCCTGGGGAGTTATAGACCAGTCAGCCTGACTTCAATGCCTGGGAAGTTATTGGAGCAAGTGATAAAGAAATCAATTTTGTAAACAACTGGAGGAGAAAAGGGCAATCCCTAGCAGCCAACATGATAGTGTTAAAAACAAGTCATTCCAAACCAATTTGATCTTCTATTTTGAAAAAGTAAATAGTTGGGTATTTGAAGAAAATGTAGAAAACATGGTATATTTTAGACTTTTGTAAGGTTTTAGTATGGTGGGGTAAAAGTATCATAAGATGAATAAATAATTGGATCAGTAACTTCAAGCAAAGGATAATTACAAATGGATCAATGTTAGCATGACAGAAGATTTCAAGCTGGAGGAGTTGTTTAATATGTTTAGCATGCCCCCCTATAGAGATTCTTAACTAAGTTAAGTAGTGTCACATGGCAATAAGATGTTCCTGCTCCTTTAAGAACAGGAGCAGCCTAGCCAGGGGGCTCTGCAGGCTAAGCAGTGCATCACAGCTGTGGGTTACCTGAGCAGCAGGCTAATGATATAATTATCTGACACCTGCAGATGGTCAGCTGACTGGAAGGAAGCAAAGGCCTGAGCACATATGCCCAGTGCTGGGGCTGGCAGGGGTTAGTTCTCTGGGAAAAACCAGGGGAAGGAGGTCCTGCACAGGGAAGCTACTCAGGGATGTTTGGTTTGCCCATTCTGCTGCCTGCAAAATTAGTAAGGCTCCAGGAGCTCATTAGCAGAGATCCATGTTTTCTGTTTCCCACAGAAAAATAGAGAAAACCAGAGTCCCTGTTTTTATCAGAGAAAATGTAGATTTCCTCTTTTAGCAGAGAAATCCATGGATTCTCCACTTTTTCAGGCTGGCATAGTTCCAACCTGCAAGAGCTGATTGCAGAAAAGGCGGGAAACCCCCAGCCCTGCCCAGAGGGGGAGGGAGAGGGGGAAGGGTGGGTCATGAGCTTCTGACTCAGCCAAGGTGGGGTTCAGGCTCAGGCTTGCCCTTTGCCCTTCGCCCCTTGAGCCTGAAGGTAAGTGGGGCTTGGGGTTGTGGGAAGAAGGTGGCTGGGGGCTGACGGAGCGAGGGGTATGCCAAGTGCTTCTAGCCCCAGGTGGCACACTACAGCGCCTCCTTGCCCCCCACCTCAGGCCACTCCCAGGAGCAAGGCTGGGGGTGAGGGCAGGGGTGCCCCTCTGTGGGCTGCACATGCACTGGCCGACCAGGGGGGTTCACACACAGTGGTTACCACCGTGCCCCACACTGCCTTCCCACGGCCAGCCGCATGGTTTTGCAGGCAAGTGGTGCAGGGCACAGCAGTGGCAGCCACCAGATGCAGGCCATACATGCGCCACCAAGCTGGCTGGCCAGTGGGAGGGAAGGGGGTGGCTTACATGCAGCAGCTGTCACAGGACCACTGCTTCCAACCCACAGCCAGCCACACAGCTCTGTGGGCATGGTTCCATGGACACAGTGGTGGCGAGGGATGGTGGCAGTGGCAGGTGCATGCTGACTAGGGGGTGGGGGTGGGGCTCACACACAGTAGCTGCTGCCACTTCCACTTGCCTGTGGAGCGGCAGCATGCAGCGGCTGCCACCGTGTGTGAACCCCCAGTCCGCAGGCCTGGCTCCACAGACAAGCGGCAGCGGTGGTGTGAGGTAGTGGCAGCTGCCATGTGCAAAACCTCCCACAACTCCCCCCACCAGCCAGCATGCAGCTGCCACCACCGCCACACCACTGCTGCTGTGGAGCAATGCCCACGGAGCTGTGCGGCTAGCCACTGGGTGGCAGTGGTGGTGGCTGCGGCCACCATGTGCAAGACCTCCCATGCACAGGCATGGCTCCTTAGACAAGCAGCAGCAGTGGCATATGATGGCAGCTGTATGCCACTCAGCTGGCTGGCGGTGGGGAGGTGGGTAGAGGGTTTTTGCACACAGCGACTGCCATCACCTTGCACTGCTGCTACCACTTGTCTGCAGAGCCAGGCCTGCAGACAGGGGGCCTCGTGTATGGTAGGTGCCTCCATGTGGGCACAGCTCCACAGGCAAGCAGCAGCAGTGGCGTCTGCTGCTTGTGAGCCCCCCAACCCCGTGGCCAGCATGCAGCCACCACTGCCACCACTCTGCACCACTGTGGAGCCACGCAGCCAGCTGTGGAGCACAAATGGTGGTGCAGTGGCGGCCACCATGTGCAAATCCCCTTCTTGCCACCCACTGGCCACCTGGTTGGGCTGCACATGTGCAGTTCACTTCCAGAGGCCCCTGCTGCCACTGTGCCCTATGTCGCTTGCCCATACAACCATGCAGCCGGCCGTGGAAAAGCGGCGCAGGGCACTGCGGCAGAGGTGCAGTGGCGGCCAGTGTGTGTGAACCCCAACATCAGGCCAGCCAGCATGTGTGCAGCCTGCAGAGGGGCACCCCCACCCTCACCCCCCAGCCCTGCTCCTGAGAGCAGGCACAGGGGCATGCTTCCCACCCCCGGTTTGATCTCCCCTCCCCCCCCCAGTACCTTCCCTTCCCCTCACCCTGCCCCGCCCCTTCCCCCCCACACACACTTACCTGCTGGGGCAGTTGTCAGTGTCTGTGCATGTGTCTGTACCTGTGTGTGGGGGGGATAGAGGGCTGTTGTGGAGGCGTGAGGGGCATCAGGAGGGCTGAGGAGATTGTAGGGGGGAGTGAGGGGCACCAGCAGTTCCAGGGGGGCCTTTAATTTTAATCATGGATTTTGGGGTTTTAATAAGAGAATCTGCAATTTTTAATCGGATAATTTATGATTTTTAATTGGAGAAAACCAGGATCCTGCTCATGAAGTACCCAGGCTAGGAGGCTTGCTACAAGGGGATAAGTTTGCCTTCTTAAAGGGGCAGAGCACGGTCTCTTTTGGTTATTGTTATATTTTAGTGCAGGGGCTTATGTTTGTGTTATTGTTTGTACCAGAGGTTTGGGATGAGGCTGTAAGGGGAGGTTCAGAGGCCTCATTAGTGCCCAGAGAGGCATAGCTACTCAAAGAGCCAGAGGGTCGGGCTGCAGAGGGGCACAGCTACATAGGGTCTGGAGAGCCCAGTGGCAGTGGGGTGCAGCAGACAGGAGCAGGGCCATACAAAGGCTCATGGGCAGCCTCCCTATTTTATTATTTTACCAACAAGGTGTAGCAGGCAAGATAAGAAAGCACCCTCGGAGCAGAGTTGGCATGGTCAAGGAGCATCACAGCCACCCCAGGGACCCTGACCTGTGACAGATAGTCATGAGATTATAGGTAGGACCTGGTTTAAATCATGAGCCCAGCTTGCAGCACAGTGGCTCCTTTAATCTTGAAGTTCTTCCCACATGACTCCCTGCTGCTGATTGGTGGAGGGGCCCTATGCTTTGACCCAGTAAATGGCAATTCTTAGGTTCATTCTGATTTGGGAACTAGAATAGAAAGCTTTTTGAAGAAGTTTGCAGATGACACAAAACTGAGAGGAGTTACAAAACACTTTGGAGAGTAGGAGTAGAATTCAAAAGAATCTTGTTAAAATGGAGAGCTGTGTTAGAAACAACTGGATGAAGTCCAATGCTAACAAATGACAGCTGCTATACCTAGGAAAGAATAACCAAATCACAAATACAGAATCTGTATGGTAATACATCAGGAAGTACATGATCTAGGAACATTTTAAGGTATTTGTGCTTATTCTATACCCACACATTATATATAAAGCCAAAAGAATGTAGATTTGTAAAAAATTTAAAAATTGTGGAAAAGTCTGAAAAAATAAGAGAACTAGATAAACAACGCAGGCAAAGAGAAAGCATCATGAGATAAAGAACCTGCATGCACCACATACAAACTCTTAATCAAGCTGATAAGCAATGCTGGGCTTTAGTCAACTGTGAGACTATCTGCAAAGCTGATTTCAGCCTGATCTTCACCTGATGTACTAATGCCACTTACTTAGAACAAGTTTCCTATGCATGCCTTTTAAATATGTTTAACTGCAATTTCTTTTTCTTTTCTTTTCTCTTTTTTTTTGGCTTTTTTTTTTTTTTTTTGTCTCTGAGCTCTGTTGTCAGGTTCTGGGATGATGCAAATTACCTAGAACAAAAGCAGGAGTAGTATCTCAGTTTTCAGGTGATCAAAGTTGCTTTCTCCTTGTAAAATTATGAAGATTTCATCTATTTACTCCTCTGTGAAATATGAAACAACATAACCAGAGGGAAATATGAATACACCTGCTTACCAACAAACAACTCTGAGCCTACTCTGCATATAAAATGAAGTTCAAGTTACTGCACATTTATTTAGTAGTTGTTTATACAAGTACTAAATAAATGCAGTAATAACTGCATACTAGCATCTCATGTAGATGCAACCAGTGGCCAACAAACAAGAACAAGTAGCAGTTGGAGCACACAGAACAAGGAACAGTGCAATGGTCTCAGGTTGCAGCAAGGGACGTTTAGGTTAGATATTAGAAAAAACTCTCTCAAGAGGAGGATGGTAAAGCACTGAAATAGGTTACCCAGAAAGTTTATAGAATCTCTATCCTTGGAGGTTGTTAAGCCCTGTCTAGACAAAGCCTTGGCTGGGATGATATAGTTGGCATTGGTCCTGCTTTGAGCAAGGGGGCTGGACTAGATGACCTTCTAAGGTCCATTCCAACCCTAATTTTCTATGATTCTAAACCCAGTAAGTTCAGGAGTTCAAGATTCTCATCTAGATAAAGGAAACAGATACTTGAACTTGTGGACAAAGCCCAAACTTCCATTTTTTTGTATTTAATATGTGAAAGCAGTACAGATAAATAGGATCTTGTCACAGCATTAAGTATAATCAGATTGAATTTTGGTACTGATCCAGGAACATCAGTGGCATTTGGAAGGAAGGAGTTGACTTGCTTGATAAACCATTTGCCATATAAAAACATTGAAATAAATAAGGTAGCAGGAAAATACCCTTAAGGGGCCTGAAATCAGCAACTTCGGATTGCTGGTTAAATGGGATAAAAACAGAGCAAAGAAGAGAGAAAACTTAAAACTGTAAGGCCTTTAGTGGAGCAGGCCAGAAGGTCATTTAGTTTTAGATCTTTTCCTAGTACTCACTTGTCTAAATGAACTTTGCAAAGCATTTTTTGTTGTTTTAATCCAATCTTCTCCCTATTGTTAACTACTTGTTTTTAGGGCAGAGTCATGCTTTATAAATTAACTTGTTCAGAGGCATGAGCTTTCATAAGCAACAGCCTGCCTCTACCGGTGCTACGCCTGGAATTGTAGAGAGCAGGGGTATGAAACAGAAATGAATAGAGTAACTTAAATACAAAGGATATGGAAAGGAGGAGGAAACAAACAGGCACTGCTGAGACAGCTGGTGGGTTGAAGAGATCATAAGGAATAAAAAAAGCAGGGGAACGTAAGGGGTGCCTATAAATGTGCTTGGGAGGAAGGGGACATTTTAGTTAGAGCGGTTCCCAGAGCACCACTCTAATTGAAATACCATAGCTTCACTTGTATTAAGCCCCATTCATTTAAAAATGGCTGTGGAATGCTTTAACTAAATCTCATTTGACAAGCTTTAGTTGAAGTGCCCCAACAGCCATTTTTAAACCTGCAGGGGCTTATACACATTATTCTGCACAACACTAGTGTTCTAATTAGAATGCAGAGCAGACCCAATAAGTCCGCTCCGATGCATTCTAATTAGAACACATCGGAGCATGTAATAGGCAGCCAAAGGTTATAAAAGCTAGCCCAGATAATGGGATAAGGAGTCAGAGTCTCAACTGAACTTATGCTTGACACAATCCAGTCTGTGAATGAGGTTTTTTTTTTTTTGCAATTTCAGATTCACGTTAGTTCTGAATATAAGAAAAGCTATTTGGATGGAATGTCCAGGAGAGTTAGTATTCTGCCACTGTTTTTTTTATTTGTCTGGAATCAATGTCAGATTGGTGCTCATTCATTATTTCATCTAGGGGTTGACCCATCTGTCCAATGTAGACAGCAGAGAGGCACGGTAAGTATATGATGGCATATATGACATTGGTAGAGGAGCAGGGGAATGAACCCTGAATGTTATAAACCATGTGCTTTGGTCCAGTAATGATGTAGTCTGTATTGATGAGGGGGTAACAGTTGTCATCTGGGTCTATTAAAAGGTCTGGTGGCTTGATAAGAATAGGAGTTAGGTAGTCTGTTGCTGGTGTGACATATTTTGAGTTTGGGGGGCTGCCTATAAGTCAGGGTGGACCTATTCTCCAAGGCTACTTTGAGATGGTCATCATTTTCCAGGAATTGGAGGTTCAAGCTGGGAATATAGGTGACAACAAAAGGGATTGTTCTGCTATTCCAGTCTCACAGTTACACCTTCTTGGAGAAGCAGTAGAGTATCCCTCCCAGGGTTGTGGTCTGAGATGTACAGGAAATGCCTGCTGACCACAGAGAAGAGCAGTTTTAGGGGCAAAAGGTGACATCTGTACAAACACATTTTCCATGCCAGTGAAAGGTCAAGGTTCTCCAGGTTTACAGGAAAACAAAAACTTGTAGTTCTTGATCTTCTTAAATCAACATATGAGTAGTCATATCAAGGGGAAGACTCCCTATTACTTGCTACCTCCCTGCTCTGACCAAACTCTGACCTTATAGAAGAGCTCTTTTAAAATTTAAATCAGATTCTACTTGAGGAATTTTTTTTTAAAACTCTCAGACACTGCTCAGAGGCTGATTTTGTGTTTTCCTCCGGACTCCCACTTGCAAGCACTTAGGCAGAGCTCAGTTTTAGCATTCAAATTACAAACTATGTGTTTTTTGTCACAGCTCCAGAAGATCTGTCTTTTATATCGTGAACCAGTGCAGTTACAAGAGTCCACTTCAGGAAGGTACCAAGCGGAGTTAAGTCTTATGTAAAAACTGAAAATAAAACAATCCCACTAACAAGTGAAGTTGTTAGGGAAATATTTAATCAGGTAATGTGGATTCATTTTGGTTCTTGGCCCATCTATAATAAAGGAAATGAAAGTTGAGTGAGCTAAGGCAGAAGAAGACCTGCTTGAGTACACGTATATTAGTTGATAGTGAGCATTGACTATCAGCAGTTTTTGGTGAAAAACTGTCACAATATCCAGTAAACTGGCTGAGAATACCCTGTTGCCTCCTGAGCCCACTTAATTTATGATTTTGTTTGACCTACCTCCAAGTCAAACAGGGCTCATTTACATATCACCATACAGTGACGTTGCCATGATTTAATACTTACTTTTGGAAGTATTAAAGCACATTATTGTACACATGGGGCACCAAGTTTCTTTACTTCCATTCCAACCTGCCCTTCCTGGTGGTGGATGCTGTAGAAGGAGGTCAGATTGTCTGTGTAGGATAGGAGGACTAAAAGCCCTGATTATTTCAACCAAAAAATCCTATTTATCATCTGCTTTCAATTTTGAATACCTAACTAGCAGTCCCTTTTAGCCTGTTGTGAAAGAATCTTTTCATAGACTCTGTCAGGTCTATGAAAAATTGGTGAACTTAATGAACTTTGCTATTCAGTACAGAAGGGAGAACATGATATCATTAACTTGAGAAGGATGACCAGTGGCCAAGGACAGACCTATAGTCCACCTTGGATATAGCCAATACTACAGCTAGGTCGATGGCATTGTCAGTAATGCACTATTCACCAGGGCTGTAGGGTCAGGCTTCCTCACAGAACTCCAAGCTACCCTAAGATACCTTCCCTTTAGGGGCCTGGAGCTCTTTTGCTCAAGAACTGGTAAGACCCTGCATACACACAAAGATTCAAACTCTGCTCTCCAATCATGGGAGCCATTTTTCCTTCTGTACAAAAAAATATTCTGTACAACTCTATACAGTGCAGCAGGGGGGCCTCCTCTGCTGCAGCCCACACATAGAACCAGAAAGCCTCCCAGAAAGAGGCAGAGTAGTTTTCTGGCTTGTGGTGCCAGAGGAGTAGTCTATCCAGTTCCCTTTACTGTCTACCTCCCACTGGTGATGTAAGTAGGAAAGGGTGATAGGAGCAACCAGGCACTGGTTTGGTGGATAGGGAGGTGCAAAATAAAATGTCTGCTGATGGCAGCTCTGTGTTCACTGTTGTGATCTAATGATCACTTCTACCTCTGTCCCAGCTTCCCAACATAGCTGCCTCTTACCCCTCCCTCATCTCTTTTCAGGGAAACTTCTCACTAGATTCTGTTCAGGAGATGTCCCTCCTAGCAGTGGAGGCCATAGAAAAGGTTTCCCCACAGCAGGTTACGTCCTGGTACCAAGAATAAAATGTAGTTAATGACCGATCTTGAACTTATGAGAGTTTAACATATTCACTGAAGCTCAAGTTCAAGATGATTACTCTAGTCATGATAATATCCTCCCTATACAAAGGAGATTGATTCATACCCAGGCTTGATAGTCACCTAGCTGGGGTCATTTGACCCCAGCATCCTTTTCTGCCCATGGCAGGGGGTCAGACTTGATGATCTGCTCAGGTCCCTTCCGACCCTACCAACTATGAAACTATACCTCTTAACCTGAGGAAAGGAAGGAGAGCAGCAAAGTATGGACCTTGGACTTCAGAAAATCAGACTTCAACTCACTCAAGAAACTGATGATCAGGATCCCCTGGGAGGCCAGTCTGAGGGGGTGAGGAGTAGGAGTCCAGAAGGGCTGGCTGTACTTTAAAGAAACCTTACTGAGAGTACAGGAACAAACCATCCCAATGTGCAGAAAGATTAACAAGTATGCCAGAAAACCAGCTTGGTTTAGCAGGGAACTCCTCAGTAAGCTAAAACACACAGAAAAGGAAGCTTATAAGAAGTGGAAACTTGGACAAACAATTAGGGAGGAGCATAAGAGTATTACACAGTAGGGGTGTGCGAAACAGGCCATATTCAATTCGGATTCAGATGCTGCCTCAATCAGGGACAGTGATTCGATTAATTGATTCAGCTCACTGTCCCCAATTCAATTAGACTGAATCCAAATCTGAAGATTCAATGCTGATTTGGAGAATGAGCAATTTAGCCATAGACACAGCTTTAAAAGCTTTTTCTACATACCTTGAGGCATCAGGTATGGCTCATGCATGCTGCGATGGTGGGGCTGATGGAGTGTCCCACAGGAGCATGGCAACCCCACCCCCCTAGGTGCTCAGCAGTGAACCCGGAAGAGGACCGGAACTATTTCAGCTTGGCAATCGGCTGCAGGGGGACCCTGGGTGCCCCCCCAGGCCCAGGAGGCACCAGCTGCAGAGCCAGGAGGAATGTGATGTGGGTGGGCCACGTGCTCTGCGGCAGACCCGAAAGTGGACCGGAAGTGCTTCTGGTCCACTTCTGGGTCTGCTGCCAAGAGCACTGGGGACCCCACAATGTTCCTGTGGGACACTGCATCTGCCCCACCAGCGTTCATGAGCTGCCTGGTACCTTCAGGTATGTAAGAAAAAAAACATTTAAAGCTGTGTCCATGTCCGAATCGTTGAATCTTTCTAAATCAATTTGGAGGGTTCCAATTCGATTCAGAGAGATTAAAGGGTCTCCTGATTTGATTTGGATTCAGCGATTCGGTGACCAAATCAGGCCAAATCTCCACCAAATCAAATTAGCGACTGAAGCTTCACACAACCCTATTACACAAGCATGCAGGGATGAAGTCAGGAAGGCAAAAGTGCAATTGAAGGGATGTAAAAGGCAACAAGAAGGGTTTCTATAAGTATGTCAGTAACAAGAGGAAGATCATTTGGGCCCTTACTGAATGGGGGAGGCAACTTTGTGACAGAAGATGCAGAAGAGGCTGAAGTGCTCAATGCCTTTTTTGCCCCAGTCTTCACAGGCAAGGTCAACTCCCAGACTATTATTTATATAAATAAATACATAAATATACATACACACGTCCACACACACATAAAAAAGATCTAAGTTTTTCACATTCCTGAAGCATAGGCTTTAAAAACAATGTCAAAAATCATGAGAGTTGGCAATACTGAGGAGGTGAGCAGCCAAAAGTGGCAAAGGAACAGGTTAGAGACTATTTAGAAAAGCTAGACATATACAAGTCAATGGGGCCAGATGGGATGCACCCAAGGGTGCTGAGAGTTGGCTGATGTGTTTGCAGAGCTGCTGGCCATCATCTTTGAAAAATCATGGCTATCAGGAGAGGTCCTAGATGATTGGAAAAGGGCAAATATGTCCATCTTTAAGAAAGGGAAGAAGGAGGATCCAGGGAACTACTGATGACCAGCTGCACTTCAATCGCTGGAAAAATGGAGCAGGTCCTCAAGGAATCCATTTCTAAGCACTTGGAGGAAAAGGTGATTAGGAACAGCCAGCATGGATTCACCAAGGGCAAATCATGCCTGACCAACCTGACTGCCTTCTATGATGACATGACCAGCTCTGTGGGTGCAGGGAGACCAGTGGATGTCTCCCCTAACTTTAACAAGTCTTTTGATGCGGTCTCCCACAACATTCTCATAAGCAAGCTAAGGGTTGCATGAATGGACTGTAGGGTGGGCAGAAAACTGGATGGACCATTGGGTTCAAAGGGTAGTAGTTGATGGCTTGATGTCTAGTTGGCAGCCGGTATCAAGTGGAATGCCCCAGGGATCAGTCCTGGGACTGGTTTTATTCAATATCTTCATCAATGACCTGGAAGATGGGATAGAGTGCACCCTCAGCTAGTGTGCAGATGATACCAAGCTGGGGGGAGTAGTAGATACACTCTAGGGTAGGGCTAGGATTCAGAGAGACCTAGACAAATTGGAGGATTGGACCAAAAGAAAATCTCATGAGGTTCAATAAGGACAAGTGCAAAGTCCCACACTTAGGATGGGACAATCCCATACAGCAGTACAGGCTGGGGAGCACCTGGCTAAGCAGCAGCTCTGCAGAAAAGGACCTGGGAGTTACAGTGGACAATAAGCTGAATATGAGCTAACAGTGTGCTCCTGTTTCCAAGAAGGCTAATGGCTATAAACTGGGCGATACTCCAAGATGTACCCCCTCTCCAATTGAAGGGATCAGAGCAGGTGCATAAGTGCTGTGGGAGGTGTAGGGACCCTACTTCCCCTATAGAGCAGAGCCAGACCACCAATGGGGACTTAACCATATACCTTTTAATGAGAAAACAGTAGTGGGAACGTAACATGTATAAACCAGGGGGTATAGGGGACACTACAACGCCCCGAGGGGGCAGGATTCAATAAAGGTTAGGCACAAAAGACAGGTTTAACAAAATATAAAACAAACAGCAGAACAAACAATACTGGTTGGCAAAATATAAAATGCACAAAATGCAAAATGTCAAATAACAAGAAATATAGGGCCTAGGTACCTGGAGGGGGGAAAGACAGAAAAAACAATGACCCCTTTTCCACTGCAACAAGAATCTCTCCCTGTTATTTCACTCAGCCCAATTCATTCTAACTAGGACTTGAACTTAGAGCTTCTGCATGGTAGGCAGAAACACTACCATACAGCCACCAGTGCTGGTATTGTTTCAAGCTGTTAACCTTCCAGAAGCCCCTGCCTCACACTGAGCTGGAAACAGCAGAAAAAACAATGACCCCTTTTCCACTGCAACAAGAATCTCTCCCTGTTATTTCACTCAGCCCAATTCATTCTAACTAGGACTTGAACTTAGAGCTTCTGCATGGTAGGCAGAAACACTACCATACAGCCACCAGTGCTGGTATTGTTTCAAGCTGTTAACCTTCCAGAAGCCCCTGCCTCACACTGAGCTGGAAACAGAGCTGGGAACCTCTCAGGTCACTGCTCAGCTTCTTGCTGGAGCTGGGGAACCTCTCCTGCTGCATGCAACCTCTCATGGGGGATCCTGGAGCCCAGCAGGGAGCCTCTTCTGCCGGCCGCACACTGCGCTGCTGAGGGTCCATCTGCTGCCTGCAGGTCCCACTCTGTCGGGTTCTTCTGGGGCAACTGCTCCTGCCCCACTGGCCTAGCTCTTGCCAGCTCTTTGAAACTCCTTCCTTGTGGTCCCTGGCTGTTCTTCCCTGAGTCAGCTGTGCTGCCCCTTTTATCCCTCTCCAGGTGACCAGAGGGGCCAATCAGGGGACATGGAGGGTGAATCTCTGGGGCCTGATAGGTGAGGAAAGGGAATCCCAAGCCCTCCAATCATCTTTTACCCTTTCAAAACCTCTGGGGCAAATCATTACCAGCTAGCCCATCTCACAGCCTACTGTACTGTGTTGGTAGGGTTCTTACCAGCAAACTGAGGGAAGTGATTCTTCCCCTCTATTTGGCACTGGTGAGACCATATTTGGTGTACTGTGTTCAATTTTAGGCTCCTCACTACAGAAAGGATATGGACAACTTAGAGAGAGTCCAGCAGAGGGCAATGAAAATGGTTTGGGGGCTAGGTAACATCACCTCTGAGGCAAGAGAAGAGAAAAAAGAGGGGATTTGATACCAGCCTTCAACTACCTGAAGGGTGGTTCCAAAGAGGATAGAGCTAGACTATTTTCAGTGGCTTCTTGCAGACATTAAGGAAAAATAAAAATTCAGCACTTTAAACTCCACATGCCCCCACGCAAATCCCAGCACATGCCCAGAAGAGGCAGTGTGTTAGCTGGACCCGGCTTGCCCAGCATCTATTTAAATTGAGTGCTTTATTGGGGCTTTTTGTGGTACTTTCATCTTGTAGCTGACTGACTC
>NW_005842171.1:1030097-1033140 GCF_000455745.1 Alligator sinensis
GAAGAGCCCGATCTATACAAATGCTGCGGAGCCAGGTCAAAGTAAGGCACTGCTTTTTCCAGTAAAGTGCAATGATTTGGGGGTTGTTTTTTGTTTGTTTGTTTTTATGTCTTCAAGCTGCCAGTGATGGCAAATAACAGAACAAGGAGCAATGGTCTCAAGTTGCAGGAAGAGAAGTTTAAGTTAGATATTAGGAAAAACCCTCTCACTAGAAGGGTGGTAAAACACTGAAACAGGCTACCAAGAGAAGTTGTGGACTCTCCATCCTTGGAGATTTTTAAGAGTCGGCTAGACAAAGCCTTGGCTGGGCTGATCTAGTTGGTGATGAACCTGCTTTGAGCAGGGAGTTGGACTAGATGACCTCCCAAGGTCCCTTCCAACCCTAATCTTCTATGATTCTCTGATACATGCTTTTACACTGCAGTTGATGCTCTGACAAAAAGTACTTGCAATTTGTGCTGGGTCAGGACCTGCAGTTTGCTTCTCCACCACCGCAAGAGTATTCCCTTAAATTGGGACTTGAATTTGGCTCCCCCATATCTCAGACTATTCTTTTCCCATTGTAAATATTATTGGTTTGGTGTATAATGTCACCTTTATCTCAGTGCACCGCCACAGCTGGGAGCCCAGATCAGCTAATGACAGCTGGGAGCCCCAGCCTGGCTACATATTTAATTAATGGCATGATAGGAACTAGCCACAAAAGTTATTACACTTTTTTTTGTAATAACTTTGTGGTTTATTCCTTGTTTATGCAATTAATGCTGTAATAAAACATGTGCCAGAAGCCTCAGTCTCAGATATAATGAAACTTTAGAAATAAAAGTTCATTAGGTTTAATGCCCATCAGATTACTTGTACCAACAGCATTTTTGCTATACCTTTGTTCATACTGGGCATATTACATGGAGTCACACTATAGAAATTTGTTACTAAGTGTAACAGAGGACTTTCTTGGGGACAGTCTGTCATTGGCCCACCCATTTCTGAGTCAACCACCCACCTCCTCTCCTGCCACACCTTGATGATACATAATTATAGTGTTAATTAGGCAGGAGGCTGCCCATTCTCGCCCCAATGCCAGGAGGCTCTATCTGCAGCTCCATTCTTCCCCTACACCACAGCCCAAGACTTGCAGATGGCATCCAGGGTTCTATTACTCCAGGCCTGAGACCGAAGCAAACTGAGTCCAAAGTTGGGCTCCACACACGTGCACATTTATACCACCTCCCCTCTCACAGGAGGCCTCTTCCACTCCACCACACTCTCACTGGGGCCTCTGGCATACCGCCCATTACTGGGCCACACTCCACCACCCTGCTCCTCCTTGAGCAACCCATCTGGGCCATCAGGCTTTGCTATTCACATACCAGCCTCACCACACAGTTCCTTTGGTTCCAACAAGTTCCCCTACTCTGCATGGTCTGGCCTTGTACTGAACCCTGGGCTAATTCTGCCCCATGCTCCTCACAAGGCACAACTCTATATACATTCCCACACACATACTGGGCTCCCAGCCCTCTGGTTTCCCCCCTCACTGGGGGCTCCTCATCTCTTCCCCCTCACTGGGTCTCTTCATTGGGGCCACCCCCCCTCACTGGGGCTCCACATCACCACACCCTCACTGGGGCCACCAGGCTTCCCTCCCGGGTTGGGCTCAGGTGGCTATAGCCATGCCTGGCCCCATCTGGGTCTTCCACCCTCCTTGGGCTCAGGTGGCCATAGCCATGCCTGGCCCCTCTCGTACCCACAATGTTGTGGGAGCAAGGGGTTAAGGCACCCCAACCCGCCTTTCACCTTGGTGGTAACTAGCCTGGTATTTCCTGGGGGCTCCCATGCCACTGGGAGCCCCACCAGGCCACCCACTCCTGGCAGTGTGCAGTTTTAGGTCATGCCCAGGACCAGGAGCCTCCAAACTATCCCCTTAATCAACTGCCCTTATCTCTAGTATGTTGCATACAGCCTTGCAGCTGGGCAATGTTTCTGCCTGGCCTGCCAGCAGCAAACTGCTCTGTTTATATAGGCGGCCAGAGATCTAAAATGGCTGCTTGTCTCAGCCCTTAAAGTGGCAGGCACCAACAGTGCCCTGCCACACTGAGTAATCCAGTCAATTACATTATGCACGCAAAATCAAAGAATATTAAAGTTATGCCAGGTGACAAGATAAACAAGGAAATGAAGAGAAGTGACACTCCTAAAAGCACTAACTGGTTTCAAATGTTTGACAAGTTTTAGTAATGGAGACATTGTCCTATCAAGTTATTGTTCTACAGGGAAGAAGGAAAAAAGATGCTTACTTTGAAATGTGGTGGAAATTCTTGGAATTATTGGGGGGGAGGGAGAGAAACTTCTGCCTCCAAACCAGGACATTTGAGAAACTTGTTTGAACATTGAAGGAAAATGCAAGTTCTTTGAGATAACAAATAAGAACAAATTTGGATAAATTTGAAATCAAAAGCAGAGATAAGTAGAACACTGAATGTTGTATTATGTGGTATTATACAAAGTGAGCTTTGTATTATGCAGCGTTCTGAAGAAAAAGAGGGAATGAATTATCAAGCAGGCTAGAGATGAAGAATCATAGAAGCCTAACCTTGACCAAAACAAAGAAAGGAACTGTCAGAGACTGAAAGGAAAAGAAGAAAAGAACACACAGGGCTCCTCTGTGGACATTAACTTGGGTTAAAGCAGGGGCGGGCAAAGTCTGGCACACGGGCTGGATCCGGGCAGCAGTAGACTTCATTTCCCAGCAGCCCCTGCCCACGTGGCTTGGGATATTTCCATGGAGACCCCAACAGCTGCCTGCTGTAATAGCACTGGGCCAGCATTTCCATGGAAACCAGCCCCAGCAGCACTGGCAGGCACCAACATCACCAGCCTCTTCCTGGTGGGGGCGTTGAGCAGGGGCTGTGCTGTGGGCAGGAGTGGTGCAGGCTCAGCAGCTGCTGCCTGTGCATGGTGGGTAGCAGTGGCAGCTCTGCTGGGAGGGGTGGCTATGAGGAATTTTGGGGTGGTTATAGCCCCCAAAATACCCCCCCCCCCG
>NW_005842171.1:1033187-1055001 GCF_000455745.1 Alligator sinensis
TGAACCCCCCAAAACACCCCCCCCCCCCCGAGTACTGCCCCTGCTGGCAGGGAATGTGGCAGGGTGGGAACCTGCTCCAAAGCCAGGCTGGGATCTTGCAGCGGTGATGGTGTGATCCAGAGCCAGGGCAGAGCAGCATCAGTGGGGCAGGGAAGGGAACGTTCGCAAACTGAAACCGGGAAGGGGGAGGGAGAGAAAGCACTGGAGGTGGTGCAGATGGAAATGAGCAAAGAGAAAGTGAGAAAGGTTTCATCAGAGAAAAGTAAAAAACCATGCCTCACTAGAGGATGGAGGAAAAAGGCAAGGGTAGACGATGGAGAGAAAGGAATGGAAGGGGGGAAGGAAGAGGGAGAAACAATGAGGAAAGAGGGAAGGAGGGGAGAAACATCGAGAGCTAGGAGTGGGAAAAGGGGAGAGAGAGACTCCTCTCTCCCCTTTTGAGCTTTTTGAGCCCAAGAGCTATAATGATGTTAGCCAACATGACAGGGATGTGGAGAGACATGTCCTCTCCTGCAGGTTCTACTATGAGTGGAAGCATAAACAAGGAATGAGGGGTGGTTCTACTCTTGTAACATACATCATGGCTTTGACCATTGCATCTCAGGATATTAGTTTTGAAGATGTATGGATTGGTAGAAGAAGGGGAAAGGGAATGGGAAGTGAAGGTGATGTTAATGTGTGTTAAAACAGTGATCTGGAAAGTGCAGTGTCTACTTGCTAAAAAGGGGTTATTGTTTTTCTGTGAAGGAAAGCCTGTGAAGAAAAGCCACACACTCAGAGCTATGGTTCTATACAAAGGAAGGGAGTGCAAGCACTGGTGGGGGGAGGCAACGGATATATGGGCACAAATAAATTGGAATCTGTTTTTTGAACCTGGTGGTAATAGATGAAAGGGATGCATGTAGAAAAATGGAGAAAGGGGAAAAGGGATAAAAAGGAAATGTAGATGTATTGATCCAAAAGTTGAGTATCTAATATGGAGTGACAAATAAGGAACAGATGAAATATGTTATGCTTGTATGAAATATTTGTAGATCTGGATTCTATTATAGGTGGAATCTCATATGGAAGACATAAATATTGGTTGTAAATAGAGTGTCAAATGCTGTATTTAAGGTGTATATAAGTATGACCTATGTAGAAAGAGGGTAAATAAGAAGTAATGTCATTGTATGGGGGGTTGATATATGTTATCAAAAAGAAAATATTCCCTGTTAATGTTTATGCAGATATACCATTTGTGCTTATTTTAAATTTAGTTTAAAAAAAAATCCTGCTCAGCCAAGGCCAGGACACTAGGTTGGTAAGGGCTTATACTCATAAGGGGGCAGAAAGCTGCTATAGGTTGATATTTCTGTTATAGCCCAGGGGCTTATATTTATGTTGGGGAAAACCGGTGGTTCATGGAAGAGGCTGTAGGGGAGGTGGAGGCCCCATTGGTGCCCAGGGGGGCACTTGATAGTCTTGAGCCCTGCCAGAAGCTGGCTCAAGGCTTGAGTGCTAAGTGAGCCACAGAGGAGCCAGGGTTCAAGCACCAGTGAGGGTGTGTACACAGAGGGGCCAGGAGCCCAGTGCCAGTGAGGGCACATGCACAGAGGGGCCAGGGGCTCAGTACCTTGTAAATGGACAAGGGAAGTTAGTGCCTTGAATCTGGGTCCTATCCAGTGGGTCTAGCCTGGTAAGCCTAGCTAGATTGAAGGGGCAGAGGCTGAGGAGGCCGAGGCCCCAACAAAGGGAGATCATAATGGTAACACCCATGATGCATGGGGCATGGTAAAGGGAAGGTTATGGAGCCACACAATTAGCCCATAAGGCACAGTAGATCACAGAGACCCAGCCAAGGGCCTGAGAGCAGAGGCGCCCAGCTAGGGGGCCTGGAGGAGGCAGTACAACCAAGGCCTAGCAAAGGTCAGGGGTAGCCTCCCGTTACATCTCTTGATTTTCCATCAAGGCTTGGCAGGAAAGACAGGGGGAGTGCCCTAGGGGCGGAGCAAGACATGGTCATGGAGCCACCAGGGGCATCACAGCCACCCCTGGGACCCCAATATGTTACGCTGTCAATCTCATTTTTTCTTCAGTTCTGCACACTCATTCTCCAGGCAATCATTTTGCAGGGTGCATTTGTAAAGACCTGTAGCCTTAGAATTTTAATTCAAGCTCATAAGAAATGAGTACCAAAAATTCTATTACACTCAGATGTTTGCCCCACAGGTTTGTTGCCATTGTTTAAATAATTGTGCTCAAGTATTCTACTAGTTTCATTCAGAAACTAGTTTCATTCATACTTTCTTTAAATACACAGTTAAAAAGCATTTTAAAAATAAAAATAAAATAAAATAAAAATTTCAGCTAACTGCAGATTTTCATCTGCAAATTAAGAGAAGGGCCAAAAGACAGATGGACAGAGGCCTTGGTGTTAAAGTGCAACAGAATTAAAAGAATATAAATTATTCTAAATACAGCTGTAATTTGTTTAGAATTGCCACTAACTGTATATGCTGTGAAGAAAAAAAAACTATTTGTGGCCTCTGCTTCCATAAGATGAAGAAAACAGGAAAGAATATGTATTTTAAAACTGTTGCTCATGAAGACACTAGAAGATTCTATGATAACTGAAAAAATATTGGAATGATGATGTCAGAAGAATTAATTGACCCCTGAGTTCTTATGAAAGGAAGAGGTCACTGTTGTACATGTAAGCTGAGCAATAAGCAGAAAGCAGTTGATCCCACACCTCAGAGCACCTGAAGTGCTCTGAGATAAGCACCTCAGGTGTGGGATTGCCTTGAAGAGGTTTTTCTCTGTGCTAGTGACTTAGGGAGGCTGACTGGTGCTAGTTTGAGTTTACCTAGTGCCTAGTGTGTGTTTGGGGGGTGGGGGGTTTCCTCCCGCCCCTCCCCCGCTTCCTCCCCTCACCCCAGTGAAGCACCAGAGTCTGCCACCTTCAAGCTTTTGGGCTTTTCTTGAATTGTGCTCAGGAACAGCTCTCCTTCACCTTGTTCACACTTTTGGTGAGGCTTATTCCCTCCCCCCTGTCCTACTGTAATGTGAATGTAATGTGTGTAACAGCAGGAGGAACAAGGGGGCAGTCTACAGAGATGTGCTGACTGTATAATATGGGCTGTAACTCACACAATGGGCTGTAACTCCCACAAACTCCCAGGGGCTGTGGGGCAAGGGAAGAAGGAAGAGGAAGACCGAGGCAGGAGTAAGGGTAAGAGAGAGAGAGCAGCATGCATGCAGAATCTGGTCAGCCCTACAGAGGAGTGCACAGTGGAGCTGGAGATATCTCACTAGCTCAGTCAGTCAGGAGGTGGACTGAAGGAGCTGGACTTAGACTTGCAGGCTGCAGTTTTAGCACTTTAGGGCATTTATACATGTTCTCTGGGGGGCACTTTAAATAGAGCGGCTCTGAGAGACACTCAAATTAAAGCACCAGGAGTGTCACATGTATCAGCATCCCCACACTGAAAAATAATGACAGGAGCACTGTGGTGTAGGAGGGAAATTAAGATGCTGAGAACGTGTTACCACAATGTTGATGTTTCTTTACCTTTTACCTGTTCCCCACCTTTGGCCCACTGGCTTGTGACCCTAACCCCCTATGATTTTCTATATAAAAGTGGGAACTCGCCCTTGGTTTTTGTGCCAGTTTCTGGGGCCGCAGGGTTAATATGCTATATTTGTCTTATCTATTTAGATTATAAACACTTTGGGGTAGGGATCTTCTGCTACTCTATATATGTACAGTACCCAGCAAAATAGAGTAGCCTTGCAAGGTACTGTAATGAAGAAGAAATGAATTACTTTTATATAGAAGTTTTAATCCATCAACAACAATTATAACGGATAAATTTAGCTTCCATTTGAAAAACTGTCTAGCCTTCATGGAAACCAGCATGCAAGTCAAAAACAACCTATTCTTTTGAGCTCATGATTATTAAGACAATTTTAAGGACCCAATTCATGATTGTTTAATGCTGAGGATTGGCAGTATTATTAGTTATCATCTAGTACTGTGATGCTGTGTCTGTTTTGGACTTTAACTATAGTACTTGTAGTAAATTTTTACATTTACTGTTGTAGTAAATATCACATGGAAGGATCTCTTGATGAACATATTTTTTTAAACAGTTCTTTGTTCAAAGGTATACTAGGCTTCAGTATAACATTTGAAACAAACCTTTTCTTTCTTTCTTCTCCCACTTTCTCAGCCTTGGAAAACTGAATGTACTTTTCAAAGAATATAATAGGATTCAAGGGATAAGTAGCACTGTTTGTGAGACATTAACTTTGCTCCCTACTTACAAGGTTTTAGTTTTACGTAACTCTGATTCAGGAAATTGTCTTATGAAAGAACTGCTGATCACCAGTGAAGCAGAACAAAAATGAAAACCAAGGATATATATACTAGGCCTTAACCGTGAATAACAGAATTCCCTGCTTTTCCTTCTGTTCCTGTTCCCATTATTACAAGGAAGAATGTAATACTTTAACCCTAACTCTGGCCTAATGAAAGATTTACATTTCTACCCACCATGCAAACAACCTACTCTGCACACCACCTTTGCAGTCCCTCAGTCAACCCTATTCTGCACCCCCCATGCACAGCCCTTCAAGCTGCCACCATGCACCCTACTCTGTGAGGACCTCTGTTCATACTTCTGCCCCCTCACTGGGGCCGCTCTATCTGCCCCCTAATTGGGGCCTCCAGGGTCTTACACCCCATGGGGCTCAGGTGTTTGTAGATGTGCCTGGCCCCTATGCCTGGCCCTACATCTGAGTAACCCACCAGGACGTGGGGGCTAGGGCTATAAGGTACACCTTACTCAACTTTCACTGGGGAGGCAACTGGCATGGCATTTCCAGGGGACCAGCTCACCATGGGTGAACCCACCACACCATTCTACCCCAGCAGGGTGTAGTTTTATGTCATGCCCCAGGACCAGGAGCCTCCTGCCATCCCCATAGCTCCTGCCCTTACCTCCAAGGATGTTCCACAAGCAGCAGCTCACCCAGGTGATGTTCTCTCTATGGCTGCAGCTGGCAAACTGTTAGCTCAGCCCTGAGTACCTGGGTTAATATGGAGGCTGCTCAGCCTCCTTTCTCCAATCACAAGGCCCTCCTGAAGCCATGCAACCATCTCATCAGACTGGCCTGCACCTGCTGGCTGCCCTGCTGTCTACTCTGGCCCTTAAAGTAGCAGGCACCAAAGGTGCTCTGCCATAAGCTCTAATCAATAATTTCCCTAGAAGGAAAGAAATCAGAAATGTAATTGTGTTCCTGATTTTTTTTTGACAGAAAGACTAACAGTTGTCTTCCCAGAGGGAAAGCATCTTTATTTGGCAAGAAAATATTTATAGGAAACTGTGAATGATGTACAAGTGGCTTTTGGTAATGTAGCAGTCTTACTTTTTTGGGGCTTGGGTTGAGTCCCAGGATCGAGGATCTGATGTTTAATTGGTGAAGCCCACCCACCAATCTAGAGGCAGCACAAGAGAAGCAATACCCTGCCCTTTTCCGAAGGGAGGGGGCAAGGAGCAGCTGGACCTGAATCGGAACTGTGCCAGCAAGGTCCGAAGAACTTTAGGGGTGGAGCCCCTGAAGAGTATAAAAGGGGAGCATGCTCAGCACACTATGGAGAGATGATGAGGGACAGCAAGGAGAAAGGAGCTCCAGAGATGGCCATCCTCGGGACCCTGCTTGAGCTTCAGCCGTGCATGAACTGGCACACAGGGATCAGGCTGTAGGAGCCACTTGAGGCAGCTTGAGCCTATAAACCCGGCAAGCGACTGGGCAGTTGGTGTGCAGATTGGCACATGGAGAGCTGGCCCTGGGAGCAGCTCGAGGCTGCTTAGGCCCCACACGGTGTGCAGTTCAGCACGCGGAGAATCCGCCCTGGGAGCAGCTTGCGGCTGCTCAAGTTAGCCCCAGCCCTAAGCCAAGTGACCAGAGCCCCGCGGTGTGGCTCTGCCTTTAACTAAAAGAACCCCAGTGCCCAGAACAAGGCCCGGGAAAGGGAGGACCCCTGGTGTGAGACCCAGGAACCAGAGCTTGAAAGGGTTCATCTCCCGTGAGAGAGAAAGAGCCTTGGGCTGCCCAGTGCAGGGCACCAGGCCATCAAGGAGAGCCAAAAGTGCCACTGCAGAGAGGCTCTCATGGGATCAGCCTTCAGGGGGTGAGCCTTGGCTTCAGAGAGGAAGCATGAGTTGCTGGGGAAGTGGGCCCCACAGGGGAGGCAGGCATGGGACAAGAGGGTCTGCCACCTCCACCGCCCATTGTGGGAGGGGCGTGTCCAAATCCTAGGATCCTAAAGGGGAGGGGCTCCAAGGAAACCCTTTGGGGAGGTACTGAGTGCACTCCCTATTTTGGGTGACTGTTGTGTCAAGGTCTATATAGCTATGGGTATTCTTTAAGGAAGTTTATATGGTTTATATGTTCTTAATGTGTTAATATGTATATTTGTATTGTTACTTGGTAGGCCTAGGAAATATTATTAACTTATTTGGGTTACATAAGTTGATTCCCCAAATGTGTTTATCCTGTTGTAACCTTAACTATCTTGTTCAATATATTAATTATTATATGTTGTAAGTTATATGGTTTATGTGAATTGTGGGATATTATATGTAGTGTAATATGCTAAGCTTTATTGTAAATATTTCATGTTTTATCTTAAGTATTTATTATAGTAATAAATTGTATATAGTTAAGCACTTGGTCTCAGCCTGGCTTTGTAGAGAGGAGAGGGAACTACTCTAGTAGCCAGCCATTCTATCAGCACTTTGCCTGACCCCCACCACTGTCATTGGAGGACAAGGCACCCTGGGTGTACCCGGGCTACAGTAATTTAGGGGTTGACCCTAAGCAATCAATAGGAAATAATGACACTTAGCACCTTACAAAATGAGACCTTAAATGAGACAACTTTTTGAAGAACCAGAAAAACCAAACTCTACGTGTGTATCCATTCTGCTTCAAACTTCCCAGTGAATAGGTGTGCTAAGTGATTTTTTTACTTTGTTTATACATGTCTTCCAAACACTGTGTTGCAAAATTCTGCTAATTTAAAGTGAATAATTTTAGATGTTTGTCTTTTATATACAAAACCACCCTAAAGCTTCACCATGCAGAGTACTGATTCCATTTGGCCATTGACTTCATTGAAGAGAATGGATTTCTTTCTGAAGTTTTGTGTGCCCGCACATCGGGTCTGACTATCAAAACCAACAGTCAATTAGTCAGTTGCTTTTCTGTTGTGCACTGAATCCTAACTCTGGAATGTGGTTTTCAAAAGAACTGGGGACTTATACAGCTTAGTGTTCTCCATCTTGAACTAACTGTTCATTACAATGTTTATTTATAATGTGTTGTGCTGAATAACAAAAGCCCTGCGATATAAAACTGTTTAAGCATTTATCATGCAATTTATGTGAACCCTTTACATTGTTGTTTAGCATAGAGCACAGTATGGCATTGATAGCCTGATGTAATATTAAAGTTTATCTCCCAAGGCTGCTTTGCACTTATTATCCTGTATCTTGCTGCCTTTAGGCTCAAAACCTAGAAAACCTGTCATTCCAGGGCCCCACCTGGTGCTAGTCATCGTAATTTGTTTTGGCAAATTAATGATCCAAAGTACATTTTTAAATTACTAAGTTTCAAAATGAAATCAAAATACACAAATGAAAATCAAGGACGCAATGGCCACATCTACACAAGATGCTGACTGTGCAGTTGTTACTATATGGTCATTTAGTACTTTCATACACAAATACTAAATGACTGCAGTAACAAGCTACTGCGCAGTAAGCATCTTGTGTAGACGCAGCCAATTTGAATGCAGTCAGTGAGAAAGAGTGCAGAATATAGTGATCTGTTCAGTTCTAGCTCTTTATTTCATAGGTTTTGTCACCTAAAATGGATTGTAGTCCCTTCAGTATTAGCATAACAGTGCAATCTAATCTAAAAATGCCAAATTACCTCATGATATAGGAAAAAGTCATAAGTTTTCTATCTAATGCAACCAGTAGCTTTCAGGTACAAACTGAGTGGATAAATGAGCCAAGCTGTGCAGCCCTCATGCTCTGTGGAGTGACCTCTTCAGAACACCAAAAATCAAAATTAATAACTCTGGACAATGGTGATACATAGCAGGTGCACGGGGGTACACATTCAGATTTGGCCAATTTGGGGAACAGTGATTTGAATCACTGTCCTGATCCTGTTCGGCTGAATTTCCAAATCAGCCAGGCCAGGCCTACCCCCTGCCGGCTCTCCCAGCCTGGCAGTGGCTGCCCCCCCCACCCTAGCTCCTGGAGTTTTAAAGAAAAGCCCCGGTGCTCACCGGATGCTGCCAGGCAGGAGCCAATCCCCACTGCCCCCCCACTGCCCCATGCTGCATGAGGGGTTCTGCAAGAGCCCCCCGGTCCCTCCCCTCTGGACAGGCCCCCCACTCTGGACAGTGGCCTACATGGGCCACTTCTGGGCCAGCTACGGCCCTTTAAGAAAAAAAAATGAGAAAGTCCCCAGACTCACCGTTCCTGCTGGCGGGGGGGCGATCCCCACTGCCCCCTACTGCCCCGCACCATGTGGGGGGCTCTACATGATACCCCGAAGCCCCAAGGCCACTGCACGAGCAGTGAGTCACAGGGCTTTTCTCATTTTTTTTTTCTTAAAGGGCCAGAGCTGGCCCAGGCAGGGCTCCCATGGTGGGGCCGGGGGAGTGTGTGTGTGTGTGGGGGGGGGCTCGTGGCAGAGCCCCCCATGCGGCATGGGACAGTGGGGGGCAGCAGGCATAGCCCCTCCTCCCGGCAGCACCCAGTGAGCACCGGGGTTTTTTTTAAAGTACCGGAAGCTGGGGCAGACAAGGTACCCATGGGGGGCTGGGGGAGCGGGTAGGGGTCGGGGGGGCTGAGGGAGCAAGGGGGTCAGGGGAGCTGACAGGGGTCCCCCCATGGTCCCCTCCCCT
Source organism: Alligator sinensis (assembly GCF_000455745.1). Lineage (NCBI taxonomy): Eukaryota > Metazoa > Chordata > Crocodylia > Alligatoridae > Alligator > Alligator sinensis. The sequence continues at coordinate 1,042,159 of NW_005842171.1, forward strand.
AGTACTTACCAGCTCTGACTCCAACTGCAGCTCCCTGCTGCAGCCACCAGGGACTGCCCAAATCATCAAAGCTCTTTTGTGAAGATTCAGAGAGCTTTGAATTGATTCAGACCTTTAAATTGGTCCCCTGATTCGATTCGAATTCAGAGATTCAGCCACCAAATCGGGCCATATCTCCTCCTTTGCACAGCCCTAATGTAAACCAGTACTGTTCAGTGAACCAAGTTTTGGCTCAGTCCAAAGCTGTTTTGAAATTCAGGGTGGGTACAATACTTCAGTATTTGCTGGATCAGAGTCAATGCATTCCACAGCTTGCAGGATATATGTTTAAGTTGGAGCAATGATCTATACTTTGTGTGTATATGAAAATCATACCCTATCATCATTGCACATTCAAATATAACTCCAATTAAAAGGAAAGATAACTTTGGCAGCAAGAGAACAATGAATTGAGACACAGCACTGCAGTAGTGCCATATGTTCTCAACTCCTAGCAATCTGAAGGCACTCAAAATCCTACAGAACTAGAAAGTTAATGTTCTCTCTTTGTAATCATTACCAGTATAATATATTTTGTTGGTAAAGCTAGTTTGTTGAATTTGCTTCTGAAAAATATTCTATACTGAAAGTTGAGTCCAGACTGGTAGTTCAACTCATTTTAACAGGTTTTCAACAACAGATGAGTATTTGAATTAAAAGTGAATAAACATATAATTTTAGTGTGGCAAAAAAGTCATCCCAACCCCACCACAATTCTAACCATCTCATAAAACACTTAGGTCTAAAATTTAAATTTCTACTCTACATCATGGAATTATAAAGCCAGTTCCTATGTGGGGTTTTCAAGTTTTTAAAAAAGGTTAACACTGAGTTTACTGCAAACAAGTTAACATTTTCAGTAAATGATTTTCATAACTTGCTATAATTGGTGCTAAAGAAAAAAGCAAAGGAAACTAACTAGCAACAAATCACTTTCTAGATGGGGGTGATTTGCAGAGGGTTGGTCAAGCACTATGAACCCTGCTAGACACAAGTCCTCACAATGTTATAGCCAAAAAGGGGCTGCTACTGTTGTTTTTAAATTTAAATTATTAAATGAAAAAAATGTATATTTACAATGTGTAAACAGAATTCCCAATCAATCCTTCAAAAGTTATTGGTGCCCAATAATGTTGGCTTAGAAACAGTATTTAAAGGCCTGTTTTTTGGTAATTGGCTTATAGGTCAAGATGGGCAGCAGGGTTTAAATGGATTTCTAAAGAGCTTGGGAGACACACACACAGCTTCTCATGGCCCTGAGAGTAGACGGGCTGTCTAGTACAAGGCCAATAGATAGACACAAAGCGGGGGAATGAAAGAGGGGGGGTGCGCATACCATAACATGAGATCACAGTCTTCAAGGCAAACAGGGTGTCTAAAACAACAAGGACACATAGCCTGGGAACCAAAGAAGTATGTACCATACTGTCCCATAACACAAGATAAGTGACACCAGCTACAAGGCCTCAGAGAGCAGTGAGGCCTAAGTCCCGGTTTTGGGGAAACAGACCAAATTAGGAGAAAGCCTGGAAGGCTACATGGACATGTGACCACAAAGAGACAACCAACCAGAGATAGCCACAATAGAGGAGTCATCAGGAGTCATAAAGGGGGAAGGAGAATACAAAAGCAGAGACTTGAGATTAACAAAGGGCCCCTCCCTTTGTCCTGTCCCTCCCTGTCTCTCCCTGTTTTACTCCCTGAGAGTGGTCCCCATCCCCATTCCCCCAGGAAGGGCCCGACGCCACCATGGACCAAGGGCATACCAGCAGCCTGTTTCATGCACCCCACTGGAGGGGGGCTGTGGGCCTTGGCATCCCACCTCCAGACTGCTGACACCTAAGAGAAAGAGCCTCAGAGTGGAGCTTGCATCCTGACCAGATGCACTTTGACTCTGATGACAGACCTAGGATTGGTAGATATAGAATTGCTTGATTGTTTGTACTGTTGCTTTTCTATTCTTACTCTGTATCAATAAATTCACCTATTATCAACTGGCAGGTATTGTGGTCAATCTGAGGGTTGTGCTCAACTGGAACAAAGGTATAGGGGCTGAGTTCCTAAAATTCAGTGTCGACAAACAGAGGAGCCCATCAGCCTGTCAAAATTGTTTCCTGACTTTCCATCTACCTTATAACATGCATACTTAATTAACTTTTATTTTGCCAAGGAAAAAACATTGAAAACAAGCTCATTTTCAATATTGACCCATCCCTATTGTACAGTGACATGATGCTAAATATGGGACATATGGATACATTTTATGAATTCCCCATCTACTCTGTTAAAAAGACAAGACTATAGATTAAAAGTCTTTCTTCAACTGTGTTAAACTCACCAAAAAGAAATGCAAGATAATTAAGCTGTCTTTTCATCCTCTAATTTAGACCATTGGCTTTTTTGTTGTTTTGTGTGGTTTGTTTGATTGTTTTCTAAGATTCACTACATTAGGTCAAACATTATCACATCTCCATTTAAAGTTTTCTTTACATTTACTTATTGCTTAAGTACAAACAAATGGACACATGGATTTACTTTCTGTGGCAGGACACTTTTGGTGCCTGCCACTTCAAGGCTGAGGGCAGGCAGCCAGCAGGTGTGGGCCAGCCCTGATGAGGCCTTCATTTTATATCCAGCCCCTCAGGGCTGAGGCAGCAGTCTGCTGCCGGAAGCCGGCAGAATATCATCCAGCTAAGCAGCTGCTCAGGAACACCTTGGAGGTAAGGGCAGGAGCTATGGGGATGGTAGGAAGCTCCTGGTCCTGGGCATGACTGAAAACTGCACCTTCCTGGGGAAGGATGGCCTGGTGGAACTATCTGTGGTGGGGGAGCTCCCCAGAATTGACAGGCCAGTTGCCTCTCCAGTGAAAGGAGGGGAGGGGCACCTTAATACCCCAACCCCCCCATCCTGGTGGGTTACCCAGACTTACGGCTAGGCATGGGGGCCAGGTATGTCTGCAGACATCTGAGCCCCACAGTGGTGTAAGACCTTGGAGGCCTCAGTGAGGGGGCAGTAGCATGGCCCTGAGAGAGAAGGCAGGAGAGTGGCCCCAGAGTGGGGCAGTAGTGTATGTTGGGCCTGCACAGAGTAGGGTGTGCTGTTGTGACCTGAAGGGCTGTGCGTAAGCAAGGTGTAGGGTAGAGTTGCAGAGGCTATCTGAAGGACTGCACCAGGGGGGTGTTGAGTATAGCTGTAGAGGCAGCCTGAAGACCAGCACACAGGTGTAGGTGAAATCCCATGAGCAGGTGAATGTGAAAAATCACCCAGAGAGGGGCTAGGGGCAGAGTCAGCCCTGTGTGAGGTAAGGCCAGAGCCACGTAGAATAGGGAAGCTCAAGCGACCCGAAGGGCTGTGTGGGATCCGGCCAGAGAGAGAGTAGTCAAACCCGACGGCATGAGAGGGGCTGCTCAGGGGAGCAGGGTGGGTGGAGAGTGGCAGGCAGTATGCAAGAGGCCCAGTGAGAGTGGGAGGAGTGGAAGAGGCCCCAGTGAGAGGGCATGTGTGTGGCCCAGAGAAGGGCAGAGTGATACAGTCTCAACATAGGACTGAGTTTGGCTCGGCCTTAAGCCAGAGGAGTAGTAATAATCTGGATGCCATCTGCAAGGCATGGGACACAGTGTAGGGACGGTATGGAGCAATGGGCAGCATCTCCTGGCATAGGGGTATTTAAATGGGCAGCCTTTTGCATTTTACACCAGTTTATGGAACAACAAGTCATTGCAGGTGAGACTGGGTGGACTGCCCTACACAGAGTGGGGGCTGGGCCGAGGTAGAGAGACAGCCCCAGGTTGGCCCCCTGTCACACTTTCAAAGCTAGTTAATGCTTTGTTACAGTCATGAAGAAATGCAAAATTCTAGACCTCTTGGTTAAGAGAGAATATCTTTTATTAGACCAACTAAGAAATCACAAAAAAATTATTTTTCTGCAAGCTTTCAGGCACATGCGCCCTTCCTCAGGCTCAGGGAAAATTAAAGATGGTAAAAAGTCCCCCTAGGTAGAAAATAAATTTTATTTTTCTACAGAGGAAGCTGAAGGTGGAAATCTGTTCCTTTGGGTCCATGAGAGTGTCTTTGTGAGTTGCTCTTTGATGTGCAGATAAGGCAGGAGGTGTAGAAATCTTTCTTCCTTTAATTTTCCCTGAACCTGAGGAAGGAAGTAATCCTGTCTTATCCGCACATCAAAGAGCAACTCACAAAGACGCTGTCATGGACCCAGAGGAACAGACTTCCACCTTCAGCTTCCTCTGTACAAAAGATAAAATTTATTTTCTACCTATGGGGACTTTTACCATCTTTAATTTTCCCTGAGCCTGAGGAAGGGTGTGTCACACCCTAGTGGTCACATGGGTCTTACCTTGCTCATCACCTCTGGCCTCTCAGAGTCCCATCTACTTGTCTCACCTGCCATGCCTTGTTATGATTGAACAGGGAGGTTTTCTTTAGAGGGCAGAGGGAGGGTTTTCTTTGGATCTTAGGCCCCTGTCTGGGCTGAGGCCCCCTTGCCTTGGCTCATTTTACTCCAGCTGGGCCCCTCCACTCAAGGTTCTCTGTCTCAGGACCATAGGCTCCCAGGCCCTTCATCCCTCAGTCTCACCCAGTGGGGGCTCAAAACCCACCAGCCCCCAGTATGGCACCATAGTCCTGTTAACAGCAAGGCTCCCCACTTTGAAGAGTCTAGGACCTGCGGTGCCCTTGATCCCCTTCTTAGTGGCCTCCACAGCCCCTATAGCCATGGTCCACTCCTCTGGTATTTAAACACAAAGATATGAGCAATCTTCTCTCAAATAAAAGGTTCCCTATCTCTGGGTCAACACCACACCATGGCATCATACCCAAAATACTCATCTCTTGATGCCTGGTGGTGCAGAGGCTTCCTTCCAGATTCCAGCTTCCCTGAAGTCTGAAGTCTTTCTTCCCTGGCCAGCCAGGCCCCTCTCTTCCCCAGAGCTCTGCTCCTTGCAGCCTGCAGACTGCCCACCTTACCTCAGGCCCTGGGCTTATATCCCTCCAAACCCCTTTTGGTTATGTGGCTCTGCAGCCACACACAGGGGTTTTCGCTTTGCCTAATGGCAAGCCTGTGTTCCTTTGCTGCAGCCCCATGCAGAAGGTTTGGCCTGCAGCACTCTCTACTTAAAGTGACAGGGGGTTCTGGCTCCCTGTCACAGGTGGTTTTGAAAATGGCATTCCAAATAGCCTTTTTCTTTTTTTTTTGCAGACAACATGCCTCTGAATAAGATATGCCCCTTGTTTTTAAAAGGCAGAATTAAGAAAAAATATTTCCTTGAAAATACTGGTAAGTAGCCATAAGTAACTGAACAGCAGTTTCCTCAGCACAAGCTTCTCCTGGAGCACTACCCCTATCCAGATTTACTTTCATTCCTTTCCCCATTGCCACATTTCTTGCACTTATAGTGCACATCCCAATTTCCAGAAGTTGAATTTAGGAAAAAGGGTACATGTTATATGTGATAAAATACGGTATGTGATGTACTATACTAACCATATACAATAAATATCACTATCCAGAATCATATGTAGAATATAATTAAAATGCATTTCCCCATATACAGACCACATACTCAAAATACTTGCAGATTAGGTACCCTGAGTAATAAAATTCTTTGATAACTATCAGGCCACTGGGGTGATGACATATTTCTCTGTAGTTTTCTAAGTAGAGGCTCTTTAGTTGTCTACGTGGTATTTTTGGCACTTATGTACAGGTAGATATTCTATTTCCTGGAAGGGTGGACAATTGTGCTCACATACTATGTGTACAGACTAAACATGCATAGTTCAGACAATATACTAGCTAGACATATGCCTGGCTGTGTGCATGCAGTTGTTGTGGAAATTGTGACAGGGGGCCATCCTGAGGCCGGTCCAACCATTGGCCCGCCCACCTGTCTAGGGCAGTCCACCTGACTCTTCTGCCATGCCTTTGTTGTAACTAAATAGTTATTTCAAGGTGGGAGGCTGCCCATTTAACATCCCGATGCCAAGGCCGTAATACACAGTTCTGACATACCCTACACCATGTTCCATGCCTCGCACATGGCATCACTATATGGCTCGAGCCCCACACTGGGCCCCACTATATTCCCTACTGATGTTCAGACCCCAAGCTAGATCCCTCCTACTCAGGTGGCCTAACCTCTGCCATCATCCTGGGCTGCAAACCCCCTAAACCCCTTTCCCTCTCAGCAATGGCTGCCTCTGGGACCTTTGGCTTCTCAGGCCCTGGCCTTGCCTTTAGGCCAGTCGGGACTCCAGGCCGCTGGCTCTGGCCATCCCTCATGGTGGGCTTTCTTGTCCTTTGACCCTCATGGTCCTGGCTCCAGCATGGGCCATTCAAGGTTCTTTGGGAAGGTTCTTAAGCAGCTAGCCCTCTCTCCCATATGGGTCTGCCTTCTCGGGGCCCTCCAAACACTGTCCTCACTCTGTGGGCTTGTAGACCACATAGTTACTCTGGACCCCTCCTGGGCCCATTGTTCCACCCTGATTGGGCTCACTTGCTCTCTGCCCCTTACTGGACCACTACTCTGCCCTCTCACCGGGGCTCCTGGGCCTTATGCCCCTTGGGCCTCAGGTCTTTGATGACATGCCTGGACCCCTAGTCTGTCCCCTCTACAGGGTTACCCACCAGGTCATGGGGGCTGAGACTATATGCTGCCCCATCCTCACCTTTCATTGGAGAAGCACAGGTGTGGCATTTCCTGGAGACTGCCCCACCACAGGCAGCCCCACCACACCATCCAGCCCCAGCAGGGTGCAGTTTCAGGTCATGCCCTAGGACCAGAAACCTTTTCCATCCCCATAGTTCCTATCCTTAACCTTCAGGATGTTCTGGGAGAAGCAGATTTCCAGTGGGGCAATGCTGATCCTTCAGCTCCCTGCAGTAACTGCCAACTCAGCTCCTAGGACCTGGGCTTATACTGAGGCTTCCCAGCCCTCCTCCAATCCAGGGGCCCTCTTGTGGTCATGTGATTGCCTCACCAGACCTAACTGCACCTGCTCCACAGCCTGCTCAAGCCTCTTAAAGTGGCAGGCACAACCTGTGCTCTGCCACAACATCTACTGGTGCCCATGGAATGAAAATATAGGCAGTCATGGTCCATGACTAGCAAGTGTTGGACAGAAAAGGAGAGCCCTTCCATAACTTTAGCCCTGATAGGTGAATGGTTAAAACACTCATGTAGAAAGCTAGGCATCCACCTTCTGGAACCCTTCTCATCCAGAGGCAGTTTGAACCTGCATTTTTCTGACTTCCCAACACAATATTGTAAATACCTTATAATATAATCATAGAAAATTAGGGTTGGAAGGGACCTTAGGAGGTCATATAATCCAAACCCTTGCTCAAAGCAGGACCATTCCCAATTAGATCATGCTAGCCAAGGCATTGTCTGCTCAGGTCTTGAAAATCTCCAAGGATGGAAAGTCCACAACCTCTCCAGGTAACCTGTTCCAGTGTTTTACTACCCTCCTAGTGAAAAGATTCTTCTTAATATCTAACCCGTACTTCCCTTTCTGCAACTTGAGACCATTGCTCCTTGTTCTGTCATTTGCCACCACTCAAAAATGTCTAGCTCCATCCTCTTTCCAATTTCTGATCCCACTGAATAGGACATGCTCTATTAAGCATCCAAGAGCAGATGGGGGCAGAGAGGGGGAACTGGCACCATGGCTGGGTTCCAGGCTTCAGCAGGGGAGGGTGCAGGTGGGGGAAAAGTGGGCAATTCACCCTACCCCTATATCCCAGTGTAACAGGGGGCCTTCTCGTAGTCGACTTCCCAGTGGCCCCCTCACCTGTTTCTGGGCTAACTGCCCACCTTCTCACCCACCACACCTTGTTGGTAATTAATGATGTAATTAAGTGGGAGGATGCCCATTTCCTGCCCCAATGCCAGGGGGTGCTATCTGCAGCTCCGTTCCTCCCCTACACCACAGCCCAAGCCTCACAGATGGCATCCAGATGTTCTCAACAGTCACCAGCCCCATGCTGGGCCCCATAATCCTAGTGTTGAACCCCTTTATGATTCCTCCATTCCGGCGGCCTAACCCGCCTTCATCCTGGGTAGCATAGCTCCCTGAACTGCTTCCCCTGCTGGGTGTGGTCCCCCCCAGGACCTTTGGATCACTAGCCCTGGCCCACCTCCAGGCCAGTCAGAACCCCAGGCCTTCAGCTCTTGGGCATTCCTCACAGTGGGCCCCTGGCCCTTTGACCCTTCCGGTCTTGGCCCCAGCATTGACCAGTCAGGGGAAGTCCAGACAGGTGCGAGTCTATGGCTCCACACTCTTCCTCTGGGGTCCACCCTCCAGACCCTACAAAAGGGGGTAACCCACCTGGTTGTGGGGGCTAGGGGTTAAGGCGCCCCAATCCACCTTTCACCGGGGTGGTAACTGGCCTGGCATTTCCTGGGGGCTCCCGTGCCACTGGGAGCCCCACCAGGCCACCCACTCCTGGCAGTGTGCAGTTTTAGGTCATGCCCAGGACCAGGAGCCTCCTGACCATCCCCTACAACTACTACCTTACCTCCAGATGATACCAGCAACCCTCCGGCGAGGCGATGTTGTTGCCTGGCCTCCATCAGCAAAACTGCCTTGTTTATATGGGCAGCCCCAGAATTCAAAATGGCTGCCCTCATCAGGCACCTGGCAGCTGCCAGCTCCAGGCCCTTAAAGTGGTAGGCACAAACAGTGCCTTGCCACACCCACCCTCTCCACCCCCACCCCCCCGCCTCCAGCTCCAAGCCCTTGGTGGTTTTCTCAGTCATAATGGCCTGAGAAAGAGCTATGACCTTTTTCTTCACCCTCTCCGCCCCCAAGGGCTCTGCTTTTCCTCCAGCACCTGGCTCCCTATCATGGTCACATGGAGCTGGGGTGAATCTTACCATCACGGGTTGTGTGGTGTCCATGTGTGTGGCCTAACTCATCAGAAGAAGTGTCAGAAAGAATGGTCGTAGGTCCTATAGGTTGGGCTAGCACAGTGACTGCTGCAATGGTACTGGGGGGGAGGGGGGCTGGTATGCACTCCCCACTTCTTGGAGGGGTGCACAGTCATATGACAAGACGTGGTCCAAAACAGCCACAGCCCCTGCATGGAGAATAGTGTTACAAGGCCACTCTACACATCCTCCTCCTCTGGTGGGGTCCCTGTAGGCGACTCCTCCAGAATACCCCTGGTCCTGTGGACATGGTATCTACCCTGTTCTTCCCTGGGTGGATGGATGGATGGATGGATGGAAGTAATGGTGGATGCACAGGAATGTGGTTTGGGGTGTGTGGCTCTCGCTTGCACTTCAGAGGCTTGGAAACACTGCTCCTGCTTCACCTGGTCTCAGCTGCTCAGGCCACCTCCGCAACCTCAAAATGTCCAGGGGCTCTCAGCAGACAATCCCTGATTCTGGCAATGCCACACACCCTGCCTAAGCTGTAAAATTCAAGAGTCCATGGCTCACATGGTCCCTTAGGTTCCATGAGTGTGTATCTGTTTGACCTGTCTTGGAGGCTTAGTACCCTCCCAACCACATCCACTCACACACTTACTGGCTAGTTGATCATCTACTAGCTATTTGCTCAGTGAGGAAGAAGAGAGGAAGTTAAGCTGAATGAAGTACATGGCAGGATCCTTCCCTCTGAAAAAAAACTTTAAATAAGGGGATGGCAAATATTGTTGGCTACAAAGGACCAACTCACAGGATCATCATAAAATTTGAGTTTATTGGATGGATGCAAAAGTCAGATCATAAACCTTGGTGTTGATCCCCTCAAACACACACACATTCACACACACACACACACACACACACACACACACACACACACACAGAGTAGCTAGCTATGAACACTAAGCACCAGTGTCAAGATATACCTACCCCCAAGCACTGGAGTCCACTGTCGATGGCCAGTCAAGGCTTCTTTCAGTGCGATGTTGCTTCAGAAGGGGGTCTCCAGCTGGTCCTTCTGGCTGGACAAGCAAGGTGCTGGTCAGGTCAAAGAGGGCACCATTGGGGGTCATTCTTCACTGCCTTTTATCCCTCTGTGGCAGACTTTGGTGACTCCCCAATTCTCGGGCTTACCCAATCCAGGGGTCACTGACCTCTAGGGACGTCCCTCTTGGTAGCTGCTGGATGACAGCTGTCAGCCCCAGGGGTCACGTCCACAGGTACATGCAGCCTCAGGAGTCCATTGATGAATTTTGATTGATTTACTGCCATGATGAATAGAGCTCAGGAAGTGGTTGATCAGGGGGTATTTTAGCCCCAAGGGTCTGTTTCCAGCATTGATTACTTCAAACTGGGGCTTCCACACCTTTAACAGTGAAGTTTCAGGGAGTTCCTGGCTCTGTATTGATTCTTTCCTCCTCTTGGTCTGTAGTTTTGTAGTTGTTAATTGCTGCTCATTAACTTGTTTATCCAGACTCTCTACTGTGTTACACAATCAACCATGATTCATTCAACAACCCGCTCCATACAGAGATTCCTAACCTTGGTAACATTGTTACATGGTACAACTTACTTTTAAACTTAAAGTACATTTGTAAAAGCATCTATAAGCTCTATTTTCACTTTAAGTACACTTTATATAAAAATAATAATAATATAATAAAAGAAAAAGAGAAAAGAAGGAAGAAAAGGTAGAAAAGAGAAAGCATCCCCAAAAGGGGGCAAATACTGCAAAAGGGGCTTTTGCCATATGGAGGAGCTTCACATTTGAGGGGGTGGGCAGGCAAAAAGGTTTCTTACTACAATATTTAGGCCCCAACTCAGCCACCCTTACTTTACACCGTTATAAGATGGAGGACTTTAATGTAGTGGATGCTATTACTGGCATGTTATAAGTTTCAAGCCCAAATAGTACTTGCCAAATTTATTACATTTCCTTTTTTCACTTTCACTTTTTCTTTCCCCCTCCCATAATTGGCACTATATAAAGTCCCTGTTTTGAGGAGATTTCAATATAAATACAGACATCACAAATGAGGAGGCACAAGGCATCACACTGTCAAGTGGTTGTTTTGCATAATTATGAATTTGTTTTGATATTTAAAAAAAAGAAATAAATACATCTAGAAATGTAGTTTATAAACCTGAGCAAGGTAGAAAGTTGGGATGGCTTGTGGTGGCAGATGTGGTATCAAAATGTATGCAATTATCAAGGGAAGAAGATTATGGAGGAGATCTGAGACAGAGATAAGGAGAAATTATCTTCTCTGGTAACTTTCTATCATCCAGAGCTGTAACTCTTCAAGAAGAGACATAAACCAGAACTATTCTAATGCTTGGACCAAACCCATATGCCAGGTTCAGATCCAAGATTCTAATGCAAACACTCTAATGTAAACATTCCCTTATGCACATAAATTGAAATTTCATATTTAAATTTTATACCTTCTGTACATGAAAGTGATTTTTGAATGAACTAGGTAAGTCTAGAGTGTTTTTGGTTTATTACTGAGAACTAACCTAAGTCTCAGGAAAACAGAAACTTGGTTTGAACAAGACACTGTTTTCATCAGGACCTTACAAACTACTTCTGAGTATAAGCAATTTCTTACTGCATCAGATGCATCTGAAATCACTTTGGAGAATGCAAGATGGTGAGAGCAGATATTATGGATTGTAGGTACTGCTACATATGAAAACTGTGAAAGCTTGCACAGTGTCTCTTGCACAAAAATGCAAGACAATGGCTGAGGCTAGACTGGATTGTGGTAACAAGACTGCCACAAGAAAATCAAACTCCACTAATGACTTGCAACCCATTAAGTGTAAAAAACGTGGAGCTTGCAGTACCCAATATCAGGCCCATGCTATAAAATAATAAAAGTAGTTAAAACTATTGACGGCGTCCTGACACGCTCATCACATGTGTATTTCCAAGCTAAGAGCCAAAAGAAAAAGCTGGAGCAGTGTGCCATTGAAGGCAAGGAAACTATATATGCATTTCAATTGACCTAGCAGCTAAAGAAAACAAAAGGCTAAATATGCATCTCAAAAAAACCCTGTAAAAGGTGCATTGAATATAGGGAGGATTTTCTGTACGTATATCCTCACATTTCTCAAAACAGGCATCCAATGTGACTCTACGGCAGGGGTGGGCAAAATGCAGCCCACGGGCCTCATGTTGCCCACCAGGCCATTCTATCCGGCCCATGGGGCCCCTAAAAATTTAGAAAATTTATATTTATCTGCCCCTGGCTGCCTGTCATGTGGCCCTCGATGGCTTGCCAAAACGCAGTAAGCTGCCCTCCACCCGAAATAATTGCCCACTCCTGCTCTAAGGTGTTGCAATGTCTCAATCATTTACTGTATGTCTGGAGTTCTGTAAATAGACCATCACCGACATAAACTACTGCAAATTTGTCCCATTGATATACAAATACCCCAAAACAGGTTTGGTGACACTTCTAAAGACCCTGTTGAACCACTCAGACCCATCACCTGTAAATTGACCTTTAATTGCAGGAGATGCAGAAAAACACAGTCTACACACCTAGACAAATCAAGAACAGGAGCCAGGCAATTAACAGTTGTGCTATGATGATCAACCTTTCCCTCCCTGTTTGTTTGGACTCTAATTGGCCAACCATCAAAGAAGAATGCTTTGAAACTATACAATTAAACAGTATAAGAATTAGACAGAACTGCCAGCAAGCTGTGTGTAGTTCAGACCAAGTCATCCTGCCACCCAGCTGACAAGTGAAGGATCCATGCTTTAAGGCTGTACAAGAACTGCTTCCTGCCTGCACTGGATAAAGATCTCTGTGCAGCTTAGATAATACTAAGGACTAATAGCTTG
>NW_005842171.1:1055012-1061419 GCF_000455745.1 Alligator sinensis
GAAAGAGTCTTTTTCTGTTATTTAGTGTTGTAACTTGTTGGTAGTTATTAAAACAAGCATTTCTGCTATTCATCACCAAGTGTTGTGTCAATTCATAAAGCACTAGGTTATTAAAATATTTCAGGCAAGATGTTGTTTCTTAATTTACACCCACATGCATAACTGGCTCTTTTCTTATTTTCTTTACAGGTATATAGAGCTCAGCAGTTTCACCTGATAAGCCTTAGTTGGCTTCATTCACCCCTGAATGTGCTGTCTTCTCTTTTCCGCTTCCCCCAAACTGTAGAATTTTTGCATACTTGTAACTGCTCTTAATGATTACCCACTGTAGGCAATTTATTTAATGCACTGCAAGAAGACAAAACAAGGGCAGGTTAGAGATGTATGTTAAACAGAATAAACAGTATAGTACAAAGACTCAATCCTGCTCCACTTGCAATCAAGGGAAAATTATCCCAATTTCAGATTTTAGTGTTGCTACATTTCAACAACTTCCATTTGACTGAAGGACTGTGTGATTTAAAAAAAGGAAAAAAAACCCAACAAAACAAAACTCTGCCCAAAATTCACTTCAGAAAATACACACTTAGAAGTGTAATTGCCCTGAGTGCAAACATTCAATGCTATTTAAAACCTTTGAATAGTTTTTTGTAAAGAGTGTATTGTCCTGGCACTTCAGGTCATGGCTTCACTGCCTGTCCTACAAACACACAATGCCTCTGATTGGCTGGCAATATCTGGGTGCCAGCTAATTAGGCAATTAAAAAAGAAGTGATGGAATACTGACACAGTACCACAATACCTGGTGATCCTAAGTCATCCTTTCTGGGGTATGAGCCAGCAAATGGGATGATCTGATTGCCTTTACTCACTAGGGCTTCAAAAGAGTGATCCTATTTGTCTGGTAGCTTCCAAAATTCTGTACAGATTTTAGGGGTATAGGTTGTAGCCATGTTGGTCTAAAGACATAGGCAGACAAAGTTCTTTGGAAAAATTCAATATAATTTATTAAACCAATTAAAATAGTTGGAAAAATTCTTCTTTGCAAGCTTTTGGGTACAGGGACGAAGGTTGTTTGTACCTGAAAGCTTGCAAAGAAGAATTTTTCCAACTATTTTAGTTGGTACAGATTTCAGGGAATCTATTGGGTCCAGGAGGGAAAATAAAATCACTGCTTCTTTTGCAGGTAGCAGATTGGGAAAGCAGGAAAAGTGTTTCCTTTCCTCCCATTGAAAAATGTGAGGTTTTTCCTAAGGGGAACATCAAATATGCTGTGCCCCAGAAGGTTGTTTGTTTGTTTTTTTTATTGGCAGGTAATTCTAGGAAGTGAACATTACATTAAGGCTATCAAGACCATGTTATGTTACTAATCATATAGCCAGGAAAAACGACAGCTAAACAACAGTAACTAAGAAAACAAACAATATGGGATCTTGACAAAAAACACTAACTGCCCTATGTATGTATCTGTGGGATTCCCAGCAGCATACCTCAGCCTCTGTAACAGGCTGTCTGAATCAGCTTTCTATCAAGTTTACATGGTTCCAAATCATTATTTGAATGACCAGGATGATTAGAATTTGGTTTTAAGACATGAGAACAGAGAAACACTCTCTGCTTCTTTATGGGCCATTGCCAAGGTTTCTGAGACTTTGTGTCTGTGAGCTGGACTCATGGGTTTCTGTTCCTGCATTCTGTATTGGGCAGTCAATGTAAGTGCTTCTCACAATCTACATTTTACATGTGCATTCAGTTCCCCAGACAAGTCAAAAAGCAGTGCTACATAATAGCATGCACAGATGTGCTGATGTAAATTTTGGGCATGTTCAAGTACATTTTTACTTTCATTGGGAACTTGCCCATTGCCAGAAATCAGTACAGATGAATCAGTTTTTAAGACAGTTTAATTGTGAGCAGAAGCAAAACAACAGCAGACCCACATTCAGCACTTGCTCATCTGCATCTATGACAATATGCAATAAGAGAAATTCAGCAATAAGCAGTTTTCTTTGTGTGGATGGATGTCTGCTACCTGGAGGGAGCACATGGGCAGCCCTGGGGACAGAGACTTTACTGACTCTTGTCAGTGACAGCCCGGGGGCGGGGGCGGGGCCAGCCTGGTGCTCTGGCAGAGGAGATGAGCTCTGGCCTAGGTTAGATCGCTGCCCTATGAGGTGGGGTGAGTAGGATGCCACAACGCTCCATGTGATGTTGGCAGACTGTGACCTACCGTAAGTATCAAAGGGATGTGGTACAGGTGCTCATTATGGTGCTCTAACCTATAGCCTTGAAGTCTGATACCACATCCATCCTGGGTTATCTCAAAGTAGGAGCCATCATTTTTAAAGTGCTCTATGTGTGCTGACCATCTGTTTGGTTACAGCTGTAGATGCTTTCTGCATACCTACTGTGCAATAAATGTAACTTCTATACCTGGCCCATGTGTCCTGGACACACAGAGGGAAAAGAAGAACCAATCCTATTCTCAATTAGCCAAGGTGTTGCTCTTTTCACCCTACAGCAAGGCTGTGCAACTGGCAACCTGAGGCCTGTTAATCTGTGGCCCCTAGATTCCCCCTGGCCACTGCTCCCTTCATTGCTCCAGATGCTACTGCAGCTGGGGATATCCTGGCTTCCCCTCCATTCTCTGGGTTTCATTGCCACCCTCCGCCTGCAGGTGGGGCAGGGCAAGATGTCACAGCTCAGCACAGTCCATAGTGTGGGAGGGAGCCTGCAATGCAGTGCAGCAGACGAGTCCGCTTGGTACCGGGAGGGGCGGTGTTGAGGGCCCTGCTCAAACAGTATAGGGGGACTTGCAGTTGGGGATATATGGGGTCATGGCCCTCACAGAATGTGGCCCCTGCAGGTGCAACCCCTGTGGAGTAGCCCCCGGCCACTAAGCAGTTGGACAACTCTGCCCTACAGTAAACTTCAGTGTGTTACAAAGGAGAAAAGGGATAAAGGTTTTAGCCATGTTGGTCTAAAAGTACAAGCAGTCATTGTGGTAGAGGCAATATCTTTTATTAGACCAAATAGAGAGTTGCAAACAAAATTTTTCTTTATTTGCAAGCTTTTGGGCATGCACACCCTTCCCCAGGCATAGGAAAATGCAAAGATTATAAAATTTCTCCCAGACAGAAACGAAAATTCATATTGTAAAGGAAAACTGGAGGATGGTGTAAATTTTCCTGGCTGGAAAAGTTCATTTTAGTTTGGATAAAAGTTGGAGCAGTCTATTTACCTCAGAGATGTCTGATGGCAAGCAGGATGTTGAATTGTGCTTCGTTCTTGTTAAGATGTTTAATATTTCACAGAAGGATTGGTGATGGAAAGGTTGAGGTGTGGTGGGACAGCACCAAGGCCTGTCACTGGGCTCCATCCCCTGTGTGCATAGGCTGGACCCAGCTGAGAGCAATCCTTTCCCACCACTGCTGTCAGCCTCCTGGGTCTGCCACACACTGCCTGGCCCTGGCCCCCTCCCCCAGCCCACCCTGCCCCAGCTGATTCCCCCTGTCCCCCTGCAGGCAGGAGGAGCAGTGCCCAGCCCAGCCTGCTACCCCTCCTCCAGCCACTGCTTAGCAGAAAACAGCCTGGGCACTGTGGGCAGTAGCACCCTCTGCCTGCAGCAGCCAAAGCCGGGACTTTAGCTTCAATTTACACCAACCAGCTGGGGTGCCAGGATGTCCTGTGAAGTCCCTGGGATGCCTCAGCCAATCTGGGATTTATGGTCACCTTAGGACTCACCCACTCCTGCTACTGCTGTCCCCAGCTGACTTGGGCCTTGTGGGAGCCCCAGAGCTGTTCCTGTCCTACTTCTGTTCCATTCCAGCTTAGAAGGCATACAGGTTTCTCCTTGCAGTGCCTGCTCCCCACCTGCCTGCTGGGGAGGAGGTGCTGGAAGGAGGAATCCATGTGCCATTGTCACTGTTCTCCAGGAAGCCCAGCTAAGCCTGGCTCTTTGCAAAGCTGCTCCCTACAGCCTGTAGCTAGAGCAGGCAAGAGTGGCTCTGGGGGCTAGAGCAGGAAAGAGGGGCTCTGTGGATCCCTCTGCACCTATCAACTGGGAAAAGTGGCAGCAGTGAGGGGTGGGTTCCTTCTTCCAGCATCTGCTCCCAGGCACCAGGGGTCATGGTGGAGGATGGCAGGGAGCAGGTGCAGGAAGAGGAAACCTATTTGCTGCTGCTGCTGTTCCAAGCCAAGTGCAGCATTCTACATGCTATTCCCTCCCTACACCCAGCAGCTAGAGCAATCAGGAGTGACTCTGGGGCTCTCCCAGGTCAGTCTGGGATAGTAGAAGCAGTGGGTGAGTCCCCTCTTCCAGTGTCTCCTGCTGGCCCAGATGCTCCAACTGAAGGGAGCAGCTGTGTGGGTTGCCAGACTCAGCTGAGGACAGCAGCAATGGTGACAGAAGAGGGGTGCAACCACACCACTGTGCACCGCCTCTGGATCCACCCACACCTCCACACTTTTCCCACAGCCCCTTTTCTTGCCTTTTCTTTTAACCCTGTTCTTTTTCTGCCCCCCTTCTGTTGATACTATCTAATTTGCAATAAGCTAGTAATCTCTGTCCAGTTTTTAGTGTAGAAAGAATAACATTTTAAAAAAGACAGTCTCACAAAAGGCACTAACAGATATTCTTCTCAGCAACCAGATCAAAAAAGCTGAAACTTAACTATTTTCTCACCCTGAAAGTAGTGACTTGAAATCAGGGTTGATATGTTAGCAGAATGATGTGGGGGAAGCTTCTACGGCTCCATTCCAGATGGCACTTACTCAGAACGAAGACTTATTTCTCAGCATGGGAATTTACAAAAGACCTTTCACAGATGAGCCTATAAACTTCACTCCATCAACCTCCTTGATACAAAAAATCATGGACTAACGATAGACACTGGATTTATGACATTATAACCTGCCTAACATCTGACTTCCCAGGTACCTCTCCACTATTTACATTCATTCCCCTACGCTCCATCCCTCCCTCCCTCATTCCCCCAGCCTGTCTCTCACCCACTAACTCCTCAATTTACATCTTCACTGACTGGCTTTCTTGCATGTATATCAGACTCTGACTTCTTTACTATTCATTCCATCCAGGAACAGCACACACCAATTGCAGATACTTCCTCAGCCTGACGGAGGGTATTTATACCCAAAAGTTTGCAAAGAAGATTTTTTCCAACTATTTGAGTTGGTTTAATAAAAGATATCAGATTTACCCAAAAAACCTTGTCTGCCAATGTCCTTAGACCAACACGGCTACAACCCATACCTCTATTTCTCAGCATGACGCAGTTCATGAGCAATAAAGTCTGCCAAAGAAAAACCTAGCTTAACATAGCATATCACAGATAAACACAAGGCCTGTTTTCTCAACAGTCATGGTCAAGATGAGTGGAATGTTTTGAACTATTCTGGTTTATTCTACCTACTCTCTAGCATGGTTTAGATAAGTTAGATATTAATTATGAAATAAAATCTGTTACTGATTTCTACCTCCACAAAAAAGGAAAAATAAATGCATTGTGAGTAATCAAGACATACAGAGAATTACTTTTTTGTTTCAGAGTAATATTATTTGACAGCAAAATTATGCTTATATAAGTGTTTTCACTAAGAATTTGTTTAAATTATATTGTTTTATAATCAAATTATGTGGTTCTGATTCTTAATCCTAACTTGTACAGCCAGAAAATGTCTACAAATAATTAGTCATTTGAAAATATCCTGATAAAAACAGAAATAAGTGGATTCATTTCAAATGAAAGCCTTTGATGTCCTTGTGAAGTGGTATAGAATTTGAGTTTCCTATCTTGAAATGCTTTACTAAGTATTGAGTTAAATACTGACAGTAAAGGAAATGCATAGGTGCAATAGAAACTTGATTATATAGTATGTGGTATACATTAACTCATGCTAAATTATAAAAGAATTTCCCCCGAAATATGTTGTCCATTGATTTAAACACAAAATAGTTTAAAGGGATTATCTGTATTGCAGAAAACATGAAGTCTCCAAGTTATTGAAAAGTATTTTCAATTAAATATGTACTTCAACCCCCATCCCTAAATGGTTCTTTGTGTTTTTACTATCTACAGTATTTACTCTCATACCAGCTGCACCTCCCTCCACCCCCAATCATCACCCCCTGCAAACTGGGGTGCGCCTTAAGTGGGAAAACTGATTTTCTGCCTGGAATAGGCACCCCTCTTTGATTCTTGCTCCACTAGCCAGCAGCAGTGACATTTCTATTCAGGCAGCTGAGGGAGTCAATTGACTTATTGGCTCATTTTTCTTCAAGTTTTTCTCTCTCTTTTAATAGTCACTCTATTTTAATGGTCTTGATTTTCTACTAACCAAGCTAATATTTCTTCTGGCAATCTTGCTGTCTACTAGCTACTTCTGGT
>NW_005842171.1:1061430-1065218 GCF_000455745.1 Alligator sinensis
TTCCCTATTTCACAGCCCTCTAGATTATTTTTAGCTCTTTTCAAAATCACAGCTGGGGTTCCCACTTTTGTTTAAGCAGGAAAGGGAGGGTGAGTGAGCTGAAGATTAAACTCTCTCCCTGCTCTATGCAGTCATAACTTTGGAAAACATCTTTTTCCTTTAATTTTGCCTTCCCAAACACAAGATGCATCTCTTATTTGGGGGGGGTGGTATGTGAGAATATGGTATGTGGTCTGATATACCAAGGGTGACATTCTAATTCTCTATGGTCATTTAAGGCCTCTTCTACACATTACGTGTATCACACAATTAACAGATTAATTGTACAATTAATTTAGACTGGCTATATGTGCAAATTAACCATCACATCATAAAAGGTCCATCCAGCTATAAAGTTAGAGCTGGAAAATGTGTACTCATTTTATAGCTGGGACCTATCCAGCTTTAATTTGCACATGTACCATAGCTACACCGCCACAACTGGGAGCCCTGTCAGTCAATGGGTCTCCCAGCCATGGGGGTGCACCATGCACTGTGATGACTGGGAGTCCTGCAGCTGAGGAGACTTCCAGCCATAGCACTTTTCCACCATCTAGTGCCACTCGGAGTCCTGTTAACTGACGAGACTCCCATCTGTGGCGGTACCCTATGAGCCCCTATGGACTGGAGTCCCATCAGCTGATGAGACTCCCATCCATGGCAGTGCCCCACATACTGCTGAAGATCTGAGTCCTGTCAGCTGATGAGACTCCCATATGTGGCAGCACTATAGAGTCATAGAAAATTAGTGTTGGAAGGGACTTCAGGAGGTCTACTAGTTCAAACCCTTGCTCAAAGCAGGACAATCTCCAACTAGATCATTCCAGCCAGGGATTTGTCAAGCCAGGCCTTAAAAACCTCCAGGGATGGAGATTCTACCACCTCTCTAGGTAACCTGTTCCAGTGCTTCACCACCCTCCTAGATGGGGTGCTGTTGCGGATCACAGTCTCCTCAGCTAATGAGTCTCCCATCTGCACAGTGGGAGCCAGTGTATGGGGAGCCCAGGATCACAATTCTGAGCTTCCCCTACACTGGCAATAAGGATCTAATGTTGGATCCCACAATCACACTTTCTGCCATGAATGTGTGGCATGCCAGGAGGTGCAATTGTGTGAATTGCACATTAGATCCTATCACATCTTTACCTGAACATCTAGAGAGGCATTAAGTGACAGTTTTTACACTCTTGGATATGGGCTGTCAAGTCACATGACCAGGGGCTCCAGATGGCTACCCACCTGTTGGAGGAGACACCCTAAGCTGTAGCAGAGCTGAGAGAGTCACAGTGCCAGGATAGGGATGTAATGCATACAGTCCTGGACCACTGGCAGTCACCCTATATGCCCTGGCACCCCAAGCAGTTCAAGGCCAATCCCAAAGGGGCACAGGAGCACTCAGAATGGTCAAGAAAGTGCAGCCTACCAGCTCCCCAAGCTAGGCAGTCACTGGGGCAGCTTCTGACAGCAGAGCCCAGCAGCCCTGGCTTGTGCACACCCCTATCTGGAGGCCCAAGGAGAAGCTCTTCTGCTGCCTGTATCCCTACTCCTGGATCAGGTCCCACTGCAGAGAAGCAGGGCAGCCTTGGTGGTGATAGGCAGTCCTGGGCTTGGGCCAACTGCCTGACATGAGCCCCAGGCATTGGTGATGATCATGGGTCCATGGTCCTTGGAAGGGAAGATATGGCCTCAGAACCAAGGAGCTGGGGGGCCCATATGGGAGGGCCTATACTTGAAATGCTCCTTCCAGCAGTCCAGCTACCCCCCATAGGGCCTTATGAGCCAGGGCAGTAAGGAGATAAACTGGGCCCCCAATGAGGATTGGGGGGTGATAACGTTGCCGATGACAAAATCAGGGACCATGAGAGCATAGTACTCTCTCTCCTTCACCCCAGGGAATGGGGAGTTGTGTAAGAGGTGTTCATCATCCTCATTGGCCGCGTAAAACTTGGTAGCTCAGTCATGCCCGGGACACCTGGGTTCTGATGGTGGGAGGGGGAGGATGCGCACACACACAGTCACACACATAGAACCCAGGCATCCTGACCACTCACACACACACCCACACAAACTCAAACACAGAACTCAAGCATCTGACACACAGACACATCCAAACACATTTGGCAGGTACACAGTGTGGGCATGAGGGTGGCTCATGGCCATGAGGGCACATACCATGATAAGCTGCTGATTCATCAGGTTCATGTGGGCAGTCGTGATGTCCCTGCCAGCCAATCAGGGGTGACTCAGCCATTTAGCTCCATTCAGGGTTCTTTGACAGCCCAGGGAGTTTGCAGGGCATGCTGGAAGGCATACAAGAGCTCCCCCTACCTCAAGGGCAGGCAGTTATTTCAGGTGGAGAGCCACTTACCAAGTTTTGGCAAGCTCTCTAGGGCTGCATGAGTAACTCTGCCCCTTGACAGGTGGACTGCCCCCCAAGCCCCATCTTGTGACCAGAAGTCCCATTCCCTAACCCCTGACCTTTGCCACCAGAAATCCCATGTTTTGCCCTTGAAGTACTCCTTCCAGCAAGAGGTTTTGCCATCTGGGAAACAGAAAAATACCAAATTATATTGTAAAAATCAAACATCTACAACATTTATTAATTGGATTTTTAAAAATATTTTGTCCTGATTTACATATGTTTGTATAGTGTACATAGAAGTGATGGCACAATAGCTTAAAATGAAGTCTTACTCTTGTGTATTGTTGGGGGGTGGGTATAGGTTTGGGGGGGCTGTGGGTGTGTGGGGGAGGGTGTGGATATGTTTGTGGGGGGTGGATAGGTGTGGGGGGGGGGTGATGGGGTATGGGGGTTATGTGGGTGATGGAGTATGTGGGTATATGTGAATATGTAGGGTGTGGATGGGTATGGGGTAGGTGAGGGGTGTGGGTATGGGGGTCTGCGTGTATGGCAGTGCAAGGGGGATGTGGGTGCACCTGTATGGTGGGGTGTGCATGTGGGACTCACACTAAAAACATACACACACAAACCCTCCTGCTCCTGGCCTCGGGGTATCAGTGGGGGTCCCGTGCTTGTGCAGTCTGGTGATGCAGCCAGGAGCCACATGGTGCTGGAGCAGTGCACAGGCAGGAAATGGCTAGGGGTTGGGTGGGGCGAGGTTGTTGGGTCATGCTGCTGGCTCCCCCTGGGTCCTACTGCCCCTGGCTCCTGTCATCTTTGATAGGCAGCCAGGAGCAGACAAATATTAATTTTCTAAATTTTTTAGGGACCCCATGGGCCAGATAGAATGGCCTGGCAGGCTGGATCCAGCCCACGGGCCATATTTTGCCTGCCCTTACCCTATCTGCTACACTCAGGCCATGCAGGAAAGTTCCAAGCCCCAACCCCCCACAAGGGCCAACATTTGTTATATTTCCTCCCAACCTAAACAGGGGCACTTAGAGTTAAGCTCAAAAGTTAGTGTGCTCCCACTGCAGGCTTCTTGAACACCTATATTTAGCCATGGGCATGTCTCTAGCATGGAGAAGTCTGAGAAAGATTTTATGCACCACTAGAATCCAACTGGAAGGGGAATAAGTAGTATGATGTTCCTGCATATTTAAACACATTTGACTTAGAATTCCACATAGACTTTCATAGACATCAGGGCTGGAAGAGACCTCGGAAGATCATCGAGTCCAGTCCCCCACCCAAAGGGCAGGAAGTCAGCTGGGGTCATAGGATCCCAGCAAGATAAGCATCCAGTTTCATCTTGAAGGTGTTCAATGAAGGCGCTTGAACCACCTCC
>NW_005842171.1:1065296-1077973 GCF_000455745.1 Alligator sinensis
CAGGCTAAAGAGTCCCAGGGCTCTCAGCCTGTCATCGTAGGGTCTGCTTCCCTGACCTCTGATCATGCGCGTGGCTCTTCTCTGGACTCTCTCAAGCTTCTCCACATCCTTTTTGAATTGTGGAGCCCAAAACTGGACACAGTACTCCAGCTGCGGCCTCACTAAGGCCGAGTACAGGGGGAGAATGACGTCCCGGGATTTGCTTGAGAAGCATCTATGGATGCAAGCCAGCGTTTTGGTCGCTTTACTAGCCGCCGCATCGCATTGCAGGCTCATGTTCATCTTGTGGTCAATGATGACCCCCAAGTCTCTTTCTTCCATAGTGCTAGCCAACATAGCACTGCCGAGCCTATAAGGATGCTGCGGGTTTTTTTTCCCAAGGTGGAGAACCTTGCATTTATCGGCGTTGAACACCATCAGATTCTCGTCCGCCCACTTGCTGAGCCTGTCCAGGTCAGCCTGGATAACCTGCCTGTCTTCTGGTGTGGATGGTTTGCCCCAAAGTTTGGTGTCATCGGCGAACTTGGCCAGTCCGCTTCTGACTCCAGTGTCCACATCATTAATGAAGATGTTGAACAGTATGGGTCCAAGGACAGAGCCTTGGGGGACCCCACTGGTCACAGGACACCACGATGAGTGACTTCCATCAATTACTACCCTCTGGGTCCGACCCCGGAGCCAATTTTCCAGCCAGTGGATCGTGGAGGACCCAAGGCGACAATTGGCCAGTTTCTCTAAGAGGCAATCATGGGACACCAGATCGAAGGCTTTTTTGAAGTCAAGATATATGACATCAATCTCTTCTCCCTTGTCCAGGTGATAGGTCACCTGGTTATAGAAGGAAATGAGATTGGTCAAGCAATGTTAAAAGATAAGTTTTGTGGTAGGTATTGAAAAGCAAAATTTAATAATATCTAAAAGCAATTGGTTTTCCTGCTTCAGAGTTTTTAACCAAAAAGGGATCAATGTTAGCACACACTTGGGAATACTTGAAGCAAATGTAATTTGGTTAATAGAATGGAACTTGCAAAACTTATTGTGTCAGATCCAAAATAAACAAGGGTGTAAGTCCCTTTGAGATATGGAAGAAAGATGATTCACTCTAACCTCTACTGTGTGCATGGATTCAGCAGATATATAGGTGCCATCTCTATGACATGGAAAAATCTGTACCATGCTCAGAACAGTGACCTAGTGCTCTTTTGTCTGGGTGTATGTAACATCAAAAATTAGATATTTTGTGGCGGGACTGATAGAAACTGCCCGCTCATCTGTAAAGAAATTAAAAATACAACATCTGTCTTTTTACCTAAATAGGTTCTGTTGCTAAGATCAATATAGTCTGTGCTACAGTGACCTTTATGTGGTCCCCTAGGTTGACAAAGTAGCTTTGCTACATATGAGCAGAACAATCATCTCTATAATTTGTCTGCCACTGACCTTCATTCTTACATGAGCTTGAGTCCTTTCAAAGAAAGGCACTTCCATCTAGCTATTTGTTCAAAACTAAAGTCCATGTTACCACTGTTAAATGTCTTTTGTAGGTTTTAAAGGGTGGTCCCAAATCTTATTGTCACATGTGGCAGTAAGCAAGTACAGGCAATGGGAGTTTGGTTTCTACTCTTTAAAATAACGTTTAGCAAACTCAGGCAGGAACTGTTACCTCATTAATCAGCTCTATGATCACAGAACTCTGGGGAAGAGAAACAGCTCACCTCACTGCCTTCTCATGGGATTTGATGCGATTTTTGTGCCGTGATATTTTGAGAGTGTATACCTGCATGATACACTGAACTTGCTGTGCTGGGTTCAGCAAACTCTAATCTGACTACTGTAGACTGTTTCAGTTTTTTGTCCCACCCTCCTTACTGTGCAAACATATATAGACTGCAGTTTCAGTACTAGTATTTGTTCAAAGAGGCTCATTAGAATGTACTTTACACGTGTTATTTTATATTTTACTTCACTAAGATTTGTGATGCAAGTAAATTTACTGTCAAAAGTCCCTACAGAAACCCTAATAAACTTTTACTGAGTCATCCACCATCTATTAAAAAAAAAAGAGATTAAACTACTAGTGTTTTCCTGCATAGCAAACGTATTGAAATAGGGCAGCACATAGGATATGAAACATAATAACAATATTAATAATCCTAAAAGTGATATGAAAAACGTGCAGTTGCATCTACTCTAAAAAGCCATTAGGTTATGCTTGGAACCAAAAGTACTAGTAAAAAATATGACATGGAAAGAACTTTAACTTAGGAATGAAATGCCAGCTTAAAGCAACAAAATCTGGGTCTTCCAATATCCACTCCAATGCTCTACATACTGGATCACAATGGGACATGAGTTTTTGGTTTTTTGTGGGGCTTGCTTGTTTTTTTGTAAACAATCACCTATTAGAATTATGGTTTATGATTGGTCCATGATATTATTTCTGGTTGAATGGTTTAAAATATTTGAAACAGGAGAAAACCAAACAGGTGTAAAAATAAAAAGATAACAATTCAAGAATCTCTTATGCTGAAACTAATAAAAATAGCAAGATTTTTATCAGAATATTTCTGAACAAGTAATGTGGTATCATAACTCATATCCATGAGTATATTTGTGAATTGGATCTTTGTGGGTCTCTTGTTTTTAACACTTATTGAACCAGATGGAGCTGGAATGCTAGAGCTCTTGATGAATGGCAGGTCCTACTTAGTAGATAAAAGGCATATTTCAGGGTATTGAATGGTTCATGTAACTGGTTAAAAGCTACAGAGCTTCTAATGAATTTCATCTGATTAATAAGCAATAGTCTGCACCAGCTTTAAGTTATTTTGTGGCCTAAATTAAGTTATTTGGCTTTCGTCAGTTCCCAGGGAACAAATATCCAAATCACGGCCATCCCTTCCACCATAATGAATGCTTCTTGAAAATCTCAGCAGCAACTCAAACCCAGAAAAGGTTTGAAAAATGAACTATACTGTCACTCCTAGCCAGGAGAAAGATGCATGTTTCAAATGCAGAAATGTTAACTGCTACTGCATATACTGTCCCTGTTCTGTGGACAATGGGGACTCTACTTTCCAGTACCTTTCATCAACACTAAAATCAAACAGAATTGTTTTGAGAGACAGCTTTAAAAAATAATGCAAGCTTGTTTACATTCCTGTACCACAACCTCCTCTTTCAGCAGTCACAGCAATTTAAAACCAACCAGGAATAGGATTGTGGTCAACAGCAGAGCTGCACCAACATATACACTTCCTTGTTCGGTTATCACATTCACCATTTCATACTCTTTGCAAACTAGCATTATAATAAAAGGAAGTAGAACTATGATGGCGCTCAACACAGACATCAGCACTTAGGCAGAAAAAGAGATCCAGAATAAGTGTGTGTACACAATGCAGTTTTAATGATACAAAGAAGGGTTTCCCCACCACAACCCCTGAAAAAAGGCAGAGTTATAAAAGCTGTTTCCCTCAACATGGATTAAACATATGTGGAGTACTGCTGGCTCTAAATATTCCAAAACAATTAAAAGAGCAAAGCTTTTTTGTGATATTTTTTACTGGACCAACTGTATAGTTGGGAGAGACCCAAAATCATGAGTCAGGACAAAAAATTATATCTTTAAAACAATTACATTAAAATTAGGTTGCTTTTGTTTATATCCTGGATTTTGAGCTTTGAGGACTTGATCCAATTTTCTAAGCTTTTCTTTACAACTAGGCAGGCTATACACTTATCTTTTTAAATGAAAGCTGAGATTGCCACACACGTTGAGGCTTTAAAATGTCAAATATCCTGAGTTGGCAGCATTCTAATTCCCTTGTGTGCAGGGGAGCAGTGTGGGCAGCAGTGCAGGGTTGTGCCCCTCGCTGCTGCCCCTGCCTGCAGGGGAAGTGTGGCAGGGCAGCGGGGAGCTGGGAGCAGGCAGCTTTCTGCGCCCCTCACTGTGCCCTGCCGCACTGGGTTCCAACACTGCTTTGCAAAAGCGGCGAGGGCAGCACAGTGGGTAGCACTGCCGGTATGTGCTGCCTCCCCGGAGGCAGCTGGGGCTGGGGCCAGGGTGGAGAGGCAGCAGATGTTTGCAGCTGGACCAGGTTGGGTAGCTGCTGATAGCCATGGAGCCCAGGCTCTCCCTGTCTACTTCCCTTCCCCGAGGGGACTTTGAACAGTCTGTGCCAAGTGTCCCTTTTCCAGGTAGAGTTGGCTGCGTCCTCTCTATCCTCTCCCACCGATTTCCAGTAGTAAGACTGGAGTTCACTCAGACACATTTTAACACAGTCTGTTTGCTCAAGCTTAGTATGATTGTACATCAGGAGGTTCCTGACTGCAGGGGCGGGCAATTATTTTGGGCAGAGAGCTGCTTTGCGAGTTTTGGTGAGCTGTAGAGGGCTGCATGGGTAGCCCTGCCCATTGACAGTGGCTCCACCCCCTGTTCGCCATCTTGGGACCAGAAGTCCCGCACCCTAACCCCTGACCTTTGTCACTGGAAGTCCCTCCCCTTGCCCCTGGATGTACTCCTTTTGGGGAGGTGTCCTTGGAACCAAAAGTTAGATCCTGTCACATGGTCTCTGTTATAAGACCCAACCACCAACACCAAACTGCCCCACTTGCCATATCTGTCCCAGAATCCCCTGCCCTCATCACATGATCCCTGACATCAGAAGATCTACCCCTTGACTGGGAAACACTGTCCAACAACAGGGCCCACCCTCACAGTGCATGGCCTGCTCCTGGGGCCCCAAGAGTTCTGCCCTCTAGGCCATGAGGCACAGGCAAAACTTACCAGGTAGCAAAGGGTTGTGACCCCTCTAACATCCTGCCCCATTAGTGGGGTTTCAGGGGCATCAGACCTCCCCCAGAACAGAGCCAAACCAACTGAGTAAAGGACTACACACACAAAATCTTTCAGAACAAATCATTTTAACAAAGTATAGATAAAGTGTCATATACTCAAAATCTGCAAGCTTGGACCTGCATGTGGGGCAAAGAGCCAGCCAAGGCCAGAGTGGCAACACCTGGTTCCTAGCTACAAGGCCAGGACCTCATGGCCAGGCCCATCCCCTCCCAGCAAGTGTTCCTAGCTGCAAGGCAGGGGCTGGCACCCCACAGTGCAGCAGAAGCCAGCCCAACCTGCCCTTCCCCTCACCTGCAGGGCAGGATCCATCTCAGCCACTCCTTACCTGCAGGCCAGCAGACGCTAGCCCAAATTCCCTTCCCCTCACCAGTACTGGTCACCAAACCCCTCCCACAAGCAAGGACCCAGCCCACCCCATCAGGCCTCTGATAGCAAAAGCTGGCCAACCCCCACCCCCGCTTCCCCTCACTGGCACCAGTATGACCTGGAAAATCCCCCCCTCCCCTTCTCCCCTGCAGCACAGCAGATGCTAGCCCAGGACCAGGCACCAGTGCAGCCCACTCCAGTGCTGCAGGACCCATCCCATCCTGAGCCACAGGGGGCTCAGCCACAGCTTTCCCTCCTCGGTGCCGGCCCGGCTGGGCCCATCCCATTCCTTCCCAAGCAGCATGGGGCCCATGCTGGCCCAGCCGCGACTTCCCCACATGCTGCTGGGGACAGGACAAGCCCAGCTGGAGTGGCAGGGGCTCAGCTGCACCTTCTCCCTACCTGTGCCGGCTGGCCCCAAGCAGCAGGAGGTTCCGCCGCCGCTTTTCCTGGATGGTGCCAAGCTGACAGTCCCCGCCCATCCTGAGTGGCGGGAGGCTCCGCCACTGCTTTTCCTGGCCGGTGCCAACCAGGCTGGGTCTGTCCCATCTGGAGCAGCACGCAGCCGAAGCCATCTTTGACACATGCTGCTGGGGATGGGACGAGCCTGGCTGGGTTGGCACCGGCCAGCAGAAGCAGCAGCTGATCCATGTGCTGCTCGGGACTGGCCCAGGAGTGGCTTTTCCTCCCCATTGCCAGCCCAGCCCAAGCTGCCCAAGGCAAAGCTGCAGCTTCCCCTTACCTCTGTCAGCCTACCTGGCCAGTCCCAAGCGGCACACAGCTCAGCCACCACCTCTCCTTCCTGATGCCAACCGGGCCAGGGCTACAGGTGGCAGTCAGCCCAGCTGCTGCTTCCCCTCCCCAGTGCCGGCCCAGCCCGGCCCAGCCCAAGCAGCACAGCGCAGGGAAAGCATGACCAGCAGCCACTTTCCTGGGCTTACTTGCAGGGCAGGATCCTTTCCAGTCCTGTGCAGGAGGCAGAAGCCAGTCCAGGCACTCCTTCCCCTCACAGGTGCCACAGGATCTGGCCCAGCCCCGCTCTCCTTCTCAAGCTGCAAACATGGCCTGAGCCAGGGGCGGGGCGAGGCCAGCTGGGTCAGGCTGAGGTCAGGGTTGGTTGCCTCACAACCAGAACCCAAGTAAACAGCCCGAAGTGCCTGCACCCGGACCACCGAGCCTTGGGCTCCTTTTCCGGCATCTACTAGGCTGTGGTCCTCGATCAACTGTTTCAGTAGCATGGAGGAACTGTCTATGCCTGCCCTCTGGGCACTGCTGACTCGGTCTTCCTCACAAATGACACAGTTGAAATCCCCTGCAATGATTACCGGCCGGCTGCTTAGCATTGTTTGGGCCATGTTTTCCAGTAAATCATACCTTGCCTTTGCTTTGGCTGGTGCGTACATGCGCAGAACTTCAAACTCTGTCCCATTTGCTTCCATGGTGGCTTGCAGCAGCCTGCCTGCCACTATTACTCTGTGCTGCAGGGGGTGCACGGTGTCTCCTTTCAGCAGAATTGCGACCCCAGTAGCCCTAGTGTTGTCTGCCCCTGACCACAGGGCTACCCCATATGGCCAGCCCAGCATTTGGAGAACAAAGAGCTGCGCTGGTGTTACTGGGGAGACCACATTCCTGCAGGCAGTTCATGTCTGCTTTTATCTCTTCCTGAGTCTGTATTACCTGGTCCCGTGTCCTTTTCCCTAACAAACTTCTCACATTCGCAAGAGCAATTTTAAGAGTTTTCATTGTGTAGTTAAATTCAGGGGTGTGGGGGCTCATAGGATTTCAGGTACCTACTTTCTTGTCTCAATTTCAAATTTGGCTTTCTTTTTACCTGACTGGGCCTTCCCTTGGATTCCCTTGTAGAACTCATCTTCTTGTCCTTTGTTTGCTTTTTCTTCCTACTCCTGTGCTTTTGCTGGGTGGGTCCACTCGTACCCCTCTAGGGGTTCAAAATCGGGAGAGATTTCTTGGGTTTCCTCTTTCTTCCCTTCCAGCTCCTTCCTTTACTGGGGTTACTTTCTCCGTAGGCTTAGGTCTTCCTCTCCTTTCTCTTCTGATTTTTTCTTTTCCCCCTTTCCTTCAGTCTCTTGTTCCATGGCTGAGTCTGCTGTATTCCTATTCAGTTCCATTAAAATCTCAATGTTCCTTACAACTGACTCAGAGACAGGAGTTTCCTCTAGCCCTGGGGGCATGGGGGGGACCTCAGCGCGCTCCCCGGCAGACCTGGAAGTGGACCGGAACTACTTCCGGTCCACTTCTAGGTTCGCCGCCATGCATGTGGGCTCCCCCGCACAATGCTCCATGTGTCCAGCATGGCAGTGTTCATGAGCCATTATGCCTGGTACCTCAAGGTATGTAGAAAAAACATTTAAAGCTATGTCTATGGCCAAATCGCTGATTCTCTGAATCAGCATCAAGTCTTCAGATTCGGATTTGGCTGAATCGAATCGGGGACAGTGATCTGAATCAACAAATCAACTCACTGTCCCCGATTCAGGCAGAATCTGAATCAAATAGGGTCTGTTTTGCACACCCCTACTGTCCACATTTGTGGCACAGTTTGGATTGGCCTCTATAGTAAATCAGGCCCTTGTGGTGCCCCAGGTACAGGGAGGCTGGCAAATGCTGCATTGCCCCACAGCTACTGGGGTCTTTTTGTAAGAGTACTGTAGCAATTCAGGCCCCAGTCTAGCCTTTTCCTCCTCTATTTTTGTCACTGTGCAGGCCGGGCACGCCCCGAGCCCTTTTTCGCGCTGCACGCGGGCTGTGGCCAGCAGCCTGGGCACGCGGGGGCGGAGAGGAGAGGCTTTCGCTCTGGAATTAGGCACGGACGCGTATCGGTAGTTTAAAAGATTGTTTACTTACACCGAGATGGCAGTGGTGTAGGCTGAAAAGCTTGCTTCAGTTGCAGTTACAAAGAAGAAAAAGGAAAGAGGCGGACAAGAGTTCTAGACTCATGAACTCTAGCCCAATCCGGCTGAAGGCTCTGAACACGCGAGCCCGTCTCAGATCTCCGTAGCCTGCTTCAAATGCACTGGGTCCGTGAGGATCCGCAGCGCTTAGAGATCTTCACACAGCGTGAAGTCTCCTCCTCCCTTGTTCGTGGAGTCCTCCAACTTGGGCAGAAACCACTCAAGCCTCTTATACGGCTAGCAAGCCAATCACTAGCCGCCACGCGTGAATAATTTAGAACTGGCCAATAATGGGACCCAAATCTACATACAAATGGCGGGAACTCTTTGCAACGAGCATCTCTGTGCTGCAACAAAGAAATGCACCCTGAAAAGAAAGCTTCAAATCAGCGGGAAATTCTCCCTTGCACCGGGATTCTCTTTTGCAGCAGAAAACTCCACCGTGCAAGGAAGCTTGCAATTTAGCGGGGACAATTTAGCAGTGCCGAAGCACACACAAATAAAAATCACACCTTTTGGGTTGTGACAGTCACCTCCTCACAGTGCTTGCTCAGCCAGAAACAGAGGTCTGCCTCATCTATTTCTGTTGTGCACAGATCTATCTTTATAATTTTCTGTCTCCACTGAGTTCCCTTGGCATCTCTCCCATAGAAAACATAATCCTTTAGCTTGGGGTCTTCCCCCACCTGCTCCAGACATTCCTAGAAACGTGGCCTCGCTTTAGGGCTCCTGAGTCCCACCACCCAATCATGGGAGTGCTTTTACTTTCATACATAAATTACATCCTCCTTATTTACCTGGAGCAGCTTTTGCAGGACTTTCCTATTGAATTCTTCTCTTCTCATGCTATTGGGGAGATACTCGGGCTATGAATCATATCCAGACACTTTGAAATCCACAGGGAAGCCCCTTCTCTTTGCTCTAGCTGGTTCTGGTCCTTCAGCACTCATGCCTTTCTTTGCAGCATCTGCATAGCTCCCTGCCATCTGCGCCTCCTGTGCCACCTCGACACCTGGAATCCAAAAATGAGATAACAAACTGCCCCCCACCCCCATGCACGTGCAGGGGGAAGAGCAGGAGGTCCCCCAGAAATCTTTAGTAAAAGGTAAAAGATCTGTAGCTGCTAACCTAAATTATGTAGGAATTCATGTGCTTGCATCAGAAATCAGTGCCAGGCCTCAGAACCCTTTCATCTATACAGCTCATGTGTCATGGAAACCTAAAATTTACAGAGTGGTGTTTTTTATTTCCTGCCATTAACTAAACTCTATGCATTAAAAACTTAGAAGCAAATAAGAGATAACTTGTGGAGTGTAGGGCTGTAAATCTACAACGTATAGTACATGATGGAATGCGTCTGCCTGTGAGAGCCGTGCCGACTTCATCAAGGCTCCGTTTCAGGCACAGCAATCTGACCATGTGCTAAATATTGAAGAAGCGGACCCTAAGAAAGTAGAAATGGCTGACTCAGGTGTAGAGCATGCTAGAAAATGTGTTGGCTAATAAAAATAAAAAAACCCTCTTCATAAGTTAATATGCATATCAAAACATTAAAGATAAGCACAGAAGCATTTATTTATTTTATCATGGAAAGATTCCCTACAGTAGAGGATCCAGCCCAGTAGTTCTCAGTCTTCTTCGACTCAAAGCACCCCTCATTGGACTCAAGGCACCACTCTGTAACTTCTGTGAATTCAGTGGCAGCGATTAAAAAAATTAATGTATATATTACAGTGCTTAGCTTCTTTCAGAGGGGCCAAGCATTGGGGTTAAAGGATTGGCAAAACAGGGATAAGCTTGAGCCTGCATTTATCTGCTTATTGCCTTTCACCTCATGGCACCCTTCAAAGAATCTGGTGGCACACCTGCATGCTGTGGCACCCTAGTTGAGAATCACTGATCTAGACATTGTAAAAGGACAGCAGATTTCTGTTCCATTCAGCTATCAATTAAGTGTATGTGGCAGGCAGACTGTATTATTATATAGGTGAACCCTTTCCTTTGCTTGTGGTAGAGGTGATATCTTTTATTAGATCAACTAGATTTTTGCAAAAAAAAAAATCTTTGATTGCAAGCTTTTGAGAACAATCACCCTTCTGCAGGCATAGGATAAAAGACTGTACATGTTCTCCTGGGTAGAAATGAATGTTAATATTTCATAGGCGAGTTGAAGGTGTGGTAACATCTCCTGTTTAGAACAGCTCATTTTATACGCAGATTAGGCTCAGAGAAAAGTTGGAATAGTCTGTTTACTTCAAAGTTGTTTGGTGGTAAGCAGAAAATAGCCATATCTCCTTCTGGTTATGGTGTTTGTATTTCACAGAGGACTAAAAAGATGGAATGCTCTTCTGGACAGATATTTCTTATGTGGTAAGGTGTGTCTGAGCTCTGTGATGATGCAAATTACCTTGAACAAAGGCAGGAACAGGATCTCAGGTTTCAGGTCGTCAAACCTGCTTCCTCCTTGTAAAATTATGAAGACTTCATTTCAAGATATCACCTCTACCATAAGTTCTGATTCCTTTTGCCTCTAGACCAATATGGCTACAACCTGGATACTTGACACATGGAAGATACTGAATTTTAGCTGATTCTTGAAATGAAATCTTCATAATTTTACAAGGAGGAAGCAAGTTTGATGATCTGAAACCTGAGATCCTGTTCCTGTCTTTGATCAAGGTAATTTGCATCATCACAGTGCCTCACCAGAGACTTTACCAGAATCAAGAAAAGAAGGTGGGGGGAGAAAGGCAAGAATCAAGAAAAGGGGGTGGGGGGAGAAAGGCAAGTTAAATATATTTATGTCCCAGGGCTCCTGTATATCCCCAAAGGCATAAAAGTACATTAGACTTGCTATTTTTAAACTGACTGAGAGTTTTGTCCCTGATAAGAATTAAGGAATAAAGAAGAAAGTTTGGCAGTGATGTTAATTTTTTTTTTTTTAAAAACCCTCTCAGGGCGCATCCAGACGAGTGCAAATGTGACTCTTGCAGCATCTCAAACTCCTTTGAGATGCTGCAAGATGCATGCTGGGAACAAAAAAAAATCCCTGCACTGCAAACTTGCAGCACGGATTCAAAATTTGATACCTGGAGATCCAGTTATCAAAATATACCCAGAGGGAAAAAAGCAGGGCAGGGCACAGTTTCAGACCGTACCCTAAGGCAACTGGAGGCTGTCTTCCACAGGGACCCTTTGTAGCCAGCCAGAGCATCTCTATGGCTGGCCCTTGCCCCAGCATGCTGCTTGCCCATACCAGGCAAGCAGTGGCGCAGGCTGCAGGGACCTGGACCTGGGCTCCGTGCCAGGTGAGAAGGGGGTGCAGGGGCTGGAGAAGGAGGGGGGGAAGGGACCATGGGGGGAAGGGACCATGGGGGGGACCCAGGCCCCCCCCCCCCCCCTTTTGCCAGTTCTCTGATAGCTCTGCCCACTTCTCCCTCGCTTCCCCAGCTCCTTGATCGCTTTCCCCTTCTTCCTCCTCCTTCCCCCAGATCCCTGATCGCTTCCCTGCCTGGCCCTACCCCCCTCACGGCTCGCACACACTGGCTAAATCAGCAGTTGTTGGGGCCACTCAGTACCTCATGGCACAGCTCTTCTGCATGGCACGCAGCAGCAGGGATCGGCCCCAGCCACCTGGCACCCGCACTGCCACATTGCACGGGGGGCTGTACAGGGTCCAGAGCCTGGCAGGGTGCTGTGCAGTGCTGTAGACTGTCGGGCAGCTCAGGGCCACTCGGGCTGAGCAGCACCAAGCCCCGGGTGACAGCCACAGTGGCCCCAGCTGCCTGACAGTGTATGGCGCCGTGTGGCACCCTGCCAAGCCAGGCTGCACCTGTGTGATGCAGCAGTGAAGGTGCCAGGCAGCCAGGGTCAATCCCCACTGTCCCCTGCTGCCCTGCAATGGGGGCTGTGCCACAAGGCCTCGAAGGCCACTGCTACTGCCAGTAAGTGCAGGGACACATCTAGAATACTGCATCTAGAATACTGTGTCCAGTTTTGGGACCCTTACTACAGAAAGGCTGTGGACAAACTGGAGAGTCCTGTGGGGGACAACAAAAATGGTTTGGGGGCTCGGGCACATGAGTTATGAAGAGAGGCTGAGGGAACTGGGCTTATTCAGTCTGCAGAAGAGAAGTCTAAGGGGGGATTTGATAGCAGCCTTCAACTACCTAAAGCGGGGTTCCAAAGAGGATGGAGCTGGACTGTTCTCAGTGGTGGCAGATGACAGAACAAGAAGCAATGGTCTCAAGTTACAGCAAGAGAAGTTTAGGTTAGATATCAGGAATAATTTTCTCCCTAGGAGGGTAGTAAAACACTGGAGCAGGTTACCCAGAGAGGTTGTGGACAGTGGTGATGCATAGGGGGTGCATGGGGGTGCATGTGCACCCTGGAGAGCGCTGGTGCACCCCCTGACAGGCCACACTCCCCACTTAGGCAACTGGCAAGGTGGGGCAGGCAGGAGTGCCCGTAACCACCCTGTAAGCACTGGCCAGGGAGTGGGAGCACCAGATATAGCGCCGCAGCCACCTCCTCGTCGG
>NW_005842171.1:1077997-1078737 GCF_000455745.1 Alligator sinensis
GGTATGGACGGCACGGGGGCCCCCCCGCGAGCGCGGGGGGGGGGGGGGGGGCGTGTCCCCCTGACTAAGGTGGCACCAGTCCCGCATGGTTGTGGAATCTCCATCCTTGGAAATTTTTAAGACCCAGCTAGATAAAGCTTTTGCTGGGCTGATCTGGTTGGAGATGGTCTTGCTTTGAGCAGGCAGTTGGACTAGATGATCTCCTGAGTCCCTTCCAACTCTAATTTTCTATGATTCTAATGCTGGAAGAGCTTGGCTCTGCTGTTCTGCTAGCGGAAGTCTTTGTCTACATGGCCATGCTTTGTGTTCTTTTCCAGACTGTCTGCCAGCTCCATGACCCTGGCATTCAAAAGGTGCTTCCAAGAACTGTGCTGCATTCTCTGCACAGCCAAGAGCTGCATGTCAGAAGAAGAAGAAATGAGGGACTCCATGGAGGATGGCCATCTACTGCTACCTCTGAACCTAGGGGACAAGTATAACACAGAGAATATTTGCCTGTGGTAGCAGGGGCGACATGTAGGGGGTGCACGGGGGGGCATATGCACCTCCCGAGAGCACCGATGTACCCTGTCAGGCTGCACTCCCTGTTTAGCCGGTGGGCAGAGGGGCAGGCGTGAGCACCAGTGTCCCCCCTGCAAGTGCTGGCTGGGGAGCGGGACCACCAGCAAAATCAGCCGCGCAGCTTCTGAAGTGGCTGAGAGAGTCCCAAGAGCGGCACGGCCACTTTTACAGCCAGTGAC
>NW_005842171.1:1078748-1080232 GCF_000455745.1 Alligator sinensis
CCCACCACTGCCAGCGACATTGCCTGCCCCCCCCTCCGGCCAGCGACATTGACTGCCGGGGACCCCCCTCCCGCAGCCAGCAACTTTGGCTGCCAGGGGACCTCCCCCAGGTCACTGACTCAAGAGGCACCAGACACTCATGTGTGGCAATTCCAGCATAGAATTGGAAGGGGTACCATCCCCTTACCATTGTTTGGGATACAGATTAAGGCACAAGCAGCTCGTCTAGGGTGGGGGAGAGGCGCAGGGGGGCGCGGCTCCTACTGTTGCATGCACGCCCAGGGGAGGCATGGGGAGCATGTGGCTCCCCAGATTTGTGCGCGGGATGAGGGTAGGCTGCGTGCTTAGGGCTGGGGACTACGCCAGGGTTGCGCTTGGGGTGGGCTGCAGCACTGGGAGGGGAGGTTATGGGAGGGCTACAGCAAATTTTGGGGTAGCTGTAGCTCACCCCGTAGCCCCCCTCCCAGCGTCACAGCTCCTGGCTCCGAGCCCTGAGAGCAGCCCGCCCTCACCCAGTGTACATGCCCCGTTCCTCCCCCAGGGGTGCGTGCAGTGGTAGGAGCCACCCCCTTGGATGAGCTGCCCACGGCTCCATCCTGAGTCCCACAGCAGCTGGACAGCGCCTAACCCTACCCATTCCCTTCCTCACTGTGGGGACCATCAGTATCAGCCAAAAAGATTTTTATCAGTACACCTCTAAAAGAAAGGCAAACTCTAGTTGTCTCTGTCCTTATATACTCAATTAAAGATAATAGGAAAGATACCTGTTCTGAAGCCACACTCAGAACCAGTACCTATCATAACTGTTATGATATAGATTCACAGGAAGACAGGTTCTACCCACAAAATTTCACTTGCCCTATCAGGCAAAATGGTATACACCAGCTTCACTTCACACAGAAAAACAGCTCCAGTAGCAGCATCAGGCCTTTTCCCCTGCTGTAAAGTTCAACAGATGTGCAAAGTGTTTCAAGGATTAAGACCTAGCAAGTTTTTGCTGTCCTATAAAGTTACTACCTGTATTATGCTTGAAAAGAAAAATGTGGGGAGGATGGGTAGGAATCTCAAGCCTCCTTCCCAACAGGGTGGGCAGGTCTGCCAAGTTTTAATCCAGAAAAAATGGGCAGGGCAGTATTCTACCCACTTGAAATAGAGGCAGTCCAAGTACTTGTGACCAGTGGCTGAAAGTCATTACCCACCTCAAGCGCCTCCAGTGTTTAGTGGCCAAGCACCCACAGCACAGAAACCACTGCGGCTCTTGGCTCCTCGTTGCCAACCTCAGAAGGGCCGAGGCTGTTGGATAAAGAGAGCAAAGGCGTAATAAAACGCTTGGACGGGTGCAGCCCCTGGCGGCCCGCCAGAAGGGGCTGCAGAGAAGCACAGGAAGCTCAGAAGAGTTTCGGCCTGGACCGGGCGCCGGCAGCAAGAAGTCCCGCCTGCGCAGGAGCCCGCACGCGGGGGAAGAGAGAAAGAGGAAGGGAAAG
>NW_005842171.1:1081048-1085327 GCF_000455745.1 Alligator sinensis
CCGCCGCTCCACTGCCTCCATGCCTGTACCGCACCGGGTCGCGCTTGTGGCGGGGCGGGCCGGGCCGGGCCGGGCCGGCGATACGTGCGAGCCCCGCAGCTCGGGCTCACCCCTCGCTGACTGCGGAGCCTGGTCTTGCTCCGGGTCCAGCTGCACTTGCTCCTGAGGGCTCTGCTGTTGACTTTGGCTCTTTACCTTCCCAGGCTACGGGGCCAGCGCCTCTCTTCGTGCCGGCCAAGCGTGGCGTCAGACCTCGTCCGTGGGTGGACTTGAAACCGAAGCGAATTTATTAACTTGGGGAATATTCATGAGCCAGGGTAAGCCTGTCGCTGGGACAAAAGGGGACGTTGTTTAACTCGGGGCTGAAATGGGGATTTTCTCGGCTGATGCCAAGTAAACCCATGTGCTCAGTCATCTCTCTTCACAAATCCCAGCTCTTTCTGTTTCAAGATTTCCTTGGAAGGCAAGAGCAGAACAACCTGTTGGTTGAAAATATATCTGCAACCTTTGAAATGACTGTTGTCAAAGTCCCAAGAGCCAGGCAGGTAGGGTCGAAGTAGGTTTGGAATAGATGAGGCAGGCAGACAGGTTTGAGTTTGGAGACTTTCTGTTTGTTTTAACTTAGGGTAGCGTTTCCCAACAGGTGTGCTGTCAGACATGAACAGGTGTGCCGTGGAATTTTGGAAAAGTCGCTCAAATAAATGAACAGGACCCTGCCTGTAATGCTCTTGGGGGGCGTGGCTCCAGCCAGCGCCCTGCCACCCCTCTTCCCCACCCCCCTCTGCAGAGCGGTGGCTGCGCAGGACAGTGGGTGGCAGCAGGCGCCATATTATCTGTTGGGGGGCAGTGTGCCACAATTTTTTTGTATTTATGTAATTGTGGTATGGGATGGAAACGGTTGGGAAATGCTGACTTAGGGGTTTCTAGTGATGTATTTTCAGCAGAAGGGAGGGACAAGGAGGCTTATGTGGACTCTAATACATTGGTAGTGGTGGTGGGGGGTCATTCTTCCACTGGGTTGTAGTCATTACATCTATATGCACCGTGGGTCAGCTGTCTGAATGAGAGAATTTCTTTGGACTGTGTTCCTAGAATACTTTGGTTTTACAGTAATAATATCATTAGCTCCAGGAAGTATAATTAACTTAATTAGGAAAAGTGAGATCAGAACAGGATTATAATTTAGCTTACAATGCTCTGTATCCAGTTTTGGGCCCCCTACTTCAGGAGGGACGTGGATAAGTTTGAGAGAGTCCAAAGGACAGCCCCCTGTATGATCAAAGGCCAAATGGGCAAGCCTTACGAGGAAAGGCTGAGGGACTTGGGACTCTTCAGCCTGGAGAAGAGAAGGCTCAGGGGGAACTTTGGTGGCAGCCTACAAGTATATAAGGGGGGGGTGCATCAGGACCTGGGAGAACAGTTGTTCATCAGGGCTCCCCAAGGGATAACAAGGTCTAATGGCCACAAACTCCTGGAAGGCCAATTTAGACTGGATGTAAGAAAAAACTTCTTTACAGTCTGTCTCCAGGGTCTGGAACAGACTCCCCCCAGAGGTGGTGCAAGCACCTACTCTGGACTCATTCAAAAGTTATTTGGCTGTTTATGTTGCTGGGATCATTTGACCCCAATAGACTTCCTGCCTATGGCAGGGGGGCTGGATTCGATCTAACTAGGTCCCTTCCAGCCCCTAATGTCTATGAAATCTATGGAAAGCTTCAGGATGAAATAACTGTTTGTCCGGGTGTCATATATAATTTAGATTACAAAACAGCCTTAGCTTTTGTAGCTGATTTAGGAGATGAAGCTGCATATTAGTGGAAAAAGGACTTTAAAAAAAGCACCAAAAGCAAAATTACAACAGAGCTTAATTACTAATGTAATAAGCAAATTTTAACTGTGTGACAGGATAACAGAACCCTTGATCTGAAAAGAGATCTAGACACTAGGGACTTCGCAGGAGCCTCTTGAAGGCTCAGATCAAATGTAGTATGCTAATTTTATGGGGGTTTTTAGCCCAGACAGTCTCTGTCTCCCATGAAATAGTACTGGATTTGCAGTGTATTTGAATTGTACGTATAAATGCTCACTGTCACAAGTTGTCAAGTGCTGAGCTAAGTGGTTAAAGCATTCAGAAATAGGTTAATGCATTCATTTTTAACTTTTCTCATTAATTTCTTTTTATGCATGTGTGCAATAATACACATATCCCACAAAACAGTGCGGGCCAACCTTTTTGGCAGGGGTGCCACAGATTAGCCCTGCATCCTTCCCAACTGCTACTCTGATCCCCTTTCCCTGCCTAGTCTGCTGCTCTGCTTTTGGTTCCCAGCCTGATGTGCTGCTCTGGTTTCTGCTTCCTTCCCTGTGCTGCTTTGCTTTCTGCCTTATCTGCCACTGCGTTGCCTGTCCCCTCCCTGATCTGCTATGTGCCACGTCCAGAGCGTGTCCATGTCACACTTGTGACACCTCTGGTGTGGGATGGCCACCCCTGCCATAGAACATGTAGGAGTTCATAGAGGAGAAACCTGCAAGATAAGGGGAAGGCAACCGTGAGATAAATTATCCCCTGCATTTAGTGAGTAATATCAGATCATAGCTGAAAATTGGTTTAAAAATGAAATTCAAGGCTTAATGTCTCCTTTTTAAAAAAAAATCAAAATAATTAAATATTAAAACTCTGGATATTTTTGCTATTCCTATAAATATCTAATCTTTTTTTAATCTTGGTAAATTGGCTGGGATGGTTTAATCAGTGTTGATCCTGCCTTGAGCAGGTAATGGAGTAGATGCCCTTCTGAGGTCCCTTCCTGCCCTATTTTCCTATGAGCCTATGACCCCAACTGCTTTTTAAACTCGATAAGCTGTCTTCTGTCCAGGACACCAGTACATAAAGGATGCTCTGCCCATAACTGATGAAAGCAGTACTGTTTGCTTTTGTGTTGATCACATGGTGAATTGGGTCAGAAAAAAAGTATAGCTTTTCTGAAAGATATGGGTTAATAAATGTTCCTTACCTGTTGAAGAGTTACTTCAGTAAACACATTTCCTGATCAGTTTAGTTCCTGAAAATGTCTGTTGAAAAATGTGAGAGCTAATACGTAATGTTCTGACTGATGGTTTATCTGTCACCAAAAGCCACAGTGGGGAGCCTGTAAATGCTGGGGGAAGAGTTAAACATAGCAGATAAGAACACGCTTTTTTACATAATTTTCTTTTTCAGCTTCTGTTTTTAATTTTGTGACCAGCTAAAAGACAATCATTAGGTTTACAAATGCATTGCTGTA
Source organism: Alligator sinensis (assembly GCF_000455745.1). Taxonomy (NCBI): domain Eukaryota; kingdom Metazoa; phylum Chordata; order Crocodylia; family Alligatoridae; genus Alligator; species Alligator sinensis. The sequence continues at coordinate 1,084,333 of NW_005842171.1, forward strand.
CTCAAATTCAAAAACACTTTACCCTCATTTATTATATCTATTTTTATAATATTATTTTTGGTGTAGTTTGTTTGATTTTTATTTCAATATAAAACTGTCTTCTAATGTTCACAGTTCAACCTTATCTTTTCCTAACATTTAGAATACTGTATTCTAAAGAAGCTGATATTGTATGAGTATACATTATGGAATATAAGTATGCATTTTGGAACTGTGCTTTTAATTTAAAATTATTACACTATCAGAAAATCCATTAAGCATTGATTAAAAGGTCTTGTGTGACGTTAAATATATCAGAATTAAGAGCTAGCAAAACTTAATACTTCTTCCAAATTCTAGGAATTCAAATTTAGTTATAAGTCATTTCCAGGGGACTGGAAGGGTTTTCCTTTCACCATGGAAAAATGGGTATTTTCTCCTTTAAAGGGGAAAAATGCAGGAAATGGTGGGTTTCCCCTTACAGGCTGGCAGAGTTCCAGCCTGCAAGGGGCTGCTTGGGCCTGGGGGGAGCAGGATGCAGGGGACACCCCTCTGTGGCCCAATGGGCAGGACCCAGCATTGGGAAGGCAGAGCAGGGCATAGATGCCATGGCGATATGCCCCCTGCCTGCTTAGCAGCAGCAGAGGAACACAACTCAGGGGCAGTGGTAGATGCTCAGTGCTAGTGCCACAGCTGCTGGGAGCCTAATGCCAGCCATGCTGCCATGGCGAGGTGCCCCCTGCTTGCCCAGCCTCCGCTGGTCCTGGGTGGGCAGGGGCACCTCGCTGTGGTGGCACAGAGCTCCTGGTGGCAGTAGCACTGAGTCTCCCCAACCCTCTCCACCCTCCCATACCGGGTTCCACCTGCTGGCCTGTGGAGGCCCCTGAGGGGACGGCAGCAGAGCGGGGTGTTTTGAACCCCACAGCGGGCAGCCCACATCCTCATAGATTCATAGATGTTAGGGTCGGAAGGGACCTCAATAGATCATCGAGTCCAACCCCCTGCATAGGCAGGAA
>NW_005842171.1:1087680-1097345 GCF_000455745.1 Alligator sinensis
TTCTTCCCCTTGATGTGGGGGTCTGTAGCAGACCCCTACCACCAAATCCCTTTCTCCTTGCCCCCCATGTAGCCTAACCCACAATCCTTCTACTTCCTCATCCTTGGATTCCGTCTTGATGAGGGTTGACGTATATTGCTCATTGACATAGAGCGCAACCCCTCCTCCTTTTTTCCCCACCCTGTCCTTTCTGTACAGCCTATAACCCTCAATATGTACTGCCTGTCCCAGCTGTGCTTTGCAAGCTTGTTTTTGCACAATCCACATACAGTCAATGGCATCCACCAGTGTCAAGACTTCACATGCAGATTATAGGGCTGGTTCTTCACAGGCACCAAAGGGAAAAGCACAAGTCCCACTGACCCGAGTCCCAAGGGGCCCCTTATTTCTTACCTTCTCATTTCTTACCTGTGCTGTATTGCTGGCCACCCCACGTCTTGCAGGTTCCCAATGTTCTCTTTCTTCAGGCTGGGCTGTCCTTGTGGGTGCCACATGGTTTGGTGGTCCACAGCTTCCCCCGCCCTCATCTTCCCCTCCCCCCGGCGAGCCTAGTTTAAAGCCCGCTGGAGGAGATCCGCCAACCTAGAAGAAAACACACGCTTACCTTTGGGGGACAGGTGAAGCCCATCCCAACTGAGCATGTCCCTCGTCGTGATGTGCGGGTCATTGTCCTCCCGCACCCCCAGCATGTTCTACTCAGTTTCACTCCAACTGTGCTGCCCATGGGGTAGGCTGAGTGCTCTACTCAAGCCACAGCAACTACTGCCTCCTGCACATAACACCCGTGGCTCAGGTGCTGCTGCCCAGCTGTGGCTGGTGTCTGTGGAGCAGGGAGCTGGCAGGATGGTTCCATAGTTCTGGCAGCTGGGGGCCCCCTCTGGCACAGCTGGGAGGGGCAGGAGGCTGTGGGTCTGAAGTGAGGGGCCTCGGTGGGGATGCAGGGGGCTATGGGTAGAGAGTGAGGAGCAATGGCATGGGCAGGGCACCAACATATCAGGGCTGTTCAGTGTCACAAAGCAGCAAGGACAATAGCTGCAGCTGGACCCACATCCTGATGAGCAAAAGGGGCAGGGAGAGCTCTGATTTTTCCATGATTAAAAAAACAAAATCAAATGCCAAAAGATATAGTATTTAGAATTTATTTTATTATAATGATTGAGGCACTGGTAGGCTTCCAAATTGTTTTAAAATTGTAAATATATCAATAAAACATTGTGTTCTACTGATACCTCTATATATCTAGAGTAATGTTCCATTTTAATTATGGAAAAATGTGGATTTGGGGGGGTTTTAATCAGAGAATCTTGGATTTTTATTAGAGAATTTGGGATTTTAAAGTGGAGATTACCAGGATCCCTGGCTATTACTGCCACTCAGTGGCCTGATTTGAGAGTATAGGGAACTATCATCCATTACAAAATTTTATTGATGTAAGGTCAATATAATCATGAAATGCAGTCTATAGTCACTGCTTCTGTGTTGTAAAGCAGAATTCATAGAAAGTATCTGAGTTATGCATTCTGAATATCTATGCCAGAAAACCCCCCACTTTGTTTCAAACAGGAACTCTCAGAGAGAACTCTTACCTAGGAAGTGATTTATTTTAGTACCTAGTTCTGATGTGTTCCTTAAATATATTTACTGTGGCTTATAAACTATAACCCACCTTTTCCTTGGTCATACAGTAGAGTCAGAATTATGTCTGACATCTCTATAGTGCCACTGAAAAAGTGATAGAAAAAATTCAGCATTCTAACTTTGTGGCACAGTGAGCAGAAGATGAGCTGTAAGGAAGGAAGCTCTTCTCTAAACAGTCATTTTTGAACTAGCAGATTTTGGAACAATAGGTATTTAATAAGGAACAAATCTACTTACTTGTTGAAATAATAGATTGGGGGAAAATATTAATACATTTTAATATATTAAAGTCACCTTCTAAATGGTCACTGTAAAAGTTCTAGGCCTAAAACTATAACTACCATTTTTGTTTCTGATTAAAAGACCTGCATGTCATCCTTTTTTGCTTGCTTATTTCTAAGAATAAAATAAATGAGAGATTTGTGTTCCAGGATGTTGCTTTCTATGTGTTTAGAGTTTACATCTTACTGCAAGTCAGAGGAAAAGATAGGAAGCTCTCTCTGTCCCTGGTATCCAGGTTGTAGCCATATTGGTCTAGAGCAGGGGCTGTCAACCAGGGGTACACATACCCCTGGGGATACTTTGAAAGATCCCAGGGGGTATGCGGGGCTGGGCGGGACAGAGTGCCACCACCTTGTGCTGTTGCCTCACAGGAGCAGGGCCGGGGTGGAGCAAGATCAGGGCCACACAGATGCTGCGTGGCTGCTGCTCTACTGCTCACCACACTCCCACTCCACGTCCAGCCGCTTGCTGCTTCCCCTCCCACTCAGTGTCCTGCCGCTTGCCACCTCTTCTGGGGGGGTACACTTACTAAAAAGGGGGCCATGGGGGTATGCTTATTAAAAAAGGTTGAAAACCCCTGGTCTAGAGGAAAAAGCAATCAGGACTTGTGGCAGAGGTGATATCTTTTATTAGACCAACTAGATTTTTGCAAAAAAATGTCTTTAATTGCAAGCTTTCAGACACAAGCACCCTTCTTCAGGCATTGGAGAAAAGACTGTAAAAGTTCTCCTGGGTAGAAATGAAAGCTCATATTTCATACATAGGAGAGTTGAAGGTGTGGTAAAATCCTGCTTACCACCAAACGACTTTGAGGTAAACAGACTATTCCAATTTTCTCTGAGCCTAATCTGCGTATAAAATGAAATGCCTGCCTGAAAGCTTGTAATTAAGACTTTTTTTTGCGAAAATCTAGTTGGTCTAATAAAATATATCACCTCTACCACAAGTCCTGATTGTTCTCTGTGCCCTCATTGGCTATGTCTACATTGCAGCTAATCCCATCTAAATGTGAATAAGAGTTATCTGTAGTCTAGCCAGTTTTAAACAATCCCAGTGAAAACACTGTAAAAGGGTCTCAGTGTAAGTTGTATAAGCCTACCAAGCACCTTGGATATACCTCCTCAGGTACTTAGCCTGAATGGGAGTCGGAAGTGTTACAGTTTCAGTGCTGCAAATATCCCAGTTAATTAAGGCTATCTTTGGTGGTGTTATTATTGCAATTTATATAGTGTAGATGTACCTATATCCCTCCATCTCCCTCAGTACCATTACCAGAGTCAGGAAGACTTTACCTCCTACAAAAGGAAAAATGAAATTAGATGAAGGCTTGAAAGATTCATTAGACATCAGTCAGAATCTGTCAGGTCAGCCAACCAGAAGAAGCCATTCGTAAGGTCTACGAACAACTCTTGCTAGAAACAAGGATTTTTGTGCATCATATCTTTTATTGGACCAGCTGCTTGGTTATGATACACTTAAACAAGCTTTTGAATGCAATGTATTCTTCAGGTCTGAGGAAAAAGCAGGCATAACAAAAGATTAGAAACTCAGCTCCTCCATTATTCTCTGCTGTTGAGAAGGCTGCTATGATTCCTACCTGCCTAGGTTCCTGGAGTCTGCTCAAGACCTCCATCTTGTGCACCAGCTTTTAACTAATAGATGCCAATAAACTTGAAGCCTTTTCACTGTCCAGTGAAAAGGAGCCCTCACTTTGGCATTGCTCTATGTTCTTTTTTGAGTCCTCTGCCTGAACTGCTCCTTCACCTGGTTAGTTCTTCATAGTTTCCTGTAGTCAAAGGAATCTCTGACAGAACAGTGAAAGAGACTTATATTTTTTCAGAAGGGTATAATTAACAATACTGTGGGGATTTTAACTGCATGGATTAAAAATGCTGTTGACGGCTGTGGAAAAAACAAGAACCACACCCAGTTAAATCATTTGTTTGACAAAGCCATGAGCAGTAGAGATAGGTACTAGGGGATCTCTGTAAACTCAGGAAGATAACTCTGCATTGGTTTATACTGTTTTCTTGTTTTATAAGTTCATCTTTGCAGCCATAAGTAAAGAGTTATTACTTTCTTTTTGGAAGCCAGGGCAGAGTGGCCCCTGAGAAACTAACTCATTCTGAGAATTATAAACTTTTTTAGGTGACAGCCTATTTCACCAGATGCTCACTTCATCTAAGCAATGGAAATTTTGGATGCTCAGGACATGTTAATCAATGTTATTTTTTTAGTTAGATTATACAGAATTGTTGCTTTAAGCCCATGTGTCAGGAAAAGCTTTGACATGCCAGTGCAGACTTCTTTCCCTTAGTCCCTGGAGTGAACGGTATTTTGGATCTGTCAAACATGCTATCACTCATTGAATTCTCATCAGTTTTAAAAAATAAGAATTGACAGCACTTGGGCTAATAGGAGGGTGAGGATGAGAGAGATCTGTGTGTACAAATGGAGGAGCCAGACGCTAAAATTATACCTTCTAAACTGGTGAGGGTAGTGTGTGTGAAATTCATAAAATGCTACCAAACGCTTATTATTAAATCCATGAATAAAGATTAACATTAAATTTATTTGCTTTTGACTGCAACACTATAGTTCAGGGGGTATCCTTAAGGATAATTTCCCAAGCGCACACAGCTGTTTTTCAGGCAGTGACAACTTCATAGGTCTAGTGCATGACTAAACAAAATGATTTTGACTTTAACAGAACATACTCAACCGTATTCATGCATGATGGGAGAGGGGAGAAGGGGTCATTGCTGTCTCTTGCATTTTTGAGCAGCCTGAGTATCAAATTTACTGGAAAAATTGGTTCTCTGTTTCAGAAAAGAATTATTGTAAATTTCATTATTCTACTTGCTCTCATGAACACATAGCTGAGTAAAGTACAGAAAGCAAGATGCCGAACTGGGTTACGTTAGTGTTACAGACAAAGTATGAAATGGCTTAGTTGCTATTAGGGCTGTGTGAAATAGCACCATTTTGTTTCAACTTCTGTTTCGCCGTTTCAACAGGACAGAGTTTCGTTTCAATGTTTCGTTTCATTTCAAAGCACTGTTCTGTTTCGTTTCATTGAAACTGTTTCACCCATAGGCTATAGTGGGGAATCATGAAAATGCCTATAACGTCATTTCTGTGGCAGGATGCCATCTCTGTCTCTCCCCAAAAACTGCTCTGTGACAATTTGCTTAGTATGGGCCTGCCTATGTGACCAGCATCACATACATGGGTGAGGGGCTTGGGCTCCCTAGTGTTCTAGAGACTCTGCCAATCTGCCTGGCAACCAATGATGAATTTCAAATTGTTTGGCTGGCAGCCAACCAACCAACCAACCAGTGCTGGTCTCCATTGGGCCAGGTAAATGAGGTCATAAGGGCTATATAAATTAAGGACTGCCCAGGAGGAAGGGGGTAGCCATGAAGAAAACTCAGAGAGAAGAGCTGGACCGTCTGAAACTTGCTCTCTCAGGAAACTCATGATCAATGAACTGCCTGCCTCCAGAGGGAATCTCCACCTGCCTCTGGATGATACTTGTTAGTAAGCTACCTGAGATCTAACTAGATATCACTTGCAGTAACTCAGATGCGTGATCAAAGGCTACCCCAGCCACCCTGTTTGCTGTATGGGATTTCTCTGATATTGCTGTACCCTGTACCCTATTCCAACCCTACTCCTTGTAACCAATAAAGTTCTCCTTTGTACCTAGCATGGGAGACTTATTGGGAGTGGGTCTAGCTTATGCCTTCGGGTCCCCTTGGTTTGGCTGACTGAGGGAGACTACTATTTGTGCTTCAGACTGAGGGAAGCCCCCAAGTTCTTGAAGTGAGTCGAGTACCCTCGAGGGCTACTAGGCCTGTGTTTCCCAGGGGGCACAGTGCCAGGATCAGACCAGTCCCTGGGTGGTGGCAGCTCTAGTCCAGGCTAGCGGGTGTGCTCCAGGAAGGGGGTCGGCCAGACATGAGGCACCCCCAGGGAGGCACTCAGTGCCTGGAAGGTGGTCGGGTGTAGTGAGGTGGGTGGCTCAGCGCAGGAGCACCCCCTACTGGCTCACCACAATTTCTTGCCTCATTTGGATGAAAATTGCAGGGATGGTAGCCCCTTCTGAGGGCATGAAGCCTGCCAAGTTTCACGGAGATAGGTGCAGGGGTTTCTGGGAAACTGCACCTCAAGGTGCTGATGAGCAAAACTCATGTCACTTGGCAGCAGCAGCCTCCTGTCATCCCGCATGCAGATCCGGGGGCCCGCACCCCCAAGAGGGCTGTGGGATTGTGCCAGACTCCTCCCAGGGGTGTGGGCCCCCGGATCTGTGCTCAGGATGACAGGAGGCTGCCGTTGCTGCCTGGGACCAGTTCTGGGAGCAGCCTGCGCCCGGCACTGGGAAGACTGGGGCTGCCACTGCCCCCAGGCAGCAATGGCAGCCTCTTGTCATCCTGTGTGCAGATCTGGGGGTCTGTGCCGCTGGGAGGAGTCCAGCAATGCTGGGAGGACAGGTTGAGCTCAATGGGGCTGGCGGTTCTGCTTGGAGCGCAGCCCTGGCTCTCCCCACCTTCTGCCACTGGGCTGAGCTCTGTGGGGCTGGTGGAGCCGCTTGGAGCACAACCTTGGCTCTCCCCTGCCTCCTGCTACCAGGCTGTACTCCAAGCGGCTCAGTGGGAAGCAGCGGAAAAGGAGCCTTGGCCAGTGGCTCTCCCACACCTCCCACTGCCAGGCTCAGCTTTGTGGGGTTGGCGAAGCTGCTTGGAGCGCAGCCCAGTGGTGGGAGGCAGGGGAGAGCCAAGGCTGCCCTCCAACTGGCTCAACCAGCCCCACAGAGCTCAGCCCAGCAGCAGGAGGTGGAGCACAGCCCTGGCTCTCCCCTGCCTCCCGCCCCCAGACCGCTTCAAAACTCGAAACGTTTTGAAACTTTCAAAACATTTTGAGTGCCCTCATTCCATTTCAAAGCCGTTTCAAAGCCTAGCCGTTTCAAAGCCTTTTGCTTCATTTTGATTTTGCTGTTTCGAGCTCAAAGCATGTCAAAACAGCTTCAAAATGAAACACTCGTAGAAATTTTGCACAACCCTAGTTGCTATGTCATTAGACGTGGTTTAATGGTTGTAATATTTTTCAGTTTTTGTAGTTCATAGGAGCCTGTTCTGCTAAACATTGTGTCTAGCCGCCACTACTGCCACCTCAGGCAGGGAGGCCGTTGTAGGTGCGGGGGGGGGGGGCGGGGGCGTCCTGCCCCCACCACTGCCACCTCAGGCAGGGAGGTGGTTGGAAGTCCCGCTGCACCGGGGTTGGGGGAGAGGGAGCCGCCACTGCCACTACCTCAGGTACGGAGTCAGTTGCAAGCCCTGCTGCTCACGGGGAGGGAGCCACTGTGCCAGAGGCTGAAGAAGAAATGCCCGTCAAGAATGACAAGCGGAGCATGGCTCCAGTGGAGTGAGCAAAGTGGATGTGGGGGTGAGAGGAGAGGAGGGGAGGGGAGGGGAGGGGAGGTGGGTGCTGTGGGGCTGGACGTGGAGCGGCGTGGGCTGCAGGGCTGCACACGGGGTGTGGGGAGGCTTACAGGGTCGGACACGGAGCAGAGGGGTTGCATGCAGCTGGATGCGCAGCGGTGGCAGCATGAGTTGGTAGGTGGCGGCAGTGGCAGCTATGTGCAAGCTTCCCCCCGTTCCTGGGAGGTGGCAGTGGCGCGGGCTGTTGGGTGCCAGTGTTCTGTCTACATCCCCCACCCCCCCCAGTCATTCTTGATGGGCTATTAGATAGTATATTTATATCAGGGGAGTATTCTTAAATTAAGATCTCTTGCTTTTGATAACAGGACTTATTTCCTATACAGATTCAAGATAAAATTTCTAAAATAGGAACTGAAACCTTAGTCATATTATGTCTGCATGCAAAGTAGTATGAGTTCATTAGAATAAAGATCCTTTCAGTATTGAAAGAGAGTTAGTTGTGCTAGTGTGAATTCAAGAAGAAGGCAGGGCAGGGTGGCACCCTAGATATTAATTGGTTCAGAGAGGCATAGTTTCTGTAAGTATTCTCCTACTTCATCAGATGTAGGCTGTCATCTGCTTTTTTCTCTGTTTGTAAGATGCTATTTTCAATGAAGCTAAGAAATCTTTCTGATTACTTTGGAATGCTATACTGCCAAGGGATGCCACTAGCAGCCAAGGAAACAGCAAATGTATTTGTCGGGAAATTGAGAGAGCTCACTAATACCCTTTGTTTGCATTTCTTAACAGTTGGCTGAAACCAACACTGTCATTTCTGTTCAACAAGGTGCTCTGGTTCATCTGATAATCATGAAGCTCAGACGCAGGAATTTCTGATCTTAAAAAGATTAGCTGGTTTTGATGAACTAAGAATTTGCACTTTAAAGTCAACTTTTGCTGCTAGTAGCCATTCTAGATTGAGCTCGGATCTAGATGGGGACCCTTTGTTTGTGGATCAATTTTCTCCTGCTTATTCTACTGCAGATGGGTACTTTAACATCTCTTCAAACCCAATGCAAGAGAAATGGAGAATGGATTAATTTGAGGGGCTAACCAGTGGAATGCAGAGGTTACCCACTCAGACCAAGCCAAAATTCAGTAGAAGAGACAATACTGCCCAAGGATGTATTATGTCTTCTACAAGTCTCCCAGTTGTTGCTTTACTTCCTGGTGAGGAAGTGTCCCTGATAATGGAGCTGCCCTACTAGGGACCTGGCAACTGATCAAAGTCAGAATCAGTGTTGAGATGCAGGGCCTTCACCAGTTGCCAGAGTTTCATCAGGTTGAGGGAGGCTTTATGGTTTATTTCTTAGGGGAAGGGGAGGTTCCTTCCAAGTCCCACTGCATGGAATAGCAGCCAGTGATCATGAAAGTACCACATAGAATTTTTTTTTATAAAGAAAGGGATGATTTGGGCCGGTGGGTTTAGAGGGCTTTGTTTTTTAATCTGATGTGGTTTAGATTTAACCCTCAATTGTCTTAGGCCTAATATCTGCAGAATGATCATTAAAATTGTGGTATGTCCTTGGGTGCTGGTACCTGAGCATGGAGGCTGCTCCAATGTGCTGTAATTACATTAATCGAGTAATCTGGGGCTTGGTAATTACCATGCTCCAGCCAGCCTCCACATCTCATGTATCGGGGTTCCTGTGCTTCAAAATGGTGACAAGTGTGCTTTAACTAAAGCTTGTCAAATGAGCTTTAGATAAAGTGCCCCTGCTGCCATTTTAAAGTGTGGGGATACTGATACACGAGACGCTGCAGCGCTTTAATTCATAGATGTTAGGGTCAGAAGGGACCTCAGTAGATCATCGAGTCCGACCCCCTGCATAGGCAGGAAAGAGTACTGGGTTCAGATGACCCCAGCCAGATGCCCATCTAACCTCCTCTTGAAGACCCCGAGGGTAGGGGAGAGCACCACCTCCCTTGGGAGCCCATTCCAGATTTTGGCCACTCTAACTGTGAAGAAGTTCCTCCTAATGTCCAGTCTAAATCTGTTCTCTGATAGCTTATGGCCATTATTTCTTGTGACCCCCAGGGGCGCCTTGGTGAGTAGAGCCTTACCACTTCACGTCTTCGCCCCCATGATGAATTTATCGGCAGCCACAAGGTCGCGTCTCAACCTTCTCTTGCGGAGGCTGAAGAGGTCCAGGTGCCTAGTCTCCCCTCATAGGGCTTGGCCTGCAAGCCCTTAACCATACGAGTGGCCCTTCTCTAGACCCTCTCCAGGTTATCCACATCCCTCTTGAAGTGCGGCGCCCAAAA
>NW_005842171.1:1097751-1104928 GCF_000455745.1 Alligator sinensis
ACTGTGTAATCATCCAAGTCACAGCCTCTTAACTTGTTCACCAGTATGGGGTGGGATACCGTATTGAAATCCTTCCTGAAGTCTAAGTAGACGATGTCAATGCCTACTCCTGCATCCAGGTGTTTTGTAACCTGGTTGTAAAAAGAGTCTAGATTAGTGAGGCATGATCTACCTGCTACGAACCCGTGCTGGGTTCCCCTCAGCATAATTTTTCCTGCTGGGCTCTCGCATATATGAGCCTTAATAATCTTTTCAAAGACTGCCAAGGTTGGAGGTGAGACTGACTGGCCTATAGTTGCCTGGATCCTCCTTCCTCCCCTTCTTGAAAATAGGGACCACATTGGCCCTTTTCCAGTCCTCTGGGACCTGGCCCGTGCGCCACGAGTGTTCAAATATTCTTGCCAGTGGCTGGGCAATGACATCAGCCAGTGCCTTCAGTACCCTTGGATGGAGCTCATCCAGGCCTGCTGACTTAAACGCATCCAGTTCTTCCAAGTGACTCTGCAACATCTCAGGGTCAACGCTTGGTGGTCTGGCGCCCTGCTGTTGTCTCTCTACGACCCCGTTGTGAGACTTGTCTTGCCCCTTGTTTAGGAACACTGAGGCAAAGCACTTATTGAGGAGTTCAGCCTTGTTCCCCCTGCCTATTACCAATTGCTTTTGCCCATTCAGTAGCAGGCCTATTCCCCCCTGGGCCTTTCTTTTACTCCCTATATATCTGAAAAACAAATGAGTGTGGCTCTAAGAGCTGCTTTAATTAAAATGCCCCCTCCACTCCTGGAGCACATGTAAAAATGCCTCTTGTACCATTTCCCCACTTCCTCTTCCACTTGTATCAGGTTATTAATCTAATGTACAGTAACTGTTCTGTTTGCCTATGGTATGTCAGCAGCATTGGATATCTTGAATACAGAAAATGCTATTTGAATCCATCTCCATTCATTCATGAATTAATCTTGTGGTAGTTTATTTTTTACAAAAGAATTTTTGACAGCAGAGCTTAGCCCATATCTACATTGCTGAGTTCTCCTAGCACAGCTATCTAGGTTATGGATGCAAAGAAGTGTGATCCTTGACTGACTTTAGCAGTACCAACAGAAATCCCTAGCATATGAGTAGTTATACCAGCAAAAGGAAAAATAAAATTTGTGTCACTGAAGAGGTAAGTTTTATAGCACTAGTGCAGACTTCTGGTATTGCTTCATCCATGCAAGGGTGGGGAGGAAGGGTGCTGGGAGTGCAGTCATACATCCTCTTCTGCTGCTGCCACTGGTGTCCCCAGCTGATCTAGGCATGGGGGAAGTGCCACAGCTGTTTCTGCCCCCTTCTAGCTGCAGGTTAAAGTCGTATGGGGGTGCTGGGCTCAGCAGGGTATAGCAGCAGCAGGCGGGTTTCCTTCTTGCACCTGCTCTTTGCTGGCTTCCTTCGCTGTGTCCCCTCCAGCCAGGAGCAGGTTCTAGAAGGAGGAACGTGTTTGCTGCTGTCTGTCTCCATCTGACACAGGCATGGGGGAAACTCCAGAGCCACTCATGCCCCCATGGGTTGCAGAAAATGGCTGTGTGGAGAGCCAGACTTAGCCAGGGACAGTGGTGACAGTAACTAAGTTTCTCCTTCTACTGCCTGCTCCTCAAGAGTGGGAGACGCTTGGTAGAGGGTTGGGCAGGGTGCAACCTCTTAAAGAAGGAGCTTGTGCACTGCTGCTACTGTCCCCAGCAGTCCAGCTCCCTACACAACACTTCCCACAACCCCTGGCTGGAGTAGGGCAGGAACAGTTCTGGGACTCCCCTTGGTCCCTGGATCAGCAAGGGTAGTGGCGACAAGTAAGTCCACCTGCCTTCCTATGCCTGCTTCCTGCATGGTTCCCCGGTGTCTCCTGCCAGCTCAGGGGCTCCAGCCATGCCTCACCTCCATCCCGCTATGGTCTGAGTCAGGGGTAGGCAACGTTTTTTGGCTGGAGTGCTGAAAAAAACACGTCTACTTTGGAAGGTGCCGGAGTGCCGGCATGCCAGAAGAACAAAATGGGAGGGGGTGGGGGTACATCGCAGGACTCACTGCATGTTAGTATATTTAATAATCGTAAATGTTGCCTTTGTTGTTGTGTATTTCTTTTTTGTTAAGCATCTTGCAGTGAGAGGGAGAGAGAGAAAAAAGAGAAATATGAAAAAGAGAAGCAAGAGAGGGAGAGAAATAGAAAAAAGAGGGGAGAGAGAAGGAAAAAGGAAAGCAGAGAGAGAACCAGACACATACACATGCACACAGAGGACCAGACATACACGCGCACACACGCACACAAAACCACATGTGCACACAGAGAACCAGAACAGACACATGCACACACATCCAGAACCAGACGTGTGTACACACAGACGCATGGAACAAGAAACAGACAAACGCACAGAACCAGATGTGCCGGCACACAGAGCTGGGCTGCTGGGCCACTGGACAAAGTCCGACCCAACAATGCCCTGGGCCCACTGGAGTGCCTGTGCTTCCCTGGGGAGCCAGGCCCCAGGCTGCAGCACGGCCAGGTGAGGCCCCGGTCCGGAGCTTGCCCATTAGCCCGACCACTCTACACAGCTAAGCCCGCAAAGGTGCAGCGATCCTGGCAAGGGGTAGTGCAAGCCTCATCCAAGTGCGGGGGCTGGGCCAGCGCTGGGCTCGGAGCGGGTGGGAGTTAGGTGGGTTCAGCTGCAAGCCCTGCTACAAGCAGCCTGGGCTCCATAGTTGGCAGCAGCTACCCAGAGCTGGGGCTGGCTGCAATCAGGAGGCTGCAAACAGCTGTACGTGCGCCTTGTAGAGGACAGTGGGGGAGGGGCCTGAGGCAGTGCAACCTTGGCCTCTTTCCCACTGCCAGCACAGAGATGATGTCTGGGCTCCGGAGCCAGGCACAGCTGCTTGTAGCCAGCCTAGACTCTGGGCAGCTACAGCAGGCAGGCTGCAAACAGCTGTGCCGGGCTCTGGCGTCAGCTCTATACTGGCGGGTGCACGTGTGTCTCAGAGAGGATGGTGGGGGAGCGGCCTGAGGCAGTGCAACCCAGTCTCTCCCCCGCTGTCAGCACAGAGCTGATGACTGGGCTCCAGAGTCCGGCGCAGCTATCTGTAGCCAGACTGGCCTCTGGGCAGCTGGACCAAGCAGTGGGCAGGTTGCAAACAGCTGTGCTGGGCTCCACAGCTCTGGCATCAGCTCCATGCTGGCGGCTACTGCACGCGCGCCTTGGAGCGGACAGCAGGGATAGGGCCCATCCACCAATCAGCACCAAGAGGTGTGGCTGCCACAAAATGACTACAGAATTAGATCTTTGTGCTGCAGTTAACCCATGAAAATTGATATGCCCCCTCCCCATGATTTAGTTAGATCCCTACAAATAAGTAGGAAGAGAAGCTAAGGTGTACTAATATTGTATGGAGTTTCCACCCCATTTTTCTGTTAAGATTTGGGGCTTACCTACATGACATACCTGGGATAGGTCTGAGACTATATGGACTTTTTGTAGTTGAAAACTATTTGTAATTTCAGAGCTGTTTGCCTCATTATCCTTTTCTTTTATTCTCCTACTTAAAGTAGTGAATTTGAACCTGATCTTTCTCTAATTTGAGAATAGTAACATTTTCATTGGTTAAACCTTATTTCAGGTTTACTGCATTATATTTCGAGCATGCATCGTGGCATTCACTGCCATTATTCACTTAACTTCCAACCAAAAAAAAGTCCTAAAAATCTTACTAAAGTGTTCTTCCTATTTTAAAAGCTGTTAGCAGTGTAATAGGGTGCAGCAGTACAACCTGTGGTCCCACCCTGATGCTATGAGGCCTTTAACATTAGGGCTGTGCAAAACTTTAGCAGCCATTTCGTTTTGGAGGTGTGTTGGCCCCTTTCAGCATCCGAAAGGAAACGGAAGGCTCTGAAACATCTGCAACATGAAACCATCCGAAATGTTGCAGAAAATTTCTGAGTTTCAGACCTGGGCTTGTGGGGAAAGGGACTAAGAGGGAGGGAAGAGGAGGGAAGGGACTGCTCTGATATTGACATCTGTAGCTGGCCAGTGTCTGCAGTCTGGCCCTGAGGTCTCTTCCAATCTCAGTGCTCTGAGGGGAGGGACGGCAGCCTGCTGTCCATCCCATGTGCAGATCCGGGTGCCCGCGCCCCCTGGGAAGAGTCCAGCACAGCCCTGCATCTCTCCGGGGGGAGCGGGGGATGCAGGCCCCCAGATCTGTGCACGGGATGACAGCATGCTGCTGCTGCCAGCTGGGGCCAGCACCCAAGTCTGCTTGGCGCAGCCTGCGCCAAGCGCCCGAAAGAACCCAGTGCTGGTGCTGGCCCCAGCCAGCAGCGGCAGCCTGCTATCATCCCGTATGCAGATCTGGGGGCTCACACCCCCCGGGAGGAGTCTGGTACAGCCCTGCAGCCCTCCTGTGGGGCACAGGCTCCCAGATCTGCATGCAGGGTGACATCATGCAGCTGCCAGCAAATGACATGAGTTTTGCTTTGAACAGTTTGAGGTTGAGTTTCACAGAAACCCCTGCACCTCTCTCCTTGAAACTTGGCAGGCTTCATGCTCTCAGGAAGGGCTACTATCCCTGGAACTGTCATCTGAATCAGGCATAAAATGACAAAGTTATAGGCATTTTAGTGATTCTCCATTATAGCCTATGACTGAATCACTGGAACAGCATCCAAACTCCGAAACAGATTCCCCGGAATCGAAACAGAACAGTGATCCCAAACACTGAAACAAATCACTGTCCCTCCAAAATGGCCAAATCTGAAACTGAATTGAAACATAGCTGTTTCGTACGGCCCTGTTTAACATGCAATATTAGGTTGCCTTTGCCCAGAGATCCTGGATGGGTCTTTGAGGTATGGCAGTCCTCTACTGCATGAGCAACTTATGACTCTTAAGATGTGTCTTACTCCTAAGTATTCTACATTAGTTTTTACAAAGTAAGGGTAAGTTATGACAGAAATAACCACAAGATAACTATTTAATTAGGTTATCAATTGGGTTGTATGCTCTTAAAAAAAAACAAAAAACAAAACCCAGAATGAAATGAAGAAAATAAAAAGCAGTGTTGCCTTTAAAAATATGACACAAGAATGTTGAATGGAGTTAGTGCTTGGTTTCCGTTTCAAGTACATTTTACTGAAACATCCAATTAGATGTAGAATACTGCTTGATTAATTTATACAATAAATATGAAACAAATTGATATATATATAATTTTTATAAAAAGTAGTTTGAGTTTTCTAGGCTAGGGGTTGGCAGCTTGTTACCGGGCCACTGCCTTGAGCTTCCAGTACCCTACCGCTGATTCCCTTCTGCTCCAATCTTTTCCCTATTCTGTGTCCCCCCTCTACTAGAGGTGCACTGATATATCGGTTGTGTATTGGATTGGCAATGACAAAAGGGAAATTAACGTTATCAGCCGTTAGTGGGTTTTTTGGCCAGTGTAGCCAATAATGTTCACTAATAAATATAACGTGCCTTCTGGCTGGGGCCTCCAGATTCCATGTGCATGCACATGGCCATAAATGCAGCCGGGCAGCATGGAGAGCAGCACCCTGCAGATAAGTCTGTGGAGGGGAAGGGACATTGGGGGGGTGGGGGGTAGATCGAGACTCCATTGTGAGGGAAGGAGTCAGGCAGGGGTGGGAGCTGAGGGTACTGACCTGGGGCCAGGGCAGAGAGCGGGATGGAGCTGCGGGCAGCTCGTCCAGGAGGCATGGAGGTGGGATGGCTCCCTGCTGCTGCATGCACCCCCCAGGGAAGGCATGGGGTGGGGGGGGGGCATATGCCCCACCCAGATTTGTGCACAGGGTGGGTGCAGGTTGCTTGCTGTGGGCTCAGGGCTGCCAGTTGCTACCTTTCCTTTGGGAGCCCCGCACTGACTGCATCCCTGCCTGCTTGGCAGCAGTGGGGACAGTGAGTTGTACCTCTCTCTGTTGGGTGGGCAGGGAATGCATGGCCTGTGTGGGGCATCCGGAGCAAAGGCAATAGGGTAGAGAGCCCCAAGCCCACAGCAAGCAGCCCACATCTACTCTCACTCCATTTAGCTTGGTTGCAGGTAAAAGCATGCCCATGTTTTAAAACTGGTGGAGGCGGCGCTTGAACTAAAGCTCATTTGGTGAGCTTCAGCTCAAGTGCCCCTGCCACCATTTTTAAGCGCTGGGATGCTGATCCCCTGGACAAGCCGCCTGCAGCTCTGTCCCACTCGCGCTCTGGCCCTGGATCTGATCCACCTCTCCGACTGGGCAGCACCTGCAGCCCCTGGCCCTGCTCCACTCCCTCCCCCACTGTGGGAGGCCTCGATTTGGCCCCCCACACCTCTTCCATTGCATCCACCCACTTACCTGCAGTGAGCCACGCTGTCTGGCTGCATTCCTGTAAATTGGTTATTGGATCGGTATTGGCTGATATGGCTGGTTAATAATTTTCTATCTGTATCAGCCAAGAAAATCTTTATCAGTGCACCTCCGCCCTCTACTTACCAGGTGCTTTCAAAAACTTGGCAAATGCCAACTTGGAACAGCAAATTTGATGGCTAGAGTACAGAGTAAGAGACTTTACGTGGCTTCTTTAATGCAGCTCTTTTAAATTGTTGCCACTCATGGGTGTTAGGTTGCCAGCCCTATTTCCAGGCAAAAACTCAGAGCTTTCTGAAGCATATATGTTTGTCCTTAGATTATAAATGATGGTGAGTGTTGTGCTTTGGGTCAGAGTATGGGTTGAACTTATGTGAACCAGGAAAAAGTAGATTTTTCCTTTCTTTAGTTCCTAGTAATATTTTGCCAGTGCCTTTGAGAGTTAAATGGGCTTTCAAATTGCATACGCATAAAATAGCAGATTGGGTCACTGCTTATGTTTCTGATCATCCTTTATATTTGAAAAACATGCTGTGGATAGAGGTATTGGCTAAATATTTAACCTGCATGAGAGAGATGTGAAAGAACCTCTCGGGATGTAGGCGACAACAGAATATGAGATAGAATGATCTAGTGCAGAGGTTCCCAGCCACCAGGCCGTGGTCTGGTACCAGGCTGCAAAGGATTGGCTGCCACGTCATGGTATTGTGCGGGCCCTCTCCCGATCCCGCCTGGGTCGCCATGTGCGAGTTCTCTCCCGATCCCATCTGGGTCGCCATGTGCGAGCCGGGGGCGAGCCGGGCCCGTCTTTGTGCA
>NW_005842171.1:1105352-1125148 GCF_000455745.1 Alligator sinensis
CTTTCCCGAACTCCACGTGCTTTCTCTCTCTCCGACTTGGGCGTAAACTACCCAAGCCTTTTGTACAGCTAGCAAGCCAATAGCTAGCTGCCACGTGTGCCTATATTAAGATCGGCCAATAATGTGGCGGAAATCTCAATACAAATGGCGGGAACTTCCTTGTACCATGCATCACTATAATGCAAAAGAAATGCATGATGCAAAGAAGGCTACAGAACTGGCGGGAAAAACTCCTGCATGCAGGTTCTTAATTGCAACAGAACGCTCCACCGTGCAAAAGAGCTGCAATTTGGCGGGAACATGTTTTAGCAATGCCGAAGCGCACACAAACAAGAAAAACCACAACTTTGGGTTGTGACAGGTTTGAGCCCCCCGCTTGGACCCCCGTCTGTCCGCCTGGGCAAGCAGCTTTTTGGGGTTAAAGCTGAGCTTCTAGGGTTAAATCTGGGCGACGGGGCAGCCCCAGGAGGGAGGCAGCCGGCTCCATGCATCCCGTCCTGCTCTTGCTGGTCCACGGTATAAAAAAGGTAGGGAACCACTCATGTAGTGGATAGCGCATTGGACATCGGTTCTATTCCTGGCTTGACCACTGATGTGTTTTGTGATTGGGTAAGCCACTTAATTTCTCTCTGATTCAATTCCCCTAAGTGTGAAATAGGAGAAACAGGCTTTCTTTTCTCTTACAGTTTGTCTGTCTCATCTGGTTAGATTATCAACTCATCTAGACCAGAACTGTCTTAACTTTGCACAGCCTAAGATTTTCTCAGGGACATCTTTTTATTCCTTTAAAAATACTTCTATCTTTTTTTAAAATTGCAAGCAGTATACAATCTTAAGTCAAGACTGCTAATGAAATTGAAACTAGGATAAACAGTTCTGCAGACACCCAAACCTGTGGTTTAAAATGGACATTTAAATTGGGAATCCAGTCTAGTATCTGTTTTCAGCTGCATTTTGCAAAAGGGGGATTCTGAAATTCTTTATTTCAAAAAGGCTTTTCTCCAACTTGTATTTTATGTTAGGAATTGATGTTATGTATATGCTAGAAGACTAGTGATTCCAGAACTGAAAACTGGAAAGTTCTAGATTTACTTAGTTTTGTTGCATTTAAATTAAACTTTTGAGAGGAAGGTGGGGAAGGATATTTTGTAAACAGCTGTTTGAATCTAGCTGTATATCCCTTACAAAGCCACATGCTGATCGGCTGGCTGGATCACTTTGTTATAAGCTGTCGCATAGCATAACTAAGGCCTCCTCATTGATAAAAGTAACTAAATAAATAATCCCTTTATCAATTGTGTTAAATGGTGTGACCATTGGGCTCGGACAGCCAGGATATTGAACTGACTCAAGACGGCCTCTGGCAGGTATATCTCTAGAGGTGGCTAACCAATTTTGCCTTGCCTTGCTTTCAACTCTCTGGTGGTTAAAACAATAACTTGAGTGTCACGTCAACTTTGGCATTTAAAAGAAAGCATCTGGATATCAATGGGAAGAATCCTAAAAGACTAGCTGAAACCTGCAAAACACTTGCGATTTAAATTTTCATTGTAAAAGTCTTTCTTTAAATACAGGATTTTTAGTTATCCTTTGAATGAATACTTTAACGGAATCAAAACTTCTCACCCTCGAAAAGGCTACATAAAACTGTCCACGTGTAAACACAGGCTTAGGAATATAAATACATATTTTGTCAAAAGTCTGACCTTGTGACTTGTTTATAGTCATAGAATAAGAGGGCCCTTGTACATGTGACTAACGGCCCTTATACACATGAGGAAATTGCCCCTTTTAGTGGTTTAATTGCCCCCTTTTAACTATTTAATTGTGTAACAGTGTACACAATTGGAAGTGTATTTTGATTTAAATTACTTTTTAACATAGCAAACTGAAACACATCCCATGTATTTTAGTTTGCTACGTAACAAATTAAAGTGATATTTCTCAGGTGTACAAGGGCCCATTCTGCAGAAGGTGGCAGGGACAGTGCATAGGGCCCAGGAAGCCTGGGCATGCTTGGGGAAACTTGGGCTTGGCAGGCTTCCAATGCCCGATGCACCATCCCTACCACCTTCTCTGGCTGCCAGCACACCTAGCCATCCTTCTGCCACCTTCCCGGGGCAGCCAGCCTATTCCTGGGCAGTCCCAGGCAGTGGGAAAGCTTTAGAGATAGTGCATGGGGTGCTGGAAGCTCACCAAACCTGAGCTTCCCCAAGCACAACCAGGCTTCCAGCACCGCATGCACCATTGCATCCAGTGGGAGGTGAGCTAGGGCTGCACCCATGCAGCTAGCACCCTGGCCAGGTGGCCCTGGAGGGGCACTGCTGCTGGAGGGAAGCACTGGGCCCACCCCCACAGCAATCTGGTGGCAGTGTGGGGGTAGGCTCCACCGGTGGGGAGAAGCAACAAGAAGCCTGATTTTTTTTTTTTTTCCTCTCTCTCTCTTTCCCAGAGCCTGCCTACATCTCCCATGGCTGGGGAGCTGTCAGCAGGTTGTGCAGCCCCTGAGCTTTGGGGGGCCCAGGTGGGAAGAACTAGGGTCCCCTGCAGCTCAGGGCCTGGTGGCAGCTCCCTCCCTCCCTCACTCTTCCTCCCCTCCCCGGCCACAAGAGAGGTGGGCAAGCTCTGGGGAAGGGGGGGAAGGGGTCAGGCCCCTCGCAGTGGTTCCCAGTCAAGACAATGAGGGTCTAGCAGGAAAAGTCTCAGATCAAGGTTGAGTTTCCCCAGGTGACACAAGAAAGCATAGGTCAGTTGTTGCCAGAGGAGGGGTTCACCAGCAAAGAACAGGTGTTAAAGAGCTTGCAGGTGGACGGCAGCCCTCCTGCTCACCAGATCAATTAGGCCCTGCCCTTCCTTACTTGTGGGCATGTAAAGGACAGCATGTTGGAGCCAGTGGTGCCTGTTCAGGAAGTCCATGAGGAGCTTCAGGAGCTTTTTCCAGCAGGGTCATTGGTGGGTCCAGGATGGGATGCATATGCCACAGAGTAGCAGTGCCCAGGTTGTTGTTGATCAGGACTCAGCTGTGGTAAAAGATGGGCAAGTGCCAGCACTGTCACTGTAGTCGCACTCAGCTTCCTTGCTGCAGGGTGAGGTGGTGGGGAACTGCTAGTTTGTTCCCTGTAATAAGAATAGCAGGACTAACCTAGAGAAGACTGACTTGTTAACTTAAAACACCAAGCAAAAATAGATGTGTCCCGTAGGCCTTAGTCGGTGTTTATGTAGCAAATACTACCTTATTTAACCACCTTTTTGGGCAAAAACCAGTTCTTAACACTCCTCAGTTAAGCTGGTCTACATGGAGTCAAGGGCTGTTGATATGAGCAGTTCACTCTGAAATGACAAATCTTTGAGTACCTTTCATCACAACTAACCTGAACACTGCTAAACTTTTTTTTCCTGCTAGTATAAATGAGTAAATAAATATCTCCGCTTGTTTAGTAATGTCAGAATTTAAATGGACACAGCTTGCCTGAGAAACAGACGCCTACTGCTGGTTATGTCAGTGTCAGACTTTAAGGCTCCTAAAACTTCATCCAAGCAACCTAGGGAGACAAATGGACCTACTGAATTGAGTAAAACTGTTGAAATGAGCAAGACGGGCAGAATTTTGGCCCATGGTTTTTAATGCTGTTACTTCAGTCAAGAATGACCTGATCTGTTGTTCATCTGGTGTATGGTGGAAGCGAAACAGAAGACTTTGTTTAAGCAGAGCACCTCTAGATATTTACTTACATACCACGTGTCCCCAAACAAAACAGTCATCTTGTTTTGGTAAAGCAGAGTGAAGAGAAAAAGATTATTTATAGAATCTTAACTGCCACAGTATAGACTTGCCATGGCTGGATGCTCGCAGATGAGCAGCTGGAAGCTACTGCTGATTTGGCAGTGACAGAGTTAAACCTGAAGCTTTTGCAGCTGCAACTAGAGCAGGGGAGGGCAGTTATTTGAGCCCACAGGCCACATAGGCAGTTCTGGGGAACTGTGGCGGACCAGGCGGCACTACCCTCCCCCTAGCAACAATCTGGAGTCCACATGCCCTGCAACTCCTCCCTGCCACTGCCACCAATGTCCAACATTAGCTAAGTGCACAGCCCTGGCCTCAGCCCACCCTGCCTCTGTGCCTGCCTCTGCTCTGGTCTTGCCCTGGCCAGAGGGGACCAGCTGGAACCCACGGCCTCACCTCGGCCAGAGCAGACCAGCTGGGATTTGTGTCCACAGCCCCAACCCTGGGCCAAGGCCACCCTGAGCCTCCTCCAGACCAGCCTGCCCATGAAGAGCAGTGGCAGTTGGACAGAAGCTGCTGCTGGGCATGGGGGAAAGGCAGCCACCACCACCTTGTCGCTACTGGGCCCTTCTTGCTGCGGCTGCTTGAAGCCTACACCCAGGCTGCCCTGCAGCTCCTCTCCACTGCCAGCAGCCCAGGCACCTGCAGCAAGAAGGGACCAGCAGTGGTGAGCAGGAGGCACCTGTTTTTCCTCCGTGCCCAGCAGCAGCTTCTGCCTGGTCACTGCTGCTGCTCATCAAGGGCGGATCTGTCCAGAGTGGGTGCAGGGTGGCCCAGGCTCAGGGTTGGGGCTGTGAGCACAGATTCTGGCTGGTCCAGAGCTGCTGCCCTCTGGATGGGGCAGGTCTGGAGCAGATGGAGGGCAGGCTGGGCCCAGGCCAGGGCTATGTGTGCAGGTCCCAGTCAGTACTGGGGGGCTAGGGCCAGCAGCAGTGGCAGCCAGAAAGAGCCGCCACTGCCTGGGCTGTCCAAAAATGCAGCCCCACTGCATGCCAGGGGGGTGGGACCTGTCATGGGTGGGAGGGCGCCTAGGCTAGGCAGGATTGAGGGACCCTGCCATGGGTGAACAAAGTCCCACTGTGGGCTGGATCCAGCCTGTGGGCCATATTTTGCCCACCCCTGAACTAGAGGTTGAATGATGCTCATGAGTGAAGTCTATCCCTCCCCCACTGGGATGGACCCTAGCAAAGCCTCCAGCAGCCATTCCAGCATCCCCATGCTTCTATTCCAGTATGGAAATCATCTTTCTTGATTAAACATATACCACCATTGTGAAGGACTAATTTGGGGCTGGGAGGTGGTGGGGAGGAAGGTGCCTGTGATATGCAAATAAATACGGTAAGCCACCCATGATGAACTCTTTCAAAAAAACAAAAAAAAAAGAAAAGAAAAAAAGAAAAGCAGCCTGATTCTGAGAATCATAGTGAAGTGGAAAATGTAAACACAGTTTTAAGGGCCTGTCTTAAGTCCTTTTCCCACACACACTGGGACATACTGGCTTAGTTAAAGCAGTGCAGACTAGTTATGTGAACATATTTGTCTTAATAATACAAGAAAATATAGCTAGCCAATGGGGAATTGGTTCTAAGCTATTTCTTTTGTCCAGACTATTCTAGATTGGTGAGCCTCACAGGCCAGATTCCACATTTGGCCTGTGAGCCAGAAGTTAAGAACCCCTAAAGGTCAGGAAATGGAGCAGTACTGGTGGCTAATACTGCCACCCCTCCCACCGCCTAAATCCTAATCCAGGGGCGGGCAAAATGTGGCCCATGGGCTGAATGTGGCCTGCCAGGCCATTCTATCTGTCCCACGGGGCCCCTGAAAAATTTAGAAAATTAGCATGCATCTGCCCCTGGCTGCCTGTCATGCGGCCCTTAATGGCTTGCCAAAACTCAGTAAGTGGCCCTTCGCCCAAAATAATTGCCCACCCCGTCCTAATATCCTGCTCAGTGGGTCTGAGCTCGGCTACAGTCCTCCTCCGGCATAGCCAGATCGGGGCCAAGCCATGCCTCCTCTTGTTGTACTGCTGATTTGGGGTGGACCTGTGCCCCTCCCCACTTCTCCGAATGCTGTAGGTCTAGGCCACAGGTCCTGCCCTCTGCCAGGCCAAGTTGGGGCCAAGCTACACCTTGCTTTTATGGGGTTAGTTTAGGGCCAGGCAACAGCCCCTTTCCTCTTGCTTGGCCAGGTTGGGCTTGGGCTATGCCCCTTTTCCCTCCCTGGTACTAGCTTGAAGCTGCATAATGCCCACTCCCACCAGGGCTTAGCCAAGCCCTCTTCCCTCCTGTCTGGACAGGTTGAGACCCTGCCATACCTGCTGCAGGTGCTGGATCAGGTTCATGAGCCAAATCCAGCCCACAGAGGGACTGAGCACTGCCCATCCAGCCTGCTAGACAAAAAAAGGTTGAGCACCATAGTACTAGCTGCACAATGTGCATGTGCTTTACTTCTCTCTATCCAGCATATTCTTGTGTTAAAACTGAGGAGATGGACAAGGGAGGAAAAAAACACAGCTTCACTTTCCCCATTGTGTCCCCCTGTATCATTAAAAAGTATTTTTCAAAGGAAATCCTAGCAGAAAGTTATAACTCCTTTTGGCAATTCATATAGAATCCACTAAATTTATGGTGGATTTCCCCTTCCCCCCCTTGTCCCATTTGCATCTTTTACACTATGAACTTCAGATTTAGCTGAGCTGCCACTTCAGGTTGTTTTCACAATAGGCATCTCAATTTGAGTAGCAGATCCAAAATGATGATAGCAGAGTGGACTTCCTGACATTCAGTAGATTCACTAGTCATGTCTACATTAGTTAAATCAGAAGTAGGTACTGGCAAGGTTATGATAGTCCAGGGGTGGGCAAAATACAGCCTGATCCATGGTGGGTCACTTGGTCCTGCCTGGCCCAGGCACTGTCTGGCTGTGGCACATCCTGTTGCCCCCTGGGCATGCAGCAGGGCTGGGGCAGCTCTGTGGCTAAACTGTCTTTCTAGGCAGCGCGGGCAGTGGCAGCTCCTTCTGGCTGCCGCCAGCCCCAGCCCTGTGGTACCAGTGGGGACTTGTGCACATAGCTCTGACCCAGCACGCCCTGCACCTGTTCTGGACTCACCTGTCCAGGCTGAGCAGCAGTGGTGGCACTGGGCAGAAACTGTTGCTCGGTGCGGGGGGAAAGCAGCCCTTCCCCCTCATTGCTGCTGGGCAGTTCTTGTTACAGCTGCCCAGAGCCTGTGCTGCGCTGGGCTGCCCTGCATCTCTGTTGCCATCACTGCCACCCAGGCTGCCCTACAACTGCTCTGCACTGTCACCACTGCCCACTGGGCAGCCCAGAGGCAGCGGTGACAGTGGTGGAGATGCAGGAAGCCCAACACGGTCCTGGCTCCAGGTAGCTGCAGTAAGAGCTCTGCCCAGCAGTGGCGGTTGGGGATGGGGGGGGGCAGGGTTGTTTTTTTTCTGGTTCCAAGATGACAAAACCCCTTCCCAAAGTACTTCTGAGGGCAGGAGGAGGGACTTCCAGTGACAAAGGTCAGTGCTTAGGGGATGAAACTTCCTGTCCCAAGATAACAACCAGGGGGCAGGGTGCTTGTCAAGAGGTAGGGCCACTCTTGCAGCCCTCAACAGCTCACCAAAACTCATTAAGTGGCCCTCCAACCAAAATAATTGCCCACCCTTGAGAGAGAGTCAGTCATCACATTACTGCAAAGCCACATCTTTCCTCCTTTCATCATGTCTCAGACTTCCACGTGCACCATTCTGAAATCCTTTGGTATTTGAGTTCAAGCTTTCCAAAATTTGAGATATATAACTATGCATTTGTGTTCACTGACAACAGAAATAGATGTGATTTTGAACTTGATAATCCCCCCTGTTTATATTTTTATTGAATATTCAGTAATTGGGGAAGGTGCAAAAGACCAAACTAAATTATTACTTGCAGTGCCTAAAGTGATTGATCTAAATGTTCGGCAGACGATTATATTCAGAACATTGCCTTTCTCTATCATCTTCATAGCCAGAGTTATCGACTCTTCTTCTAGAATGCTATAAAATATTATCCTATGTTTTTATGCGCTTTTGCAAGTGTGCAGACTTCTTGTTTTAATCCATCCAAAGGTGCATCTCAAGCTGGTCCACAGAGGTGATACTCCCCCTCTATGTGACTTTGGTCAGGCTGCATTTGGAGTACTGCATCCAGTACTGGGCACCGCACTTCAAAAGGGATGTGGCCAGCCTGGAGAGGGTTCAGAGAAGGGCCACCCGCTTGGTGAGAGGGCAGCAGGACAGGCCCTACAAGGAGAGATTGAGGGACCTGAACCTGTTCAGCCTCAGCAAGAGGAGGCTGAGGGGGGACCTAGTGGCTGCCTACAAACTCATCAGGGGGGATCAACAGCAAATAGGCGGACCCCTTTTTTCCCCAGCATCACCTGGGATGATGAGGAACAATGGTCATAAGCTGATGGAGAATAGGTTTAGGTTGGAGATCAGAAGGCAATATTTTACAGTTAGGGTGGCCAAAATCTGGAACCAACTTCCCAGGGAAGTGGTCCTCCCTCCTACCTTGGGCAAATTCCAGAGGAGGTTGGATGATCACCTGTCTGGGGTCTTGTGAACCCAGCATTCATCCCTGCCTGTGGCAGGGGGTCAGGCTAGATGATCTGTTAAGGTCCCACCTGACCCTACCTACTATGAAATCTTGTTACCAAGGTACATTTAAAAATACATACACGCCCACCCACCTCTTGTGTAACTTTATTTAATATATTTTGTCTTCAACATATTCCTGTAAAACTGCAGGCTTAAAATATATTAGGGCACAAGTAATGGTTCTTTTACAAAAGCGGGTTTGTCCTTTGAGCTAGATTAGCCTGTATATGAAAAGGTCCTTATTGCTTTCTGCAGCTCTTTCTCCCATGGATGCACAGTTTTAAAGATTTTCCCATGAAAGGGAAGTTGGCCAGGCTGGATGTGCTTGCTATAAGACTGAGCTAGAGCAGAGCTGCATTATGAAAAATGCAACAAATGGCATTTTATTCAGCTGCTGCATGTTAGTCCTTTTTAATGCTTTTTCTTACCTCTCACTCCTACTGTATTAGTCCACAAGTTTCGGTTTTATGGAGTCATTGGTACAGCTCCAACTTAAATATACCTTGTCTTAAATTTGTTTTTTCCCCCCTTGCCTGTGAAAGAGAAGGAGTTAAACTTCCTGTGTCTTGGCCCTTCTCATGGGTGAGAGTTATTTAGTAGAAAACAGTTAGAGCGTAGCCGAGTGGTTCTAGTGTATAGTTTTAGCTTAGTTTCACCCATGTAGTTTCCATGAAGGCATTTGGTACACTGGATGAGATGTACCATATTCTGGGTTAGATGTGTAGGATCCCTTATGCCTAAACTAAATTAAAACTATGCACCAGAATAAGTGATGGCTGGAAAAAGATTAAGGACAGAGACGCACTTTTCACAGAACCACCACTCATTCTGACCTCACAATCCTTGTACTCAAGAGAAATTCACAAGATACTTTCAGAAGACAAGCCTGGGAACAAACATTCAATAAGGTGGATCAGTCAAGAACCTAAGACTGAGACTGAACATAGAGAATTTATGGCTCGTTATCATTAGTTTTGGCCTTCTCTCTTCACTCCACAGGTGTTAGTGATCCCCTGTCCACTTTTTAATGGGCTTCATCTTCCATCAAGCAAGCTATTCTTTTTCACTGCAATTTTCATGTCTGTTGACTACGCCTGGTAAATGTCTCTTTTCCTGTTTTACATACTTGCATACTGTTTCTGGCTCTAGTAGTACCTGCTTTTTCCCTCAGACTTGAAGAATGCCCTGCATTTGAAAGCTTGTCTAAAAGCATCCCAGCCCTGTAGTTGGTCCAATAAAAGATACCATCCACTAAAATCTTTGCCTCTTTCATTTCCTGGACCATCACAACTACAATATCACTCCAACACTACTAAGCCAACACACTTCCTTATGACATTAATATTTTACCAAAGCTTTTATACCTGTACCCCCAACTCCATGCTCTGTATAGGTTTCCCTCGATTTATGCAAGATTTAGGCTGGGACCAGCAGCTGCTGCAGGCTAGTGACAGCCTGCTCTTGTTCCACTGCAGGCTGAGGCCGGTGGTGGCACCAGGCTCCTCCTGGTGCTCAGGCTGCCACCCATCCAGCTTTCATCCTGCTGCAGGCTGAGGCCGGTGGTGGCACCAGGCTCTTTCTGGTGCTCACGGCAGGCTGCCATCCCAAAATTCACCATAGGCCCCTCCCTCCCCACCCTCCCTGCACTGCCACCAAGCACCAGAAAGAGCCTGGTGCCAGTGTCGGCCCCAGCCTGCAGCAGCCTCTGTCCCCAGTCTGCTCTTATCCCACTGCATGCTGCCACCTGCCCTGAGCACTGGGAAGAGCCTAGTGGTGCCGCTGGCCCCAGCCTGCAGCGGCCACTGGTCCCAGCTTGCAGCGGGACAAGAACAGGCTGCTGCCAGCCCAGTGCACCAGGAACTGGGCTAAGTGGGGAGAAACGGAGGCCCAGGGGGCTTGGGGCAGACCAGCAGCTGCAGGCAACAGGCGTCCACTGCTCCCAGAGCTGCTGCAGTAGGGGCTGGGGTGAGTGGAGTGAAGCAGAGCCCTGGGGGGGTTTGGGGTGCGGTGCAGCCCAGCAGCTGCAAGCCACTGGCATTGGCCGCTCCCAGAGCAGCTGCAGCTGGGGCTATGGTGAGTGAGGCCCTGGCCCCACAGCCCCTTCCTCCCCCCTCCCCTCTCTCATGGCCCTTTCCCCTCCCCTCACAGATTTACCTGCTTGGGGGACTGGGGAGCGCATCTATGCTGATGGCATAAGAGTGAATTTACCTCTCATATAATTAATTTGGGGTACAAAAAGGGTCATCTCATAAGAGCAAATTCACATATACAGAACCCACATAAATTGAGGGAAATCTGTAAATTCTAAATATCTATATATGTTGATGTGTGCTTTTGGTTTTCTTATCACAAGATGGGTATGTGATGCGGGGATGTGGGGTTTGCAGGAGGGGGTGAGAAGAGGTGTGGGGGAATGTGGGTGGGTGTGGAGGAATGTGGGGGAATGCAGGTCAGTGTGGGGGAACTGCAGGGGGACTGTGGGTATGGTAGGAATGCGGGGGGAGCTGCTCAGGAGGGGTGGGTTCCATGCCCTCCACAGGGGGCAGCCCCCCCCACAGCACATGGACTGCTCCCCCTGCATGGCCACAACCTCCCCACCACCACACAGTGTCCCAGCCACCCTGCAGGGATACAGCCCCCCTGTGCAGGGCCCACAGGTTACCCCCTGCAGCAGGAGTGGGGCGCTCAGGGCCCACTGCTGCCAGCCCCCCCCGCAATGCGGTGCAGCTCCGAGTAGCGCAGAGTATTGGTGTAGCCAAGCCAGGTCCTGCTGCCGTGGAATGGGCCCAGCCTGGCACACTGAGCTGGGTCCTGCCTCCGGTGGCAGTGCTGCCTGACCCGCAGTGCCTGCGGGAAGGAGGCATGCGGCAGGACCGGGCCTGGTATGGTGCGCTAATATGGCTTTGCACCTGGGCGGGATGCATGGCTCCTGTGCAAATGCATGCTAGCTGCGTGGCCTGGGTCAGGTTGGGCACGTTTTGCATGAGGCTCAGGCACGATTGCTGCCTGAGCCTCATGGAAAACGCACCCCGCCACCCCTACCTGACCTGATCCGGCCCGGTCCACGCAGCTAGCGTGCGTTTGCACTGGAGCCATGCCTCCCAAACCCGCGTGTCCCCCTCCAGTGCAAAGCCAGACTAGTGAGCCACACCAGCCTTGGCCAGGTTGGGTCCTGCCACGCACTTTATGGAGGTGCTTGAGCAGGGGCTGCCCCACGCCTACCCCCCAACCCGGTGGCTGCAGGCAGTGGGGCTGTGGTTCTGCTGCAAGCATGATGAGCAGTGATGTGGTGCTGTGTGACCCGGGCTCTGTACATGTTGAATGGGCCGGGCCCGGCCCGGCCCGGCCCAGCCAAAGTTGTGCGCTAGCAGGCTGGGCTGGGTCCGTTCAGCATGTATGGAGCCCAGGACACAGCACTGCGCCACCACCAGCTGTGTCTGCAGCACAGCTGTAGCCATGCTGTCTGCTGCCACTAGTGCTGCAGCTGCCGGGTGGGGGGCAGGTGTGTGGCAGCCCCTGCTCAAGCCCCTCCGTGAGCCTACCCAGATACGGTCTTAAACTGTGCCTTGCCCTGCTGTTTCGCGGCACGTTTTTTTCAGATACCTGGATATCCAGGTGTTAAGTTTTGTCCCCGTGCTGCAAATATGCAGCGCGGGGAACATATTTTGTTCCCACACGTGTGTCTTGCAGCATCCCAAAAGGGTTTGAGATGCTACAAGAGGCACGTGTGCAATCATGTGGACGTGCTCAAGGAGTGCAACTGAACTTCAGAGCTGATGCTTCAATGATACTAGAGGCAAGGGACCTTGCATCTCAGCTATTATTTCATGCCTGCAGACCCAGAAATATATGGCTGCTTTGTCTAACCTTTTCACTGTTGACTGAAAAAGTTTCTCCTCTATCATGAGAGCTAGGAGAGCACTTTAAATAAGCTTACATCTCCCGAAATGCATATGGAGTGCTGCTGTCTTCCTTTCAGAATTTAAGTTACTGTAATAAGCCAGAATATTACAATAAAGATCTTGTACCAGTTACAAGATGTTATTTTAGTTGAAAGGGGCAAACACTTCATTCCCTTCAGAAATCACCATTGCCTTTTATTTATTATGTGAAAAACTCACTCCTCCAGTGAAAGTACTTATCTGGAAGATCACAGGAGTGTTTCAAATTACCACCAATATGAGGCTCACTGAGATCCTCAGTTTCCCTTGTCTGCCAGTTTTGTTATTCATAGGTATGTGTGTACACACACACATATATAATCCCCTAGGTTAACAATACCAGAAACAAACTGAACCTTTAACCTGCTGTTTTTATAGCATGTATTCATTCATTGCTATAGTACTTGAATGCTTAACCAGTGTAGACAGGGGTGTAGGTTGTAGCCATGTTGTTCTAAGGATATAGGTAGACGAGGTTCCTTGGGTGAATTTGATATCTTTTATTAGACCAACCCAAATAGTTGGAGAATAGTTATTAAGCAAGCTTTCGAGTTCAAAAACCCTTCGTCAGGCTCAGGAAGTTTCAGCAGTTGGTGTGTGCTCTTCCTGGATGGAATGAAAAGTAAACAAGCCAGGGGCTGGGCTGGGCTGGGGAGTCAGCTGCCAGGCAGATTATAATGTATCAAAAATCCAATGTCTGTGTTTAGTCCAGACAAGGTTCCTTGGGTGAATTTGATATCTTTTATTAGACCAACCCAAATGGTTGGAGAATAGTTATTAAGCAAGCTTTCGGGTTCAAAAACCCTTCGTCAGGCTAAGGAAGCTGCAGCAGTTGGTGTGTGCTCCTCCTGGATGGAATGAAAAGTAAACAAGCCAGGGGCTGGGCTGGGCTGGGGAGTCAGTTGCCAGGCAGATTATAATGTATCAAAAACCCAATGTCTATGTTTAGTCCATGATCTCTAGTATCCAGGAGGTTGATGAAATGGAGCTCATAGGCTCGTCTCTGGGAAGTGTTGTGTAAGTTTCCCTTGAGGATCAGTACTGAGAGATTGGAGAGAGGGTGGCCCTCTTATGAGAAATGTGCCCCCACCGGTAATTGGGTATTTCTGTCTTTGATGGATTTTCGGTGTGCGTTCATTCTGGTGCACAGTTGTTGTTTGGTCTCTCCTACATATTTTCCATCAGGGCATTTGGTGCATTGGATGAGGTATACTACATTTCTGGAGGTGCAGCTGTAAGATCCTGGGATGCTGATGGCTCTGTTGTGGGGTGTAGTAATAGTGGGGGTGGTGGAGATGTGGGGGCAGGTTTTGCATTTCTTGTCATGGCACGGTCTGAATCCTTTTGGTGTGTTCTGGGCTTGAGGAAGTTTGCTTCTGGTGATGAGGTTGGCGAGGTTCGGTGCTTGTTTGTAGAAGCACACAGTGCCACAAGGGTTATGAGTGGTATTATTCTAGTTCTGTAAGTGAGTAATTAAAACCATGGCTATTTAGGTAAAAAGCTTCTGCTGATTTTAGGCAGGCAAAGTTCTTTGAGTAAAGAACAACTAAAATCTACTGATTTTAGGTGTTCGGTTTCAAACAGCTAGGGATCATATCACATGATAAATCGCTTAGTCGTATCATCAGCAATAACTGAACTCTTCAAGAAACCAGAATCAACCTGAAGCTGGTAGGTAGCATGTAACATTTCAGCTCAGCAGCTAAATGTCAGTACTGTTATAATTAACAACAAATAGGATCTAATAATCCTATTATTAGACTTGGTGGTTATCACTACCAGGCCCAGCTATGATATGAAGTATGGATTGGTTCTCCAGTCTAGACTGTGTCAGTTTCCTACTTCCTTACCTTGTCCATAATGCTGAGTCTCACATATGGTACATCACTTCCAGTGTTCTTTACAGCTTAAGTATCTTGTGAATGTCTCTCTGATTTAGCCTTCTTAGTTACTTACTTTGTCTCATTGCTCTGCCCCAGTAGACTTCCTGCCAGGTATGGCAGTACGCTTTTGGAAGCTCTAACCCATTTAGGGATTTAGACTGCAGCTATCTCCTGTTCATAGTCCTCCAGTTCTTATCCTCTCTGATGTGGATGGAGCCAGAAATGGTTGGTCTTACATACTTAAAGGTGCTATGCACCCCAGTGTTACCCCAGTGCCCATCACAGAGTTGTTGCTGGTAGTGATGATGAGTCATCTGGGTAACAGAATTCAGAATTTCTTATTACATAGACATATCATGTAATAATATACATAGCATAGGATAGAAGTTGCTAGCAATGTATACTTCCTATTTGGTGCCACACTGAGACTTTTACAAATAGTGTAATACAGTAGAACCCAAATCATTCATATCCATGTGGTTCATAGCCACTTAGTTCACAGCAGTTTGCCAAATTAAGGACAAACCACTTATTTGTTTTCTATGACTTTACTTCCAAGGATGCTGCTGCTTCAGTCTTCTGAAGCACATCAGTGGACTCTCACAGCAGGTTGGAGAAGTGCCCATTGAAATAAAAGCTGACTTGGATGGAAATACCCTACTTTGATTCCTGTTCCACAGTGCAGCTACTGTGGCATTTCTATTCTGGCAGCTGAGGGAATCAGTTGACTTAATGCCTCGTTGTTCTTTACTCCTTAGGTGTTAATGATTGTTTCTCCTTTTTAATGGTCTTGATGTAAGATAACATTTCTTAGAGCAATTTTGCTGTCTGCTATGTGTTCCTGGTCTGTCTCCTCCTGTTTCACAGCCCTGGAGACTCTTTAGTTTTTTCACATCATAGATCTATCCATGAAGACCAGTCTTCAGGAAAGGGAGGGTGAATCTGCTGAACATTAGGCTTGGTGCCTGCTGTATGCAGTCATAATTTTGGAAAAATCTTTTTCTTAATTCTGCCTTTCAAAAACAAGGCGTATGTTATCTTCTTGTGTTGTATGCAAGAAAACAAGGATATATTCTCTGTTTCATCGGACTCCCAGGGTTATATCTGTGGCAAAAGGATTTAAATTTATCTGAAATATGCTGTATGGATGCTTATGTAAAAATTGAGCTCTTCATCATGGTCAGTGGCCAGCACTCATGATAGGAATCCCGGTATCTGTCCCTGTAGGGAAAAAAGTAAATTGATAGTATTGAATTATTAAATTGAATACCACACAGTTGTTCATTCCCTAAAATTTTACTGCATGACTCAGCATTGTGGTAGCTACATATATTTGTGTGGTGTGTGTGTGGTTCTTCCTCCTCATCCCCTGCCCCCCAGCTGGTGGCTTTGCCCTTGGAGTCGGTATTGGTAAATATTTTTAAACCCTGATATCAACTCACTCAAACTTGGTTTTCTAAATTCGCTGTTACTACTTCCATATTATGTTGCCTGTTATGCTGTGCTCTAATAAATGGTTCAAGCAGTAATCTTAATGTTTGGGTACTTAGAACTAGAAGCACCTCCTGGGCCATTGCGTCCAGTCCTCTGGGATTTGCAGGTAGTCATTAACCAAAGGAATCCCCACAAATTGCCAGTGCAAACCCTCATCAACAGCTACAAGAAACAGTAACCCAAACACCAAGAACATTCTGTAACTGAGGAATGATTAGCTAGTCTGTAGTACTGCAGAGAAGGACCTGAAGGGTTACAGTGGACCAGCAGCTGAATATGAGCCAACCTATGACCTTGTTGCCAAAAAAAAAAAAAGCCAACAGTATACTGGGTGTTCTGACTCTAGGGCTGGCAGTTATTCTTTTTTATGGAAAGAAACAAATTGAATTAATATGCATCTAGTTTTTCTCTTTGTATTCTCTCCGTATAGAACATGATAAGTTCCTATTGTACCATTCAGACAAGATTATAGGAAAACTCCATGAATTTTCATTAAAACAATTTTGTTTATTTCATAAATAGTGTCTGTTTTGTTAGATTTATGAAACAAACAACATTATTTGTTTGATAAATTGAAGAGGCTGATATCTTAAACATCCAGCAGTAATTTTTTAATATTCCTTTCTTTCTACCTTCCTGGTCCATCTCTGACTGTATCATTCAGCAGGGTTCAGCTATTTTTATGTGCCCACTTGAGGTTGCAAAATGCAACTGCTGCATTAATTCCCACAGGAAAAGAAAAAAAATGACTTACAATTGAAGGTTAATAAAAGCATTACCAGTTGCTGTAAATGAAAGAAATCACCAGTTAAGGCAGAACCAAGAGTCAGACTAAACACAGATCACGTGTTACCATCCAAACACAGTTTGCAAGAGCACAGACTCCTCAGCACAATTCCTTTTCAGTTCCAACTTGCAGCAGCTCACAAAGCATTTACCCCATTCCTTATAGTCACCTTGTGTACAGAATATGGTTTTCCATAGAAAACTGATTAAACTTAAGTATTTCTGAATTACACAGCTGCAATGTGCCCTACTTGGCTAGGGACAGAATTTGCATACAAACCAGTTTAAGTGATTAGAAACTTGTTTAAATCTGTAACAGAACAGAAGTTCAATACATGTAAACTGCTTTCAAAATTACCCGAACTGGCTTAAGATAAACCTGGTTGGATGTAGTATCAGACTTAACTGATTTAGGTCAAACTGGTTTATGGAACTTCTGTCCCAGATCCCTTCCTGGTTCAAGTTAACTCACAGTTAATAACACAGCGCGGTGCGGGGGAGGGAAAGCCCCTGGCAGCCCTCTCCCCTCCTCCTTCCCCCTTCCCAGCTGCTTCAGTGGCTGCCACAGGAGAGAGAGAGAAGTACTCTGGGCTGGATGCCTGCCCATGCAGCCCAGCATGAGGCACCCGGGAGTCCCTGCCTTTGGAGGCTTCCCCCCATCCCAGCCCAGGGTCCCCCATCCTTGGGCAGCCCGGGCTCCCTTAAGGTGTGCCAGCCCCAGACAGGGGACTCCTTAACCTCCTGTGGGGGAACAGCAGGAGTTTGGAGACACTTGGCTGGGCTGGGAAACACACACTAGTACCCCCAGCCTATTGCCCTGGTTCAGTGCAGGCCTCCCCCTGCCTTTCCCAACTGAAAACTGAATGTCATTTCAGTTGGTTATTGGTTCAACCTATACAGCTTAAAGGAAGCTGTCTAGATGGAATCAATTCAGCCTCAGGGTTTTTGACTGTCTGTACTAACCCCTTGGGGCTATAGTGTCAGTATTTAAGATTATTGAAAATGATACAAATTTTGGAAAGTTATTTATTTGGGATATTTAACCATGAGTAACATTTATAACTGGTAGCTGCCTGAAAAAAAGAGAGTTTAAGGTGTAGGTTTTGATCTCTGGAACTTAAAATGGTCTGAAACCTGTCTGGAGCGGAGAAGGCCCCTTTGCCTGTGACATAATTACATCAACAGTGTTTACGGTAAGAGCTGTTTGGGTTCACTTGACTACTGGCTTTTGAAAGGAACAGTGTCCCAAATTATGAATGTTTCAGCATGAGGATACGTTTGCATATTAAGTAAAAGTTTCTATAAATTATAGTAACTGTTTTAATAATTTTCAGAATAATAAAATAAACCAACTTTGTCATAACTCAATCTATAATGAAATCACTCTCCCATGAGAGAAGTATTAGTGATACTCTTGTCTGTCTGGAGCCTGGAGCCAGCTAGTTCAACTGCTTGCATATTGGATCATTACATAACTGCTAAATAATAGTGCTAATTCTGTTTGATTGCTCCTTCTGCCAAGCTGTGAGAACCACCACGACTAATTATGGTAACATGTCTTAGACATGCACATCTAAGAATCTTTAATGTGAATTCAGTGATCCATGGTTTTACAAAAGTATCAGGAAAATCTTCTTTGGGATGCATCTCTAACAGGAGGCATCCTCTCATCACATAAAACATAGTGTTTAGTGTTTTTTATTAATTAGTAATCAAAAGAATTAAACAAAATTTTAGGAGCTTGTCAACAACAGTCTTTGTAGTACAGTGGTAACATCTTCTATATAAAGATAATTTAGCACATTATAGTCCTTTATCTATTCTCAGAGCTTGCCTCTAGGGCAAGTCAGTATTGTTGCCATTTCACAGATGAGATCAGCCAGTTGGTGACAAATCTGGGAACCAAAGCCATATTCTCATTTCAATAACAAGTCTTTCCTTCAACTTTCTGTCCAGTGTATCAGTTACCCATATTATCTCTGGGTTTTGTTTCTTTTTCTAATATCTAAAACAACAAGTTTATTCTGCAGTCTGTTCTCTCCTTGGTTTGAAATTTTGGTAAATAATAGCATCTGCTTACAAAGGCCATAAGGACTTGACACAGTTAAAATGTAATTATGCTAAGACACTATCTTTTGGATTGCTATTGTGAAATACTCAAATCAGGAGACTAGCATCTACTCATGTGGAAGATATACTCCACGGTAGTTCATAATTCTAGAGTCAGGCAACTGATCAAAAAGTAAAGGAAGACTCTAAAGTATCTGGTACCAATCTGTGACCCCCTACTAATGTTGGATATATTTAAGGTAGAAACATCATCTTGAGACAGACAGAGTATGTTCCATTTGGAGAAACAGTAATTGATTACTTCATTACAAACCATACAGAGGGTATATACTTTGTGTTAATCAACATACCCCCCAAATTACTGATAAAAAATTAAGAATAGCAATTGTTCCATTTTCTTTATAGATTCATAGATGATTAATAGATGTTAGGGTCGGAAGAGACCTCAATAGATCATCGAGTCCAACCCCCTGCATAGGCAGGAAAGAGTACTGGGTCTAGATGACCCCAGCTAGATGCCTATCCAACCTCCTCTTGAAGACCCCCAGGGTAGGGGAGAGCACCACCTCCCTTGGGAGCCCATTCCAGACCTTGGCCATTCGAACTGTGAAGAAGTTCTTCCTAATGTCCAGTCTAAATCTGCTGTCTGCTAGCTTGTGGCCATGATTTCTTGTAACCCCTGGGGGCGCCTTGGTGAATAAAACCTCACCAATTCCCTTCTGTGCCCCCATGATGAACTTATAGGCAGCCACGAGGTCGCCTCTCAACCTTCTCTTGCGGAGGCTGAAAAGGTCCAGGTTCTCTAGTCTCTCCTCGTAGGGCTTGGTCTGCAAGCCCTTAACCATACGAGTGGCCCTTCTCTGGACCCTCTCCAGGTTATCCACATCCCTCTTGAAGTGCGGCGCCCAGAATTGCATGCAGTACTCCAACTGCGGTCTGACCAACGCCCAATAGAGGGGAAGTATTACCTCCTTGGATCTGTTTGTCATGCATCTGCTGATGCACGATAAAGTGCCATTGGCTTTTCTGATGACTTCATCACACTGCCGACTCATGTTCATCTTGGAGTCCACTAGGACTCCAAGATCCCTTTCCGCTTCTGTGCCACCCAGCAGGTCATTTCCTAGGCAGTAGGTATGCTGGACATTTTTCCTCCCTAGGTGCAGCACTTTGCATTTCTCCTTGTTGAACTACATT